>NW_027287538.1:16397121-16812121 GCF_022747635.1 Hetaerina americana | reverse complement strand
TAGAGAATCTAGATTTTTAAAACTTCGAAAGGATAAACTGAGTAGCGTATCAAAATTATTAGAGGGGCTAGGTTGGGAAACACCCACGGAGCGAAGGTTGAGTTACGGATTAAATATCTTGAAAAACCTGTTTGTTTTCTCTTTGGAGTTGATGTTGAAAATGTCTTATTAGTAGTTCTATCATGTTAAGGTAGGAGAAGAAATGTCAATAAAAAAACGGAAATCAAGTGCAGAACAGATTTAAGATACCAACTTTCCCAAAAAACGATAAGGAACCAGAATAACTTTACGCGAAAACACTATGGGGGAAAGTATTTTAAGTCAAAAGCAGTCGGGTGTGTGATCATCCCCTACCGCTCACCCAGCTCTGGCCTGCAGGTTACTACGTAATACGATATAAATATACCACATATACCACTCGCAAGGTGAGGGTTCAAGCATAGAATACCGTTTAAGGACAAACGACTGACTCGGGAATATAGGGATTTAACCTCCCAAGGCAATACTGTTAGGTGTTACGTGTCAGACGCAGGGTGGTATCTCCAAAGGGCGGGCAGTTTTAAGGACGGGAGGTCAACCGTGATCCACTTAGTTAACGTTTGCAAATCGTGACGGCGAACATTCACAGAACACCTCCACGTTAGTGACGCCATTTCAACATTATCCTCCCTCAACTCTCTCCGCACACCTCCAAGAGGGCGTGGGTGTTTCGTGGACGGTACCCCAAGATGCCTCGGGGCATCATTCCGTGTGCTGCGCAGAGGGGTTTGCAGAGGGGGGTGCGTAGGCGGCTGAGGGGGGGAGGAGGAGAAGGCGAAAGTGGGAGTCGAGGGATGGGGCGACTCGACGCGGTTTGTTAGCGGCAATCACCGGGGCGAACGAAAGAGCTCTTTGGTCCCCTCACTCGCTCCCCCCCCCTCACCCCTTTTTCCTCCCGGAGAATCCTCCCGTTCACGAGGGGAGGAGGGGAGGGTGCGGGCACGACAGAGAGAGTCGGCGGCGAGGGTGCAAAATGAAAACGCCCCGTGATGAGCGAACGCGGAGGCCCCTGGCCGGAGGGCTTGCTGATGCGTGTGTCGAAGGGGTGGCGGGTTCGGGGGGTGGATGGGGGAGAGGGGTCGGTGGCCTCGGGGAGTGAAACGGGAGGGGGAGGCCTACGAGAATTGTGCGCGGTTGGAGTGGATCGGGAGGGGAAAAAAAACGAAGGGAATCTTTGAACTCCGCACCGGCCTTCGGCCAAAACGTTTTTCGACCCACTCGGGGTGAGTCACGTAACTCCACCACCTAAAATGTTTTCTATATAAAATCTACCGCAATGCCGTTTTCACGGAAATGAAGCCAATATAGATATTCACGAAATTGGATAGCGTGGAGCCTCGAAATGTACCATGAAAAATTGCAGCGCAGAAATAACTTTACTTAAACGAGGGTAAACCAAATGTTTTGCATTCCCATAACACATTAACAAGAGGGAGACATTTAAAATGACAAGGCTATCACTTTTATACTCTCACAAATCAGGTTCAATAAAGTATCATAACTATTATTGCAATTTGACCGTTGAAGGTGGGTATTGGATGGGTACAAGACTAAACAACGGTAAAACCCTTACATTTTTGAGATTAACAAAAAACTTGACATCCTAAAAAAAATAAACACCCATTAATGCCGTTTGCTTACTGCATCCATTCATTCTGCCAACATGCCCATCCTATTTTTGCCCCTTCCTCCTTTGATCTCACATTCTCCCCTTTATCACAGTCTTCAACATACCCGCGCAATCAAAATGCTATGGCTCCATCTTTTTTGCTTCCTCTGGATTTCTCTGAAAGACCCCTTCTTTCCCCTACCCCACTTCCTTCCTTCAGTCCACTTCACCTTTTCCATCCTTCTCCGCACCCACATTTCCAAAGCCTCAAATTTATGTCTATCGTCTTCCTTCAACGACCATGTTTCCGTGCCATACAATACCACGCTCCATATCAAAGTTTTAACGAATCTCTCCTTAATATCCTTACCCCAAGTCCCTATCATCAATTCCCTCCTCCTCCTGAAAGCTTCTTTGCCTTGGGTAATTCGTCATCTTATGCCTTCGGACTGTTTTGGTCGAAAACACTTCCAATATACATAAATTCTTCCATTCACTCTAGTTTATGTCGTAGTGTTCAAATTTTTAAATGACCCTATTCTACCTAAAATCGAATAACCTATGTTTCGTTTACATTGATTCGCAACAAAGACCTTTTCCACTGAATCCCAATGCGCTAACCCACACTTAAAACCCCCATCATGCTCAAACCTAATTAACTTCATTTCACACATGTCTGAATTCTTTCCTGTT
The DNA here is from genome assembly GCF_022747635.1 of Hetaerina americana. Classification (NCBI taxonomy): domain Eukaryota; kingdom Metazoa; phylum Arthropoda; class Insecta; order Odonata; family Calopterygidae; genus Hetaerina; species Hetaerina americana. The sequence continues at coordinate 16,809,780 of NW_027287538.1, read as the reverse complement.
TTCTGCAATTCCTTAATTAATTCTATCCAATTTACACTCTCTGAAGCCTTCTCAAATCTTTAAATGTAGCAAATATATTCATCCTGATTATAATCTATGTTCCTCCATTTAAGTAACCTCATTACCGCTATGTAATCATGCATTCATCTCTTTTTCCTAAAACGAAACCAATCATCCCCGAAGAAATCGTTTTCCCTCCTTTCCACCTTTATACCGATGACAATGAGAACCATTTTAGCTGCGTGCGGACTCAAACTTACATGTAGGGTTCTATAGTTCTGACATGATGCAATCTTTACCATTTTTGAGATGGGAGCTAACACTAATTAGAGTAAATTTTCTCGTCATATTCTTCCTTCATTAATCCTACTCAACCAATTAAATTCTTCCTTCCACGTTATCTTAAATCTTTAAGTAGTCCCGCGGGCATTTTATCTACCTCTAGGTTCTCATTTGATGAATACTCAATAATTCTAGCACATACTTTGAATTGGGCCATCATCAGATGTCAACCCAAATGATTCAAACTAAAATCGGCCAATAATTGATCATATTTCTTTCAGAACGAAAAATTGCTGAAGAAAGATGGTAATTAGTTAAACATTTATTAAGGTAGCGATAAACTATTATTAACGTCTCAATATACTATACTGCTATCATCTGACCAATTCCAATATTATTACCTGCGCTATAGGGAATTTTAATTAGATTTGAGCTGTGGGGCATTATACCTATATCTATTTGTGTCAAATTGGTTGGAATTCATTGTGCATAATTCTAGTCCTAAAACCATGAATACTTGTTAACAAATGAAAAGAATGCGTCATTCATGGATAGACATGAATATTTACACCCTTTTTGGCGAGATCAAGAATTTGTATTAATTCTGGAGGAAAAAATCCCAAAATTTATTAATTTCCTGGAATATTATTATAACCACTTTTAGTTACTAATGCATGGATTGTTAATCACTAACTGGTACGCCTAATATCAGTAGGTAATAATACATTTAGAAGTTTCATCTTTTTTTATGTTATCGAGCAGTTTTTGCAATATTTTCTGTTTTTTGTCATTTCGTACACGTTTCGGTGTTTTTTTCATCTACAAGAATACAAATGTGGCATTGCCCGCCTACTGTTAGTGTGAAATAATGACGATACAAACATGTATATCTTCCGAAATAGCTGAAAAATGTGGTTAACTTGTGAACTCATATTTTAAATGGAAAGGGAAATATTAAATTTTCAGCCCTCCTCATATCCCACTACTTCTTGGATTGAATATGTTGTAAACTGCCATTAGATTCAATGTCCATTCCGCAACGCTCAGACATCATATCTGTCAAGCAAAATATGTGATTGCAAGGCCAATCGAATATTTAGTATAGTTTTAACAATAGATTGGGAAAAAGAACTTGCTCGTGATATCTGGACACTCCGATTGAGGCAATAACAAAGTCTTTTGCAATTGGCTTCATCAAGAAAATGGAAACTTTCGTTTGTATAACTTATCTTATTTTAAATTTACAATTCAATGCCTACTGCACGTCCCACATCTGTAAGGTGTAGCTTGATCCTAATTTCATCAATAATTGGTTATAATTAACACTTCATACTATAAATGCCAAGTTTTTTTTATGTTTTCGATAAAGGCTTTTCAATTAGATTACCACTCAATGTGCTTTGTTTATGCCGAATATTGCATTGCATTTAATATTAAATTGCTTCACATAATGGAATCAATAATAAAGTATGACGAAATTCAATACCTCTGGTGTTATGGAATCTCTAACACAATGCAACGCATATCAGTTCAAATTGGAAAACATACAGAACCATTTATAGCAACACTGCATCCTAACAGACAATAAGTTCATGTAGAAGATGGCGTTAGGACACCAAACTCTCTCATAAAAATTCAGATAAGCGTTATGTGTGTGTAATAATGTGTGTTACTGGTGTATGATAGGGATTTTAAGGTATAATTAGGTTACTACAGAGCTGCTTTTGCAGTAAATGGCCTTCGTTTCCGTTGGCCTTTCTGTTGTGATCGCGAACTTTACTACGAAAAAAGAGGATTTACCCTAGAAATCTGCCCTTGGATGAACATCTCTGTTGCGTAGTGGTGGTTTGACTTACATTCATTACATTGACATTATAGAAACTTGATAATTTTCTCGGTTCGTCACAAACAAGCTCATGAGTCTTTGACGTTGCCTCCTTTGCTGTTTTCGTATTTTGCGAGACCCATATATTTAAAATAAAAATATCAAGCTAGCTTTTGTATTGCAACAGATGTTGACAAAACCTGGTCTATTTTTTGCGGCATTATCTAAACCTGAAGTTAATTTATTTTCATTGAATACTTTACGCTAAACCAAATCGTGATCATTCCCAATCTCGCCTTATTTAGACAGCCAATACATTTTCCCACAACCATTACCATGAAACCGCGATTCTTTTTGGTGTATTTGCCTATAATTTTGATGCGTTTTCCCATAAGATAGATTGGAGATAAAGTGTGATGGAAATATTATTATTAGCCGTAGTCTACCAGACCAGGCTGGTCCTCGTTGAGTCCAAGGAATGAACACTGCTAAACATCATCTATGCACCGCCATACTTTCACCATACCTTCGCTAATGTCATTAAAACTGATATTAAAGTACACCCATTCTGAAATCCACGTATTTTAGACCTCCCTTACTTAAGTTCAAAATATCTATTCACTCTCTTACAGCATATTTTCCACTTAACCATGATTTTCAATACCCAAATAAGCAAAATTTCTTAACACTTTATACTGCATCCACTTTTGTACACCTCCAACTCGAAAGCCTCCATTTCATACATATCCCGTAGCCTGAACCATATTTATATCTTTGGAGCTATATAAAGATTACACCAGAATTTGTACACCTTCTATAAAGTGGTAGCATTCAACTCGCAATGCAATGAAATATATCCTATTTATTTTCAATCCAGCACGAAGCCCACTGGATATTTCCATCAATTGCAAGAACTCTAAAAAATCATGGTAACGAAAAAGCCAAAGTAGATACTTCATAACATCGCTGATGCACACACGCACTGTTTCTTCGAGTTTCTGGAGAAATTCATGGCAAAATATTGTTTTATTTATATCATTAATAAAATTAGTGCATTTAAACTGCCCTGAATTTTCGAACACATTTCACGAATACAGGGATAACGTCATTGTTCAAAATACAATAATGCCTCTTACTCATCACAAGGGCACACACAAATATGAGAATGAATTTCGTTCACACGTGAATACGTAAGAGTCGAGACCTCTAGGGTCAACTAGACCTTGCGTCCAATGGATGAAATTACATACATAAACCACTCTCCTGCACACCCACTCACACTCGAACACCTACGAGTAATGCCTGTACTTGACTTAGCTAGCGTCATTAATTTCAATAAAATGAAACACTAAGAGTAAACTACAATAACATTTTCATGGATAATTGAAAAAGCTTGTAACTAAAATAAGTTCCGAGTATGCCATGTTTGATCCCATTTATTTAATGCGACTAAATCAAACTTATCTCTGCATTGAAGGCGTAATTAAAAACGTTACTAGGCCAGTTTCTTCAACCATCTTTGTAAATGAAAGAATTATCCACAGAAAGAAAGACTTCTAAGTTTATCAGTTACGAAATCACGCCAGACCTTTCATTAAAATGTCATGACTCTTTGATTGAGGGCCCTAGTATTATACTACACTTAGAATTCCATTCCAAAACCCAGTTGGTTTGATATTTAATTTATTTATTCAAATTTAATTTTGAATTGTAGGAGAGCCAAAATTTTGGAAAATGAAGATAATGGCATTTTTTGCATATTTTGAATTCCACAAGGGAATTTGTAGTTTTTTGAGCATCAATTTTCCCAGAAAGCCATCCTAGAACACATCTATATTCAGCCATTTGGGTTGTAAACTAGTATAAATGTACATTTCCTTCCACCTTTCAATTACGGGGAAGGCTGAGGTAAAAAAGCCTTATTTTTATTACGTTCCTAAAAACATACACCAACCACTCTATTTCTTTCTATAACCTAATACCTGTTTTTTTCATGATTTTTCCCGCGTCACTTTCATATACTGATTGTCTTTTGTCCCTGAGAATATGAAAATTCCACAACTGGAGTCTCTTCGACCGGAAGATGGGACTATCAGTCTCAATCTAATTCCAATAAAAACGTTTTATTATAATGCAAACGTGTTTACATACGATTTATCTGTCGATCCCTTACTCTTAATCCATTTATCCATATATCTATTTAGTGATTTGACTACTATACATTCTGTCAATATTATCAAAGTACGACACTCGTTTTAATCCCGTATGCTTCCAGATGGAATCAATCTTATTCTTTCATGTTCTTATCAATTAATGAGTGTCGTCATTTTTAACTAGATCACTTTTATTTTTACCACAAAGGTTCCTCTGTCACCACATACAGCATTGGTTCAAAATTTTCCCAAACTTTGTCTTACGATTATCTTGCTTTTAACAATATGGCGGGGAGGAGCGCACTAAAAGATGCGTTGTAACACTAATATTTTTGCTTCATTTTTACATATGCATATATTTTTAATCACCCCCTTTACCACTAGCAAAAGCTATTTTGTTTACCACTCACATTCCTCTCAATATTCTCAATCAACCTAATATCGTTCGCCAACATTATTCCACGTTGTATAATACCATACACTTGTTCAATTATTTCCCCATTTATCCTCTGTAATTAAATGGATACCTAACATGCCTTATCTGCTCGAGAGAAGAGCCTATTATGCAATAATAGGCCGGTGTCGTAATGCCCACTGCCACAAGTCTTCGTGGCGAATCGCTGGGAATAATGTAGATGCGAAATTTTGGGAGCTTGAGAGTGAGGCGAAATGGTTCCAGGACCACGGACGCCAAAAGGAAAGGATTGAATTTACGCAAAATATGGTGCGTGGGAGGAGGTTGGTTATTTGCTGCGCGGTGTGGGGTGAGAGGCGGAGGTTTACGAAAGTGGGATGACTTCCCGTGTACATCGTAGCGTACCATTCGGACTGCCTTTGCCTCAATTTCATGAATTGAGCTTAAGCGCCGGCGCCTTTAATGTATCTTTAACACTTGATCCTGATGAGATAAGATGCCGTTCGCGATACCCGAGTTTACCCTTCGACTACATGAAGGAAATAACCTTAGCGCTTAAAAGGGCGGACGTGGATGCAATCTTAATCGCTAAGGCAAAAAATTACCTCGCTGCTTTTAATGAAGCAGCAAAGAAGCATAGCTATTACAAAGGGCCCCACCTCAAGGGACTACGCCAAATCTTATCCTTGGAACGGTGGTCATAAAAGTGAACTACATTTCACAGGTAAATACAAAAAAAAATATTTAATAATGATTATTTGAAAGTATTTATAAAAGTTAAAAATTTGAGAGTGTCCACGGCACATGGTTGACTATTGTACGAGGTTTAAAAAGCCTTACATGAATTCTTAGTTCTTGGGTAATAAAAATATTTAGAAATTATTCTCTGTACATAATGAGAATTCGATTGGATTAGTCATTAATCAGCAGCGTGTATCCCAGAGGGATTATAGATCCTACTGCCACCATTACAGATACATGTCCCAGGTATTTTAGTATTTTATTAGGTAGCCAAACAGTACGCTAAGTAATCCCTCCACTGAGGGGTTCAAATCAATCAAAAGTCTGAATATCGGATGGGACAGATAGGAAAACAAACGAAAAAGCACTAGGCAAATTGGGGCAAGAGAGGGTTTTTTGGAGAAATCCCGAGGCCAGAAAAATGATGCAGAGCAGTGTGATTGGTGATGGACTGCAAACAAATGTTACAGAAGGGAGTGAATTAGGCAGGCTAGGAAGACGGAGCAAAAGCATAACCATATAGATTAGACGTAATGAAAAGAGTTAGAATGAATGCGAAAATGAAGATAGGTTTACAATGTCAAGTTTGGCCATGTTAGGCAAGATTTAGGAACGGAGCGATGTTCAGTGAATTAAAAACCTATTTAATACGGTAGACTACCAAATAATGAAGAATAACCTGCACATTAATTGTAGAAAATTGCACCCACACTACTTCTGTGGAAACATATAGACTTGACAAAGCCCAAAAAAGCACTTCTACTCGCAGTGTTTTAAATGATTTCTCATATAAGTCCATGATTATCTCTTCCTCTAAGATAGCCAAATTTCACTCAAAAGTTTAATATATCAACATTAATTCTAATGAAGTATTTTTAAATTTTCGATTACTCTTGCCCTATCCTCCGCACCACAAAATCACTTTTTTGTTTGCAATTAGGATTGAGTAAGGTTTTCCTACTTGCTTGTATCAACACATCGGAGGACTCCGTAAAAGTGAAGAGTTTGCGAAATTTTACTTGAAAATTCAACTGGTAGTAGGAACTTAATTAAAGATTACAGAAACAAGTAGGGCCAAATTATGGGGACATATTTCATTACAATTGCACTTATTGCCCTGCATCAGAGTAGATCTCAAGCTCTCGGTCACGTCGGTAGAAACGGAAACCCATCACATAAGAAACCGGAGAAACCTTAGAAGAAGCAGACGTACGTACACAAATAATAAATAATGGGATTTTGGCGATGAATATTTTTCAATGTTAACATAAGAGTTTAGTAGATCTCCGTGTTGAATAACAGTCAGAGAGGCACAAAGAAAAACTTGGATTGAAGGATACTTCTGGAAGTACTCTTTCGTTTGCTTCCCAATTGAGGTTACCGATGGGGAGTGCTTCTCTGACTAAGAGAAAGAAAGTACATAGTGTGGAAGACTGGAAAGAGGATTGGATGACCCAAGAATCCGCTGTCACCACATTTCTCGGTATTGAAATGCGAAAATGATAGCAGACTTTAACTGAATGAGAGCGTGGCGTATGGGTACGCACATCAGAGAAAAGTCGACGAAATACAAATTAACGATATACGTAAGTAGAAAAAAGATTCATTCTGTAAAAATATGGTATTGATGAAAAATGAGGACGTGAATATTTAATACATAGTGTGCACTCCTGGATGACAAATCATTTTAGCTACGTATCTACATAGCCTATGTATATATGGAAGTGTTTATCAAATCCTTTCTTCTTTTTCTGAAACGGTTTGATCTCGAGGTATGCGGTAAATGCATTATGTTCCTAGTAGCATGGGACTTTAAAGAAAACTATTTTCATTTTGGTAAAAATGAGGCATATAGGTATGAGGTATACCTCCTGTAAATCAAGGAGACAGTCACATTTTATGTTTTAACATGGTGTTTTAAATTTTTCAGGTCAAAGAATTTCCTCTCTATTTATTTGAAAAAAAACCATAGGAGTGTGCTAATTTTACAGTAATTGTTGCCTTAGATTTTATAATTTCCACTTGAAATAAAAAAAAGATAAAAAATCTCGTCAATTACCTATCTCATTTACTTAATCATAATTAATCAATTACTATAGCAATCTTTTTATTGCTAAGTATAAAACTTCAATCGCCAAGTTTCATTGTTAGTTAAAGACCTATAGAAGATATTCAACAGGATTTTACCTAAGGTTATTTATTTACACTTCACGATGTTAACTGGTGTAATCTTACTTATCATTATAATTTAATTAATTGTATACTTCAGTATAAACTAGGATAAGACCAAGTAACTAAGCACAGAAAATACATAGCAACGTTTTAACTACGTCCCCTCTCGAGGTGGTGGTTACTCTAGTAGAGTTATCTTTTAATGTGTTATCAATGTTTCAAAAATGCAGTTATTTATTTTCTTCTTTAGTGAGGCTGCGCTCTAGCACTTGCCAAATTCACCAATGTGTGTAAACATATAATTACATAATTATTTAAATAATAAAATAGGAAATATTATATGCTCAAATCTACTATATTTCTCTAACCCATACTAGACATTATAGTCCATTAAAACTCAGCCCCGGATTATTACGTCTCAAACATTATGTAAATGAACGTATGAAAATTTAAGAAAATAAAGTTAATTATTCACCAGACATTGCTCCTTTGAGCTCAAATTAGACATCTTTGGTAGTTAAATAATAAACCCTTGGCGTCATTTTAATTTATAATGTAAAATAAATTGATGTCTACATTCAAGAATTCTGTGATACGAGGATTAACAAATGCATGGAAACAGTATGGTACGACGGCGAACTAAAAATAATTGTCCAACAAAGAGGCCTATTAAGGATTATAGAAGCAGGAAGAGGAATTGTGAATGAGACTGGCTGGAGCGGCAATGCTTACAGGAGCCCTGAAGTAACGAGTAGAGTCAAAAGACTCTGATGGCGCAGTAGATGCAAGAAGGCACATGGCATCTGGATGGAAGGAGTATGAAATAATGAAAATTGCAGAATAAATGGGGACGTGTAGAGAGGAATATTTACCCAAGTAATAGAAAACACTAATTAAAAACAGTGGTGCACAACCTATGCGTCTCGACGCAACTGAATATTTCCGAGACTAATTGAAAGGTCTTGCAAGAAAAACATTTTAGACAAGATGATTCACCGTAACAACGTAAGTAAAATTGAAATAACCCTCTGGAATTGGAGTATTTGGAAGATTCATGAAATATCCAAACGGTTATCAGTTGGGATTCCAATGCTTGGGAGTAATAGAAAACGGAGTAATGACCCGGAATGAAACTAGAGTCGCTGTAGATGAACATTAAATTTAGGTTTGCAGTCGAAAAATTTCTGGGAATTGAATGTCCCCGAGCGACGAGACATCTCTTTCGTGAAAATAACCTGGGAAAGACAAAGACTATCTTTCCCTCATGAAAAAATGCTCTCATTTTAATTAAAGGCAGTCTTTGTATTGTTTTAATGCAAGTACTACGTGGTGCGGCATCAATAATGGTGATTATGACGGATAAGACGCAAGGAACTCGGAGATTGACTGACTCCGTGGCTGAGGAAAATATAATATTTCTACGTTGAATCCTTTTCTCTGGAAACTTACATGTCAATAAAATCCGTGGAAAGAAAATGTTACAACGCCGTTTGCATGATGGTGTTTCAACTAATGTTCATACGCTTTTGTAAAGGATATGTATCTTTAATTCCCACAAGGGAAATGACGTAAACTTCATTCAAAGCTGCCATCATTTATAGATTTCATAAAATTTAAATAACGGAGCACTCGTCCGTCTTAACGAATAACTGAGAAAATTTAACGGGGATTAATGGATTTTAATCTCAAAAAAACCACTCAAATACCGAAAAAATTATCTTAAGTACACAATCTGATTTTAAGTTATTAAAGCGACATCCCTACTTTTGGCAAGAAATTCTGATAATTCGCCAAAAGTTCAACCCGAAGTTTGGTCTGACAAGTAGGAATAGAGCTCAAATGATACTAATCCCTAGCCTTCGTGTAAAATTCAAAAAACAGAGTACAGCGCTCAGTTCCTTTCCCTGTGACGCTTGCCATTTCCCAGTAAGACCTTATATCGTACCAGAAAATGACTCAGTAAAGCTCATGATTTGACTTATAATCGAACCCGGATCCTCCAGTCTCCGGACAATAGACCAACACTTGAACCACCGGTCTGCCATGATTAATAGGTTACCAGAGAAACCTAATTTTAGATCCATTTGAGTAAATTAAGGTTCAACATAAACACCATAAGGTACTACTTAGATAATTATACCAATGACTGAAAAACTATAAATTTTTTCGCAGAAAATTAAAGCAAAGCGTAATTTTTAGAATAAAAATTATTACATCCAAAGCCAGATGATGATAAGCTGTATCTAAACCGGCCGCAGTAAATTAATATTTTTCGTGGAATAGTAGATTGTTTTTTTCTACGCATCATGACGGAATTCAACAAAGTCATGCCATCAACCATAGAATTTTTAATGAGAGTGTATTCGGTGAAATAGATCCAGAATGAGGTGACGTAAAAAGATTTTTTTTTGTTCGCAATTAAAGAGCGGTGCAAATTTTCCGATGCTCGCAAATATGACGATACTATAGATGAAAAGTGGTCCCTCTTGTAAACCACTCTTCTTGCGCTTGAAAGTTATGATTTTTGTGTCTTTAAATCACAAAGGAGCGGCATAGATTCAACTGCAGCAGATGACCACGTAAGCATTACGTAAAAAGAAAGATATCGTCAAGCTGATAACAAATTAAAGGTCAAACAAATTTGCGGTGAAAGATAATTCAGCGCCAAAATTATAAAAGAAATCAAAAAAATTAGACTGGAGGAAGGAGAATATTAATATGCTTAATTAATTTTATTAACTTTTTTACCCTGCTCGTGAAAGAGGAAAATAAAACAAGACTTACTTTGAAACAAATATTGAATTTACTTCATTGTTAAGTTGAGCGTTCTGAGAAAATACTTTCTATTTGTTCCAGAATTAAAAAATTATTCACCGCCTACCTCAGGGGGAAATTTTTGAAGATAATACCGATAGGATTTTATCGCCAAAAGCATGCCTTTGTTGTTTGCCAATAACACAACGTGGCAACAGGGATTTCATATATATAGTATATCAAGGACAGATAAAAATCTCCAGTGATTTCATAAACTACTTCATTAACAAACAAAATAATTTTTCGGGGCATACCACGAGTTAATAATGTTCTAAATTATTCCTCTTGAGAGTTAAAGATATCTTATTAGCTAATGAAATTTTAAAATTGTCGGAGTTTCGTGCATAATCAATGTTGCATAAATTCTAAGAATTAGTTTCCGTCAATGTTGTGAAAAAATTCAAGGTTTTAGGTAATTCCTGGAAGAGGGAAGAGTTCCATTGATTTAAGCACGGTACGGTATAATTGAGAAACAGTAGAATAATGCAGCAGCTAATTCAACGTGAGCGAATTCCAGGGAGAAATGAGTTAAGCAATATTATCTCAGGGGAAAGGAAAGGCGAGACTCACCGTCAACCGGTTTTCCGACGCGACACGAGGCGTGGGGTATTTAGGCTAACTCCTCGGGAGTCCACGGCCCCTGTGCCTACGGAGCAAAGAAATACACGAAGGGTTATACACAATTTGACTATGGAAGGAAATACGGATGCAATTTCAAGGAGACAAAAAAGTTTCAATTTTTGCAAAGCAGCAGGTATTACTCTAGGCATAGAAAATTCATTATTATTGGTTATTCACACTTCACGAACATAACGTAGTCGAAAAACAACACCACTTAGTTAAATCAAACTAATAAAAATACAACAGAGATCACCTCAAGTTCACTTGAATAGCCACATTCAGTAGCGTCATTTCCGCTCATGACCCTAAGAATTTTTTCTAGCAGCATGACAAATGATATGTATTAAAGATTTATATTCACTTTGGAAAAACCAATCTGTGTCTAGTGTTGAAGATGTCATAAAAATATTTAATAAAAAACCTTAAGGAAAAAGTCACGCAAATGACGGTAGATCTCACTTAGCACCTCAGCCAACGGCGTTAGTGGAATTCACACAAAAGGGTACGAGGCGGCAGTTCATTTTATTGTGCTGCCTGTTTTCTTCCAATCAGAACAGGTACCAGAGAAATCAGACAGCTTGGGCAAAGCGCCAGATGGAACCTGGGCCCTTCGATCAGTATTACAGCACTCTATCCACTAGCCTACCCCGACCTCCTCTTTAAAGCGCACAAATATGTTCTTCTTAAAACGTAATAAAGCATCTGTTTTGAAATACTTTGGCATAAAACCTATCCTCTTCCTTTTGACTCATACGATTCACTGATTATTCTGCAGTCGATTAAGTATCTACTCTTTAGTTTCAATTGTGCGAGGTAACGTCAGCCTCGTATGAATGATAGGAATGAGTTCCATTGAAGTGACTGCAATGATAAGTTAATACATTAATCAAGCATTAAGAACAAGTTGTGGAATTAAAACAACTTGTGGCTTGCAAAGGGAAGGCAGCTGTGGAATTTCATACCACCGCCCAGGTAACCAGTAAATATACAGAGGTACGTATTGTATATAATAGACAACAGTGACCATGCTCTCGGTGAAGGTAATGATGTAATAACGAGGTTCTCTTTTCTTAATGTAAGTATATGATACACAATTTCGGTTGACAAACATGTTTTCCCATATTCACTTCTCGAATACCACTACGATTTTACAGTCGTCCAAAACCCATGAAAGGGAGAGATAAGCTCTTCAAATGCAGAGTGATACATATCAAACTTTTGCCTTCGTTTTTCCGCGTAGAATATGTCAGCACCTTGACAGCTTACTTCATTTCAAGGTATTCTACTTGTTAAAATTGAGTTTTTGATTGTCCCTAATGACTACTCTTTCCTTACTTGTAGAAATTAGACTAATGTGAGAACTTCCTCTCCTTCTCATTTCTCCTTAATCATTTATAACTATCCTCTCTATTACGGGATTTTAAATCAAAAGATCCTTTTATAATTTATTAATTGCTCCAACTAATTTTGTGTTTTCTTAACTTCCGTTAACTATTTTCACTTTCTTCCCTGATTTAAATCATCACGTTTTTCTAGTACAGTCCTAAAATTCGCAATACTCCAGTGCCCTTTGTGCTCCCTCGATGGCTCATTCCAAATATATGAAATACACAAAGACATCTAAATTTAATTCTACACCTTTCCGATTAATTTTGCATCCAATCAATAGTGTTACGTGATTTTCTCTCCTTCCGAAACTCAAATTGTGTTTCGTCTTGGTAGTGAAAGATTCTATTATTTAAGTGTCTGTTTTGGACTCACAGAACTTCGTTGCATGAGAAATAAAACTTTTGGTCCCATAGGTCCCAATGACGGCCATTTAACTTTCTCTCGGGGCGGGGATCAAAATTGATAAATTTGAATCCTCTGGCAAAAGTGCTTCCTCATAACTACTACTTATAGGCCCAAAGAATCTGTTCTTTATTTTTTTCCAAGAAACAATTCAATAATTCTGCGGGGATGCTATTTATTCCTACTGATTTATTCGGCTCTATCTCCATTACTGCTTTTTCTATCCCGCTATCTACTATTACTGAATTCAAAAGATATTCACCTGATGCCACATTTATTTCCTATTTCTAAGATGGCTGGCCAAATCTTTTTACCATTAAGTTTTGCCGTCTATTTTTTCCATCTTCCCTATATATTTTCTGAATCTAATAATAGCTTGTCAGTCATTTCTCATATGGTATGACTAGTCTTTCATTTTCAATTCTATAATAATTTTATTTTTAGAAACCACCTTTCTGTGTCTCAAAATCTCTTCATTCATACACAGTACCCACCAAAATTCCTTTGCCGCAATTTTTTCTCAAATATTTATGATGTTTATCCCTCCATACGTTACTATAGTACGATACTCTACAGTCTTTTATTACCTTTATTTGCATCCTCGTAACGCCCCAAAAATCTCTCGAGTGATCCGTGGATCCTTAATTTTCTTTGTTTTCTTCCTGGTATGTCTTTACATCACCCCCTCTAAAGGTTCAGCGTTTCTATATTTCACTTTCCTTTTTCTTTAAATCCCTTTGAATTTTAAATCGCATATTTTCAGATTTTTGATGAAGCAGATATTCGCCATTAAATAAAAAAAGATCAATCTCATGCAGGGAATATCAAAATGATACGTTCCTGGACACCTAATTTTTATGCAGAATGAGGAAAACAATTTTTCATTTTTATCTAGCTAATATATCAACGTCTCTATAGTACTTTTATGCAAAGTTTGGAAAGGTAGCAATTTAACCTAAACTATGCTATTTTTTCGCATTTTGAATAATCAAGGAAATATATTGAAATAAATAAATCAAAACGTCAACAAAACCATGGAATATTTATTTTAGAGCTACTAAATTTAAATTGCCGCCTGAAATTGTCCTACTGCTCATTTGCAGAATTGGTTTGGTTCAGTCTTCGATAGTATCTTATTTTATTAAAACTGTCAGAAAACAAATACAGGTAACGTAATGCGCTGCCTAAATCACATTTATCAATCAACTTTCAGGCGATCAAGGTGATATAATTCAATTAAATTGAAACACTAGCGAGAGATTGAGGACAAATTCATAAAATGCCACAGGAAGCCTGTTTATAGATAACCGAGCATCATCGGATGGAGAGAATAGTTGAGTAGGTTACACCAACAAGTGGGAGAAAGGGACCATAATATCATTTATATCGTAGATATTCTTTGTCTTCAATTAATAACAAGAAGTATTGGCAGTTATTGGAGAAGACAACTAACAGCTAAGGTCATTTGCGTGATTTAGACCAAGTAGCATATATAATTGTTCCGCATTCTCTCGAGTACGAAGGGTAGCGAAAAATAAAAAAACTAGTACCATAGGCGAGCAACTTTGGCGCATGCAGAATGGGTCACGTACGGTACCTCGTGTCTATTACCCCGCGCACCGTTTGGTGCACCAAAGCACAGGGCGTGACGGTCAAACGCGCAGAGTTTGAAACGAAACTCTGGGAACTCCGACCGTACGAACGTGCAGGGTTCGTCCGACCGTGGAGACAAGTTATACTTAACGCTTCTCCCGAAACAGCAGCGATCGAGGATAAGGTTAGAACAGCACAACTCAACGGTTAAGCTACACCGTGCGCGATTTTTGTCACGAAAGTCGCACCCACGTGACGTCGACACACTTTCGTAGATAACTGCACATCTTCATTCTTCAACATCGTGCGAGAATTAAACCGTTCACTATTTGCTCATTCAACATCCGCCATTTGACAGTTCATGAGACAGAAGCACACCATACATTAACTGATTCCAGGTAAGATTAGGATTCATAGGTAATTGCTGGGGATTTTTACTGTGACGACAGTTCGGCCAGTAAAACAGTTGTTTTTTTCCTTCAGAAGAACATGCCAGCTCAATAACGAACCGAGAGTAATAAGAAAACCTGCAGTGTATTCATACGTAGTCGTTAACAATTTAAATTATCTAAAACCTGCATGTTTAAATGCTTTCCATTAATTCTAGACGTGCGGTTCTCAAATCTCTGACTTCGCGAACGTAAATGAGAATCTCGTTTAAGACTTGCCGCCTCGCGAACCATACTAATTAACTGGTATAGTATTGATAACCTTCAGGTGCTGCTTGCATTTGAACAGGCAAGCGAGTTTGCATCCGGGATCGAGATGGTGCGGGGGCTAACGTACTGGCTTCCCACCCTGAGGGCGCGGGTTCAAATCCCGGCGGTGTTGAATATTTTTCAGAGGTATCTCGATCCCTACTTGAGGTGCTTTGTGGAGGGCACTTTGAGTGAGTACGCCGTCCGTCGGATGGGACGTAAAACTGTGGACCCCTTGGCGCCTTTCGTAAAGAGTAGGCTAATGCCGACGCCGGGTTTCTCTCCACCCTTCATCCTTTCCTATCCATCCCCTATGGCGCAAATGACCTTAGCTGTCGGTCGCCTCCCCTCAAAACTACTACTACTACGAGTTTGCATCCAAACTTTCGTTTCGTTTGAGGACCGCATCAACATTACACCATCATCCCCATTAATATGGTCTGAAATAGATGCAACATACCCGATGCAAACGCTTCCGACGACGCAATAGCTCCGAAGACCCATCAATGCTGCGAAAACATGCGCTAAATTAATAAACGGAAATGTAACAGGTGAAGTGTAAACATTTACCAATTCACCAAATCATCGACGTCCACGTATGAATAATGTCCTTACGTATAGCCTCAACGTATTTGTTCCTTTATATCGAATGAATTTCCCTCCAAACTTGCTACCTTTCCAATATCCAGCCAACTTCTCTTGGAGGGTGAGGTCACAATCATCTAGCTTACAACACTTGCTCCCAAATGGGATCCAAGAAGAGCATTTTGATGGATCGGAATGTTACAGACAGCGAATCCATTCGTAAAATAATGATGAAATTACACATTCGAGGCGTCTGAGTAGAGAAAAACGGAAAAAAAATTGGAAAGAAATACAAGCAAAGAGACTTAATAGAAGACAATTATAAATACAATGGTTGTTGGTAGGCAATTGAAGAAGGGATGGAAAGTGGATGCAGGAGATCGTTTTTCCATTCTCTGGAGTCTCCACTACAATGATTGAAATTAGGCTACGAAATACAAGTCTCGCCGGCCACTTTAGGAGCCATTACGAGTTCGAAGTGTCTACCGTGAAAAAAGTGCCATCTTATTGGCACAGGGTGGAAACGACAATGTTTCCTACTATCCCATCGGTCCGTAGGTCATGTCCTTTTGGAATAACCTTTTCCGTGTTCATGGAGATCGTGTGGCTGTCCTCTACGATGAATTCTCTCGCTTTGTTGGCTATTAATACAGCTTCTATTGCGAGATATTGGAAATATATCTTTTTCTCTTTGACTCCAGCTCACCTAACGGAATATTTTGGTAAAAAATCTAGAAACCTGAATAAAGATTTGAAAAAACACAGAGGATGCCTTCAGGAGAACCAGACATGAGGAAAATTCGGAGGCAATGAGACCCGAAAGATTGTCACAGAATGGTGACTGGCCCAGTAACGAAATTTAGGAATGAAAGTATTGGTACTTAAGACTGAGTGTAGAGCGGTATAAAGTACTTTCGTGGAGTTGAGGAATGTATTACGGTTATGCGAGTGATTAGGGCGTGTAGTATAGTGCCACCAGATATTGGAAAATGTTGCTATAAGAGGACTTTTTTCTAATAAATTATGATGTGCACCAACTATTGATCCCTAAGGGACCAAAAAATTGCGCAGTAGTTTTCTGCTTCCTTCAAAAATCCATCACTCATCGGTAAAGTAAAAATACAAAGATTTCCCAAAGGGCGTGTGGCGGAGGCATTATGGAAACAACCCTTAATTTATTCATATGAGAATGTAAATAATCATTCATGTACTTTGCTTATGAAAACTCGTACACATGCATGCCTATCTACACCATAAAGCAACGAGTGTTTGGCTAAATAATTAAATGATTTTCCCTAATATATGGAAAAAAAATTCGGCTGCTCAGGTTCATTTTTGTTACGATAATGTACCGTGCGAGGGAAGAATGAGCACGTGAACCTATCAGTGACCGTGACTATGACCTGATGGCTATTATTTCATCAGGGGGTTAAATGTAGTAACGTTATTTTTGGTCATTATATTCTCTCTGAACCACAATAAAACTAGACTCTTCCGGACTTTTCTAATAGTTTTAACATCGTGCCCTCTTTTCCTCAATCGGGAGGCTCCCAACTCTATTCCTCCAATATTCCCGTCACGTCTGCACGAGATGAACAAGATTCGCTAATAGCGGATTGACGCACATGTTAAAACAACCTTAGAAGAGGGAGTTAACTCATTGCGTTGCGGGCGATACAAAACGACATTCTGGGGAGATTGTCCATTTGCAATCGGATGGACCCTCGTTCCACAAGCATTCTCCCTCGGCTAGTCCCATGTGGACGATCCGCTTAGGACGGACCTCATCATCTGCCTGTACAGCTGGAAGCATTTTACTATTTCCTGGCCCTACTCGCTCCCCTCACGCCCCTGTTATTGACCCACTCACCCTGCGGTGGTTCCGAGGATGGCATGGGTAAAGGCGGAAGGGGGGAGAAAGCGGGGAGAGAGAAAGTGAGAGATAAGGACCGGAGGCATCCGACTCGATTAAAAATTTTTCCTTCCAGTCGTTCCCACTTTGCCATTGGGGCAGAGGCGGCAGGGTCTGCTGCTCGCCCTCCCTCCCAAACCTGCACCTACGACAACTGACAAACGCACCCTACGCGAGCGCCCGGCCCTCATTCCCACCCTCCCACGCAGATACCTGAAAGCCCTTCGCTCTTCCTTCCCCTCTGCCCCCCGCGCCGACCGCTCAATCTCCCCTATTCCTTTCTCTTTCCGCTCTCCGTCCCGCGGGAGAAGGGCGCCTATGGTTTATTCACAATCCCTATCTCTCTCCCCCGAAAGGATTTCGACCCTTCCCCCCACCCAACCCACCCTTTGCTCACGCTTTCTTCCAACCCCCGCCTCTTCCTTCTCCGCCCCAGGGCTCATTCCACCCCACCCCCTTATTTCATATTTACTCCTCCGCTCAACTTCCATTTTCCATCTAGACCGACTCTCCTTTCTCTGTTATGTGCTGGTTCGTGTGTGTAAATATGTTCGCGCGTGTGTTATGTGCGTGTGACCGTATGGGTGTCTACACACCACCAGCATAATCAACTGCACAAGGAGAGGACAAGGGTAGTATACACATAGCAAACTGTACGTTCCCTATGTAAATTTCGGAGCTCCGCTCCCGTCTTCGGAGAAGGGATACAATAATTAGTCGGAGCCATGGTAAGGGTACAAAAGGGAAGGGATTAGCCAGTGGCTGGAGATTTTAAGCCAGGGTTTTTGAAAAACATTCTTATCAAAATGTAGGCTGAATCGCGTGTGCCTTAATCTATCACAGAAATTGAGTGAAGTTGGTTATGAATAACGAAAACAGTGAATACTATATTTCGTCCAAGTTCTTTTTCAAGTCTCATACGTATTATACAGAACACGATCACAGGAAAAAACGAAGACTCAAAACAAAGAAAAATCGTCAAATACACACTAAATATTCTTCAATATTTACGTGGCAACTTCAGCAAAATGATGATGGCGCTCATAAATTATGTATATAAATAAATATCAAATGAGGGTTTTTTCTTCAAATTCATGCATTTAGCACTCTAAAATATTGGCAAAGACGCAAGGGATACCGTCACTTACTTTGTACGAAGTATTTCGGTGTGAAAAAACAAATATAGCGATGAGATGAGGAGGAACTTACGCGCATACCTGTACATTCATAAATGGATACATTAGGTACTCGGGGGATCGGGATGATGCAGCAACTAACAGGCTTCCTATTGAGAGGGCCCGGGTTCAAATTCTGGAGACAACAGATATTTTTCAGGGGTATCCCGATCCCTACTTGAGGTGCTTTGTGAGGGGTACTTTGAGTGAGTACGACGTCCGTCGCATGGGACGTTAAACTGCGGACCCCTTGACGCCTTTCGACAAGAGTAGGCTAATGCCGATGCCGGGTTTCTCTCCACCCTACCTCTTTCCCCATCCATCCGTAATGGCGCAAATTATCTTAGCTGTCGGTCGCCTCTCATAAAAACAACTACTACATAAAAGGTACGCTAATATTCACACGCAGGCACGCATTCCTATAGAGCGACGATTTCACCCTTTTAATTTCCCTCCTGCCATATGCCGATTCAACGAATATTTTTATACTCCACTCGGCCCCACGTTTGAGGGCAATGGCCCCGAGAGTCTTGTGTTCTCCGGGAATGCGTAGGCGGGAGCAATGAGAGTACTCGTGTGCGTTGAAAGTTTCGGACAGAAAGTTTGTGTAAGGACCCGGAAAAGTCTAAAGTGCACGGGATCTCGGAGTAGCACTCAGGGGTGGTGCAAAGGAGAATGGAAAAAGAAACGATTTCACTAACCGCCGTATCGAGAAGCTGAGGAATCGATGAGAACCTCGGGACAATTCACTTAGGAGCCTTATTTTATGGCATTGAGTCCGCGTTACCGTTTTCTTCAATATCACTACGGTAACCTTTAAGCATGGAAGGGCACATGTGGTACGGAACGCATGATTTCAAACACCAGACACGCTAAATTCAAGTCAAAAAGTTTCTTAAATATAATTTACGGATTTATATGTAAAAATATTCAGGTAATGCATATAATTATACGCAGTAAACTTAAGTTTAAACTTAAAGTAACGCAGTAAACTTAAGTTTATCATAACTATGCGTTCCAATTCGGCAATACATCCAACTTCGTGAGGACCCTATATACTTGCAGCATATTCTAAATGAGGCCTAACCAGCGAAAGACAACATTTATCTTTGACCTTTTCATTACATTTAGCCAGTACTCTTCTAAAAAATCCTAATTTTTATTAGCTTATCTACATATTCTTTGTATGTGCTTCACCCTGGAGAGGTCGTTAGTGAGGCTAACGCCCGGTTATTTAATTGAGTATACACATTTCATTTTGGTGCTCGTTTGCGTCGGTTTTTTTGAACTTTCGCATCTGCGAACGTGGATTTTTCAGGTTCATATCTTTACAATATCTTACACAATTGGCAATGAATTTCGATATGTGTAAAACCACGCAAGTATATAAAATATGTCATTTTTACATACTTCACGACTCCGTTATTAACATTTAAAATACTCATCACTCTAGCGGCAGGTATAAAATGTAGTGTGATACACAGCCATACATGTTTTGTACTTATAATGTGTGCGCACTTATTTTTCTCTCAAAATATGCTGACTTTAGACATTGAACGAAGTTAGTAATTCGCAGAAATCGCAATGGATACAGTCGCTATAGACGTACTTACGTTTATACGCATGCAAAAGATTTTTATAAAAATAGAAGGAAAATGATGAGTGCAATAATGTTTAAAAAATGAGCAGGATGTTATGGAAGACGTAAGAATGTCAACGTTGAAAAATATTCTCTTTTTAACTAGGGATAGAACAACTTTCCTTCGGTTTTACAGTGGAACATCCGAGAAAAGAGATAAACGTAGGAGTTTGTGTAACTTTATGTCTGTATTGTCCTAATAAGCACTAACCCAGGAAAATATGTACGCACATAAACATGTATGCACATTCACGCACAGAAAAAGACGAAAACGCCCCTTATTATTCCCTCCTCAACTATGTGCGTTCGGCTTCCATTTCCCGTCCTCCTGAGTACTGGATGAAAGCGTCGAGCGAGAGAGGACGACACCGGGAGTTTTTCCGCGCATAGTATATTCCATAACACGCGGCGGAGTCCCCTTTAAAAGATGTATACGCGTGTCGTGGAAGCGACAACGAGCTTAGCGAGCAACAGGTTTTGCGCTATCTAAAACACAATGCATTCGCAAGAGTTGCGCCATCGCAACTGGTCGCAAGCGACCCTTTCGATTTTTTCGAATTTACATTATTTCTTTAGCAATCGGCTTAAAAGTTCTACTGACAGTAGTGAATGAGTCTGATGTATCGTAAACGCATCAAATTAAGGAGCGATCTTGTCGAATAACCTAAAGTAAGTTGAACGTGATAATTGCAGAGAATATTCTTTACAAAGAAGCGGTATTCAAAAAATCAAATCAATACCACAAGATTAAGACGTTAAGGACTAGTGGTTAACATTAAATTATGAGGTAACAAAAAAATAGCTTTTGGTTTAATAACCATTTACGATGTGTCGCGGTAGTCCAGGGGTTGGACTACCTACCGGAGGGTTCGGTTAGGATTCCCGGGCAAGAATCTTTGGACACCCTCGGCTCCAGTCAACCTGTTTCAGGTTCCTGATCCTCCTGAAAAACCAAAGTTGGCACAGGTGAAGGCACTGGCCCACCCACCCTGATGCGTGAATTTCAGACGACGCTGGGCTTGGTGTTTGGTGAACTACAACATCACCTACCAAACCGTACCTTTTGGTAGATTACTCTGTTTGCTTCTTTTAACTTGGAAAGAGAATGGTCAAAAAAATCAATTATGGTATTTCTTTAACGCGGAATTTATTATCATGACCTTTATTTCCATCCAAAGACTGGTGGTCTACAGCCTTTATTCTTTCCTTCGTAAAGCTTTCTTACATACGAGCATGCAATTTTTACATTATGCCTGCTTCCACTTATTACTCAGAGGACTCATTTTCCTACCACAATATTAATTTAAAAGCCCAGATTACCCAATCCATCAGAAAACGTTTTCTTCTCATAACTCTCCACATTTCCTTATACTCTTCCATTCTACGATTAACTGCTGCGTTAACCAGCATCAGGTTTCTAAGGCCCCCATTCTATTAAAAACTGAATTTCCTCTGATACCATGCCTATCATTCCCAAGAAATTTTGTCAATTATTATTTAATGTAAGAAAGCATGGAATTTACGGGAAAGGGAAATATTATCTCCTTGTGCGACGCAAAAGTAGGCTTTTCAACACCCATGCAGTCATCCGCGTTTCGTATGACTTAATACCGAATACCTTACTTCTCTTATTAAGACGGTATTACATGCATGATTAATACAACAGGATATAGTGATATTTACAAAATTATAGATGAAAAAGGTTTAATATTAACCCAACCGGAAGAGGTTTTAGCATAATGGAAGTTACATCTAGACAGACAATATAATCAAGATACTAGTCCAGGTAGTTTCGATATAGAAAGGGAATATGATAAGGATAGCTTAGAACCATGAATATTTGACTACGAAATAGATAACTAAGTCATAAAATGAAATAAAATCGAAGAATAATCTGAGAATTGAGAAAATCCCCTACAAAAGTTTGGGAGACAAGAGAAGAAAATTTTTTGGGCCAATTCGTACCATTTATGAGGGTGAAATTTCGCCGGAAGACACAGATCAGCATTGATATCTACGCCAAAAAAGAGAAAATGAGCAGTATCCGAGGATTAAAGGGTTATTAGTTGAATTCCACTCGAGGCGAACATATTACTTAGCATCATCACCAAAGGGAGGGAAAAGATAACAAATTGGTACATAGGCGAAAATCATTTTGTGTCTAGAAAGTGGCGATGTATGCTTGACGCCACAGAATAATGAGGTTACTAGTAGGATGTACCTGGATCATGGATTGTATACAGGATGTAGCTGCGTACTTCGTGCATTATAAATAGGCGTATGTCAAAGTAAACTGGGCATTATTAGCGAACATTTTTCATGAGATAGGATTAAATTGGCGAGATGGATGGCTTATCCGGAACATGCACATACCTCAGAATGTACAGGTGCGGATGGAGAGAGAATAAAGATGGGATGGGCAGCGCTGGGCAGGGGATCACGGGAGGGATGTCAATAGTCGCTGGTTATTTCCAATATATTTGCAAATAAAATGGAAAGGGAGGCATGATAATGGCTGGAGGCTGGGCTGAAAATAGGTGTGCAACCCCTCTAATCAACTTTAAATGGTAACCAACTGTTAGTTAGCCAGTCAGCAGATGGGTTATAACCTTTACAAAACGCTTTGCAAATCAGATTTATGCGTATAAATGAGAATTGGTTTTTAAGAAACATAAGCAATGAGATTTTCCAGGCAAAGGAAGGTTAAGACAAAAATTAAGGAGTTGGAAAAAAGTCAAATAATTTATCAGGGTGTTAATCATTTCGCCTGTTTTGGCAATGTCTTGCATAAACATTAAAAAGTGTTGTGAACGTTAAAAAAAACATTGTGTTACTTACCGAAGCGTTAAAAAAGGGGTGGGAAGGCAGCTCAAGTAAATATGTGAATGAATTACGATTGAAAACTTGAACAATAAGCCAAGATATGAATGTTTCAGAAATTTTTTCGTTGAGACTTGATAGGATATGAATGGTTCAGAAATTTGTTCGCTGCAACTGGACGAAAAGGAAAACAAATAATCAAGTTCTAGTCATGCTAGTGGAAAAGAAAATATTGTTAGGAGAAATAAGAAGGGAGCTGCGCGCGCGATATACTATACTTATAAGAAATTTTAATGACTAAAAAGACTCGGCTTAGT
Source organism: Hetaerina americana (assembly GCF_022747635.1). Classification (NCBI taxonomy): domain Eukaryota; kingdom Metazoa; phylum Arthropoda; class Insecta; order Odonata; family Calopterygidae; genus Hetaerina; species Hetaerina americana. The sequence goes on along the minus strand of NW_027287538.1, from coordinate 16,786,227 downwards.
GCCTCAATTTTATTTTACAAGGGTTAAAAAAAAAGAGACTGTTTCTGGCTCTACCCGGTGAAATTCCTTCATGAGAGGAGTTTAAAAAGCAACTCGAATCCGTAATTCAATATTTAAAAAATTGTATTCAATATATTCCAGCAAAATTGTTTTGACCCTAGGATTCATCTTTTCGCAGAAATTTTATAAGACATATTTTATTATCTTGTGTCCTAATAATTAAGCATAATATAGTATAAACCAAGGTCATGTACAAATAAGAAAGCACGAGAAATTTCTGTGATATTTTCATTCTAGCATTTGCCATTTAAGGTCCTGTCATCTTCTCGATTTACAGTGAAATCATGTGATCAGGGATGAAAAATGTAAGCACGATGAAAACTAGAATAGAGAAGGAAAACCAGGAGGAATAGGAAAACTGAAAAGAGAAAGAATAGTCCGAGAAAAAACTAAATGGAAAATATTTTACAAAATACAAGACTATGGAACTTGAATTAGGACAAAAATACATCATGCTAAATCTTCGGAAATGCAAGACGTGTGGAAAAAGAGGAAAACGTTGGACAAATAGAATATTAGCTTGCAGAAATGAATAGAATTAAAGATTATGTGGAGAGGAAATGCTCATAAAAGTGAGATAAGAAAAAATATATTTTAAATGAGTGTCTGCTAATTTGTGACGGTATACGTAACTAAAAAAGACTAAACCGAAATTCTCCAAATGTCAATATCATATTTAATTTACATCATCACTCGCATAAGCTATATAAATTTCATTCAAAAAAACTAGAAATGGCCTTGGAAATTACTTAAGTTTTTCAGACTGGGAAAACATTATGAAACATGAAATTACGGTTCTACAAAATAATATATTAGCTTCTTTATGCATGAAGGAATTAAAGTAAGATGAGGAGAGAGACTAAAATGTAACAGCAGCATTTATTTCTTACTCGAGTATGCGCATTTTACTTGAAAAACTGAATAAATTGGATAAAAACTCAGAATTTTGAGTGTTTTCTTCTTTTTCCAGAGCGGGTTTCATGAGAGTGTATTATCGATCTCGGCGATTTCTGGCTTCGTCGGTACTAATTAATTTACTTATTACATATGTACCGTTTATATTCCAACTCGAAAATTTAAGGTAAGACCTACTTGGAGGATAACTGGTATATTCGGATCTGACAATAATTTCAGATTAATGTTCGAAACCAGAAATTTCAATATTGCCGAATCTCAGATGAATTAACAATCGATTGTCGTAAACTATTGTTTGGCTAAATACTCCATTTGCTTGGGTAGATTTATTGCAATTGAGAAAACAGGGCTACAAAAAATCTATATATTTTGCTCCAGTCGCAAAAAAAATTATTTTGGATCAAGAAACGGTTTTCTTGGATTATAATTAGGTATGTTCTCACTGCAATTGCTTGGCCGATGAAATATTATTGGCATTAATAAATAAAATAGTTGTAAAACGTGCTAGCATATTCTCTCTAAACTGATTTCAGCAATTTACGTCATCTTAAAGCAGAACGGACTGTTTTCATAAAATTTGAGCGGAACATTTAAACAGTTTTGATATTATGAGAAAAACAAATATATACTTTCCCACAGATGTATTTGTAATGTAGAACGCGTTTCATTCAGTTCATCAAACCATCTTCAAGCACACGACAAGATTCAACTTGCGTTCGACAGGTACAACAAGATTCAACAGTTTTGACATTACAGCACCCTACAAGCCACCGCTAGGTTGTGGCAGGGGGTGAATACACACCAGGCTGATTTAAGTTATGATTATATGATCATTATGATTACCTTTTCAAATAATAAACATAGGATTCAATTTACAAATGAAAATTCATCACGTGAAATATGTGATTTATTCATAGATTCTGTTGGTTACGGCGTAAATAAAATGCGGAGGTTATGTGTTATTCAACTAAACCTCGCTCTTTTAGCTGAATTCAGGGTCTGAGAAATCTCCTCAACGATGAGGAAATTAAACTCACACTGACCCCAGTGCAAACTGATTGAAATGTTCCCTAACGGAGTTATTTAATGCGTTGTCCACTGCTACATATTGTTGTTGAATTCCAAGAAGATAGATCAACCAAGTACATCAAAGATGACCATAGGCCATAGAGGGAAATTCTGCCGTACGAGCTAGATACTATCAATGGGCAAGCACTTCATATCGATTCCATAAAATACAGATGTTTTGACGATGATAATAGAAAGCCCTTGGTTAAACGCATTTAATTTCTAAGAAACGCAGCGCTGCTTCCTGTGACGAACAATGCCGATGGAAAATAATACCGTTTGGAAAGGGTTAGTCCTATTTGTCCGCATAACATTCCTCATTATTCGTCACTTATTTGTTAACCAATCAACCTAAGCCAAAACAGATCTATTAAACGGTCAGTACTCATTAAGTAGTCAGCATATTATTAATAAATGGTGTTCAAAGAAAAACTGGCCTGATTAATCTCTATTTTTGTTAACATTCCAGATCCTCAAGCGAACTTACATAATTTTTATACCAATATCATTGCACAATTTATCAGCCGGTGGAATTTGAAAAACCACTATCTAAAGTCCAAGTAGATCAAAGTCTTGGAGACAGGAAATACGTTTAAAAAGAAATTGGTGGCAAAGGATCTGAATCTCGCCGTTTCACGCTTTTAATGTCACTCGCCTCAAGATTTAATTCACAGTAGATTCAACCCTCATTGGTCATTGCTTATGATCGAAATAATTACTGTAATGATGCTGGCTATACAACTAGCTTACATTGGAGTTGTCATTAATTACTGGGAAGTAGCTCAGGGGTGATACTGGTTATAATAACTTTAAAAAACTTAAAGCATTGGTGGAAAAATAGATATAACAAGTATTTTTTTAATTCAATACAAAAAATATGAAGGAAAAGTTTAAATTAATCAAACTAATGGTTAGGGCTAACGAATGCTAGCCATTTCAAATGGCAGTGTCTGCAGATGAGTTCACCGGTAGACGTGGCATACCCTGTTCTGCCTTCACCCGTTTCTATTCCATCAATGCGTAACCAGTCCCAGGAGAAGAAATATGGTGACGGAAGGTAAGCAGTTTGTGGAATTGAAGAGGGACTTAGTGGAAGGTTGGATGTCGGGTTGTGTTTTGAAGAGAGAGAGAAGAGCAAAGTGGCTCTACCGTTTGATAACCTGTTTCCTTTAAAAACCTACCTTAACCGGTATATTACCAATAATAAAATAATAATTACACTATTAAATCACTTGGACTTATTCTCGGACGCATAATGTTCTTTCATCCTCCAGTTCTTTTTATATTACCTAAATATACGCTGTCCCAAAGGTTGATTTAAGAAATTTATTTACTTCCTTGCTTGACTAATTCCTTACTTCTTTTAGGGCCTTTAACATCGATAACATACCAATATCATACCCGCTGACTATTTCAGACTACGAATTTCACCTCAAAAATTCTCCAATCAAGCTAAAAATAATCTTTTTTTCCATGTAATATTATGCAAAAATCACATTTGAATTAAATGTCAGTTAAAATTTATAACCTCTGCCATATATTGTGGAACATGAGTGATAAACAATAAAAAAATCGGTGAGGTGATCAAAGAAACTAAATAAAATGGATTAATTCTATTCAATTGTTCCCGGCTCAACCTTGTGGAAATTCATTTTAATAAAATTAAGAATACAAAGTATCGTTCCACTGTCCATCAGCGTTGAAACCGGTTGTACGCTAATAAAGGACAGTGGAAAGATACTTTGTATCCTTAATTTTATTGGATTAATGCTGTTCAACATGGACACCAAAAAATCCAGTGGATGAGGTAAAAACCATTTATCGTCCAAATATTTAGACTTGGACGTGTTAATATTTTTGTAATTTCATATATGCAATAAAGAATCATGAAGGAAATATTCATCACCATTTTTAAGTCGCAGCATAGAAATGATTTAGGGCAAGGTAATATAACACTTAAATCCCTTATTTTTACGATCATCAGTCATGAGATGACAGCATTGTTCAATGCCTGATATTCTGATATTATATGCCTGAAGGTTCGCCTTTTAAGAATATCGATCAAATATGAAAACAATCCTTTAACTAATTGCAATTTTATAGAGAAACTGAATGAATATTTCCTGGTAAGTGAAATTACTTCAAATAATTCAGTATGCAAAAGTTCGATCCCATGTTTCCCTTTATTGAAGTGCATAACCACGTGGTGTGGGTAGTTAAAAGCGATATTGGTTTCTCTATTGAATGCAGAGATCATCAAAATGCTTAAAAGTATTTTAATGCCGTATTTACCGTTTTTTCACTCTTTACCGAGGCGGAGCGAATGTATCCGTGAAAGCAAAATTAATTCAAGCAATGCATTACGTAGCTGAAATCCATTTTGCCTTCCTCTTCGTTTTACGAGCGCAGCCACAGAAGCATGGTGCTCTAAAGCGAAGTGCCCCAAATGCATAGCAGCATTAAAATCCTTCGGATATTTTTTTCGGTGATCGGCGAGACGGCGTCAAGCAGCTAAAAGTGTCTGGCCATCTCCTTTCTCAGCTCAACATAAGAAAGGTGGATTTTCGTTGAAACGTTTGCGTAATGTATTTTATTTCTTCAAAGTGCCTTGATTCGCCACGTTCTCAGCTCTTCTTACGAGGTGAGGGTAAGGCTTGTGGCTCAAACATTTTATTAAACCACATACATATTCCACTTAGTACGGCAATTGAATCTAAATCCAGTTTTGACGTAATCAAACGATAAAATAAGTGAGTGACTAAAACACTGTAACCAAGGCAACATTGACAATCACCATGGTGATATAGTGTTAGTCTTGGGGCACAGGGTCTGTATTTTACATTTCTTCTCGTGGTTATTTATTATTCTCCCTTGGACCATGACTATAATATTGCATGCCTAAATTAGAAATTTACAATAAACCCAATGGTAAAAGGACGGTGATATAAACAATAATGGGAAGATTGTGTTGGTTTGGAAAACAGAAAACTGTATTTCCAAAAATTCGAATAGAAATAAGAAATATTTTGTTCAGCAATAAAATTTGCTGGGAAACAATGGCGTTTTTTTCTTCAAAATCATTATGATATATTCATATGGTAAAATTTAAACATAAAATTTGCTAGTAAATACGTAAGCAAAAACCATGGCATAGATTCATAAAAAGGCATTTTAGGATTCTAGTTACTACAGGATTACAGGATCACTATTATGAAACACCCTACATTTTTAAACATTGAAGTTGAGGGATGAAGAAATACAAGACCGGATTTTAAAACATTTTTCATCGTTCACTCATTTTTAAACCGTGATTTTTCCTCTAGCTAAGCAGTGTTGAGAAGCTTTCAAGTGTAAATATTTGCGTGTATCTGGGTATAATCACGTCTAAAAGAAAAAAAATACTTTTTCTGTGAAATTTTAAAACTAGTGATCCTTGTTTCCGATTTCCACTATCCTAACCAAGGTAACTCTGAATTCCTACAGCTAAGTTTAAAATGTATGACGAACCCTATTACTATCGGTTGATTTCCTTAAAAATTCTTAATAAGTACGTCTCCTGCTTCCATACAATAATGAGTCCATTCCAGTACCGCATGCGACTTAATTGTGAATATTAAATGGAGATTCGTTCCTCCTGAGCATCCCATTGTAATTCATACATGTACCACCAGCAGGGATAATTCCAATTTTTTTAATAGAACAAAACCATGGTGGGTACATACTACTGCGTAGAAGAGATAAGACGAGTCAAAGCAGAACGGGAAGCAGGTCGTGGGGAGAATTCATTTGCTACCGAGGAGAGACGGGGTGGATTCTGAGTGAAGCCGGAAGGCAGAGGGGTGCTACCCCCGAGGGAGATGCCGGGGGATGAGCGCGGAAAGAGTGCAGCTGCTGGTGAAGGTAGGAAGTTCTTGGTGTGCGGTCGTTTATGGAATTGAGTAAAACAGAACTAGTGTAGAAAGAAGGGCCTGTGGTGCACGCAAAAACAGAACATTTACTTAATATGGAGGAAGCATCTCCAGGAAGTAAGGCTGCAGCTCTACAACTAATATTCAAATCTGCTTTTCCATGAAATTTCAATATGTTGGCTAAACTACCATTCACACGTGCACCACTTGGTTACCAAGACATCCTATTGAGCTATTAAATTAAAACTGTCAATCCTCAAGAATGATTCACAAAAATGTAGAATATTGCGAAATATTCAAATTTCATTTAGTGTTTTGACAAATTTAAATGGATAGCAAAGGATAAAAATAGTCAGTCTCCATTTAAATCGGTAAAATTAAAATTTAACAATAGTTGTAACACCATAAAATAATGTATTTTCATTCACTTCGACTTTTAGCACACACTCCGCTGTTATTCCCTTTAACGAAGCATGAGTAACAATTTACTATTCAATCAAATAATTTCACGACTTAATTGCCTTAAAAGCGCTATAAATACCCAAGGTAGCGTGGAAATGCCTTAGATTTCATGTGAAAATTATATGTTATTGCATTTTGACATTACGTAATCAGAACTTTTAAGAACTAATTCATAAAGATGTTAATTCCTTTTACCAATGTGTAATTTGCGGATTGATAAGCGGGGAACATTTCCAACTTTGAAATTACCATTCCAGTTCTTTTACGTTTAAGAAAATGCCCCAATAATGAAGCCACGCAAGCAATATTTACTAATTTACCACTCATTTAATTACAAAATTGATCAAATACCGCATGGATAGATGCACTGAGGGTTTGAATGTAAAGTAGCCGTCAGTACGGTCAATAGAAACGCGATGTGCTGAAAGTACAAATTGGATTAACTGTAAACACAGTTCATTCTTGCTGATATGCCATAATTTTCCCCGTGATTGCGTGATTATATTGAAAAGAAAAAGTATTTATTATTATTTAAAACATTTTTTTAAATAACATAAAGAGTAGTCCAAGCAAACTTATCCATGAGCATATTCATCTTATATCTTAAAATAATCAGAAAATAAAAATAAATCTTGTTCCTGAAGTAAAAACCCAGTAATTTTTTACGTTTCTAACATGTACATATATTACGAAAGCAACAAAGAAATGTGAATAGTTTTAAGCCAATTATTCTATTGTTAAATGGATAATTTTGCTTGAACATAATTTAATTGCGAATAAAATACAAAATTAAAATAAAATAATGGCTTGCATTTTGGATCTCTTCGCAAAACTTCCCTGGTTTCATATAAAATTAATATTTTTTTACACAGCACTGAATGAAAATGGCTAAAATTCTCTAAGTCAATGTCACAATTTTGCCTTGATGACTAAAATGCTCTGAAAATAAGTCTATATCATAAGCTTCGCCGGAGTAAATTTTTTAAATATCTCTTTACACGCATTCATGAACATAAACTTCTGAAGTGAAATTTCAAATTAATAATAATGGCATATTTGAATGGATATCAGATTGAAAGTAATCATCATACATTCAAAGGGATCACATATCGTATCTTTTTACATTTTTTTAAATTTATTGTGGCCCACATTTTAAGGTAGATTCTGGATGGACACACACAGAACACAGCTACACCTCTTAGCTTTGCCTGACGAAGCACAACCATAAACCCCGCACTATATGAAACCCTTTATTAAATTATTCATTCAGCCTAACCTCTTTTTTGCGTAACGTACCTTTATCCATCCCATTCTACCACATTATACCACCAATCAAAACGTTCTGCACTCACTTTGATGTTGAACACAATTTCAGTACAACTATGGGTTTTTAGCGATAGAATTAAGTGTCCTTATTCTTATGTGGTATCGCCCAGTAACAATGTGTCTCGCACAACTACCGTTAATTTGAGTCTTAACTCTAAATACACCCGTAGAATAATTAACTTAGGGTAATCAAATGATGGTACAGTAGCGATGTACATTATTCTGAAATCGAAACCTAATTGTAAGTCTGTTTAAAACTTAGCTAAACTTTCAGTAAAAATTATGTACGAGGGGGTACTTAGGGAGTCACCTGATCAGACCCGTTGAAAACACTCCTCGACTGTCAAGGCTACGGGGTGACAGCTCGAAACTCATTGATGTATCAAACTTCCCGTGCGTTGGTATGCAGATGGTTTCACAATAGTAATGGTTTCGATGATTTATATTTTCAATGGGCCGACTACGATTTCCCTTCGATAGATTATTCAAATGAATACAGTCAGACTTTTCGTATGAAAGTAGAGTCCTTTATGCTCAACAACGGACTTTCAGCATAATCTGTGGATTGATAGTTTTTAAGAGTTAAGCTTTTTCATCTGAGAGGGAATTGTTGCTCCGTAATTGCATTTATTAAAAGTTAGATTTGTACGCAACACGTTCAAGAAAAACACTTTGAAAACTGAAAATACGAGCAACTTGACCTTTCAGCAGGTTTCATTAACCTTTTTAGACGTTTCACGTCCTCTATATCCAAATTCAAGTTAAATATCATATCAGTGGTTTATTATTCCGTCGTCTTGATTAACTTCTGGTACCCAGTGATGTCGTCTTTTTTCCCATCATTACATTTTTCCGTTCCCGAAAGTCCAACCATTATCTCTTAAAACCTGTCCGTGGCTGTAGGAATTGTAGTAATTAAAACCCATTTATCCGGAATCATTCCTCGAACTTTCTCTTTTATCAACGTGGCAACTTCCGAATACCCACAACCACCGGATTCAGCCCATTTTTTAGAATGTCTTTCCATTCCTAGAATTCACTATGGTGCAGGAGTATGACAGGAATACACTTACACGGAATATTTAGCCTTTCTACTACCATGCAACAACCATACAAATACTATTAAGCCTGCAGAAATTTCGGCAGGTTTGTCAGGAGAACCTTAAATATATACTGAAACGGGGCGTTTGGAGCTTACGATAATTGAGGAAAGTTAGAGGTAGAAATAGTGAAGATATAATGAGGAAAGTATGGGTCATAATTGTCACCGGATTGGATACACCAGTTGGTTATATTCGAATAAGAATCCATTGCGCTTCGCTGGTTTTTCCATGCCGGCAGACAGACGAGAATTGTCGAAAATCTGAGCGTAGAATCATCTGACAGATATATTTCCGAATAATGATATAAAAACGAGTTTTTCAAAAATAAAATGTTATACCATGAAACCCATAGATGAAGAAAGTCTAAGAAACTCAAAATAAGAAATGAATACAAAAATTCTCAGGAAAAATATAATCTATAAAACAGTGTAAGAGTATCAGCATGAGGAAAAGCGTCTTTGGTAGCATGAAATAAATTACAACGAGGGACGTTCGGACATAACTTATGATCACTTTTAACTTTTCCTAACACCAACAGAGAAAAGTGTTAGTGGGAATGCAAGTAGTTCTTGTATGAGAGACAATTATGAGGAAACTCAAGGGTGAGAAAATGTAGCATCAAAGTAATCTTGGATAATACGAGGATAATAATCGAGAATCGAAAATATAAAAACACTAAGTTTTTGGTAGTTATTAAATGGTGAAAACTCGGGATCTTTCATGGTAAAATTAGATATGTAACCATAAAATGGATTTCCTACCTATATATAAATTTGACCCACTTTCCCTCGTTTTGCTCTTCATCCTTTTAGAATTTGTTTCAGATTCAATCAACTGCTCAATTTACTAGCAGTTCGCCTTGGCGATGATGTTACACATAATGTGATTCTATACATAAAGCATTGTTTTATAAAAGCTTACAAGCATGTAACAAACAAACTTGTAAGCATTATCTATCCCCGTCATACTACGGAAAGAGATATTATGAAAATAAAACTAGACATCAGCTGTAAAATTTACAGATTAAAAACGCCACTATACCCTAGATAGAATACAGATCGTAACAAGCCAAAACGACATCACAAGGAAACTATTTTTCCATAAAAGTAGTCAAACGTGCAGCTATTTCTTAATCTAAAGTTATTCTTACTAGCATCTCGTCTTCAATGGGTAAAGAATTATGTTATACCAATTTCCAATAACTGGATTATTTTTTATTTAATTCTTTAACTACCAGTTTAGTAACAGTTAAGTTTGATGTTGGCATAAGCGTATCATTACCTCCTACCACCCATCCTGCTGAATTTGTGCAAAATACGAATTCGATGAAGGACTCAGACGCATTTAAGAGAGGATCAACTAGGCGGTTTGCCAGAACTGTGCAGGTACAACTAAATTAAAAAGCATGATTCTATATGATTATAACTCCGACACAACATTGGCAGGTTCCCTCTCCCCGCGCGTAGCTAAGCATACACAAAATCTTTTAGCTTGAGAGTCAGACGCTCCTTTTCATTCCCATTTTCCCTCTCCACCGCAGCCACCTACCAACATCCACCCCTCCCCAACAATACTGTCCCATCCAACCATCCATCTCTCACGAATTCCCATCTCCTCTGCTCCCGTTCGCCCCGAACACTCTTCCGTGCATTCACTCCACCCACACCACCTTTTCATTCTCCATTCCCGCAACTCCAATTTGTTCCCTTCCTCGCACACCCCCACGTTCTCTCCTCTGAAAACTTTCCTTCTCCTCTTCTCCCTCTTCCCCTTACCCCAACTCATACATGTGTAAGTAGCTTAGCCCCCAAAAAGCACATTTTTATTTCATTTTTCTTTTCCACTCGCGTAAAAAAAAGTGCCTCGCAGGAATGGAGGAGAAAAAATTGCCGTCTTTCCCTCCTTTTTTTTATTTCTCGTCGGCCCGGAGCGACAAATTTATGCCGCCTTTTTCACGAACGGTAAATATCCTTCCTCTTCCTTCGCGGTGGTTCTTTGGCCGTGTGATCTGAACTGGACGGTCAGTGGAGAGCTAAAAGTTATTGATTCCGTTTATCTTCCCTTGAAGCGAGCGATCTGGGTCCCATCTAAATGCAAAGAAATCTGGAAGAGTCCGTTTGTTGGGACAGTTGTGTGTTCTTCGCGGTACATGGGGACGACGACCCCCAGAAGCCTAGCGGACGTATACCAAAACGGGTTGGTCCGCGTCGTACCCCTCTTACGTCGCCACCAGATCCGCAGGGGCTGATGCATTGTTGAACGATAAAAGAACGATTTTTTTTACCAAGAGATAAGGAACTCGGTTACATAATTTCACCGACGGCGACGGAAAAAAATAGGTCGAACGCATCGCGTGAAATATGTGCCGAACATAAATAAGGAACGGAAGGCAACAATGGAACTAGGAGCTATTCACGGTAAGAAACGCGGTAGAAATATCAGCACGTAACTTAGAGAATAATCCTCAAACGCGTTAAGACTTGTTACCGCTCCACTCTGGTATTGAAAATAAAATTTACAATGCCATATTTTGAAGCAAATAATTCTTCGTGTAGTCTAATTTCCTAGCATTTGGTCTTGGCTTTAACGATATACATATGAGTAAAGAATTTTTAAATCCCACCATTACCTCTCTGTCAGCCAGAGCGGGCCAAGTGACAACACATAGTAATCTTGTTTATTCTAAAAACTGATCGTAAACAACTATAAGGATTTATTAATGCCAATGTACTAAAAGTAATGGTAGAATCTTATGAACAAAAAGATGGTTATCTCTCCTCTAGTATACTTATCCTGTAGTACTACGACCCAACAATTGAGAATAACTGCGCGCATCCTCAAAATATTATAGAACTATTCCGTTCGCTCTTCTTTAGTGACGTATGAGTTGAAGTAGTTTTTGCTTCTTGCATGGTTGGTATCATCGTTCATCATGCTGACATGATTCTTTGCAAAATAAATGTCGGTAATAGTTTTCTAAAAAACTATTTTCTAAAAACACTTTCAAATATGTGTATTCAGAGTTTTCCGAATTAAGAAATCATGCCTTTTAAACATACAGAATGACAATGCGTTTCTGAGAACTTATTTCTATTTTTTACAAAGCATCTAAGACCAAAACTACCATTGAAGTATTGTATCTAAGTGCAGGACTGATATTCATGTACCAATCATTTCACCCTTATGAAATAAGCGATTCCAAAAGTAACAGGTTCAACAGAAAATATTATGTTCTGTTCATAAAAAAATCGACAAGCCTTCAATAATACCCAAGAAAAATAGTAAAAAAAGTTTCTGAAATGGGTCATCAAATCTCTTCAGCAAAAACGAAACATTTCACTTTATCTATATGTTACAGTGTTTCATATCATCAGATTCAGTCGTAATGAAACTTAAAGGCGAACAAAATTAAATCGCAATAACGATTACCTTGTACCAACATCATAAAAAAGCAAAAAGAGATATAAAAAATACTGATGGTTAAACTCGAGGAATATCTAAAAAGCTGCGACCCTCTGATTCAGAAACGGTGAAAGAGAGTTAGTCTTTGAGCAAATTATAGAAAATATGAAATACCTACAAGTTGCTTTAAAAAACTTTGAAAATGTGGAAAGCCCAAAGTAAAATACGTGAAACAAATCCTGTGAAAACAAAGAAATGTGTCTAACTTCAGCCTCTAAGCCTAAGAGAAATAGAACAAATCATTAAAACTCGAAAAATACACGGCGCTTGAAAAAATTGTAGGAAAGCTCGCAAGTAGGCAGCCAAAACGTTTTTCCGAGCAATCAGAAACGAAATAGACACAAAAAAATCAGAAAAGATATTAATACAACCACTACCCTTGAGAGGTCTCAAACTGACGTTAATAATTACAGGAAAATATCAATTTTTCCAGCGAACCAAAACATCTTGAGAGCGCTATGAAATGGGCCGGTGAGCCAATTGCACGAGAAACTAAGAGAATACCAAGAAAAGTTAAAAAAATAAAGACCATTTTAATAACAGATCCAAAACCTCAATTTAATGAATAGGTGCAAAAGATGACAGCTTAAGTTATTTTATTACAAATTCCAAGAAACTGCGGGAAATGCCGCGAAAATAACATTTAATGGAGTCGTCCGCTATATGTGTAATGTACATTAGCTGATGACTCAGTTCAAAGTTGCTGTCGCGGCATCTCCCGCAGTTTCTAGGAATTTGTCAAATGTAAAACACCAAAATGTTTAAAGTAGGCTTTAACCTCGCGGACTGTGACCCTTTGCACACGAACACGAAAGTCTGTGATATTCTGTGAAAGGTATTCCGTCAAATGTCTTGTTCCTTTGAAGCCTCCAAACTTTCAGTGCAATTCCGCTTCGGTAACTAACTGTTTAAAGCACTCGGAGGGATATCGAAGGATCCGGGTTCGAATCTCAATGAAAACGCATGATTTTTACTCCACGAAATATTTAAACTGTTAAATTTATTAACATATGTTCATTTCACAAATAAAACAACTGTATCGGCAGAGTTAAGTCCTTTAACGCCTAGGAAAGATTTAGAGCAGACAACAAATTAACTACAATCGCAAGGAAAAAACTTTAAAAAATACGAAATATAAATCAATTTTTTAAGGGTATTCAAATAATATTTCGACGTTAATGTCGGAATAATTTAAGGAAAGGAATTAAATCCGCTTTATTTTTCAACTGTATTCACGAAAATGTTTTAAAACAGTGAGGAAGAGGAACACAAGAAAAGGGATCAAGAAAATCGCACAAGGGACAAAAAGAATAATCTGTTGATTGTTTAGTATTAGCCAATTATCTTTCAGTCCTAGCTGAAAATATAGAAAATGCAACAAAAAAGATAAAAACCCTAGAGAAAGTGGCACAAAAAGCAGGGGTCTGAATATATTAAAGGAATTTTGTCAAAAGACTTGGTGAGATCAGTGTTAGTTCCTATTCCAAAAATGCTAAAGGCTACTTCATGTCAGGACAACCGTACAATAAATTTAATTTTGCACGCAGCTAAAGTGGTTCTCTGGATCATCAACAAAATAGGGTGGCGAGCAGGAAAAATAATTATTTAGGGTATGATCCCAATACCTATATGACAATATTTCCACGCGGTACAAAACCACACTCCGTATCAAATTATCAATGAGTGTCTCATTAAAACCTCACTGAAAGAGCAATGCCAGAATTTCTTCCTCTTAGTAAAAGGTTATTTCGAACGCAATTCTAGTAGTAGTACTTTTAGGGGCGGTGACCGACAGCTAATGTCATTTGCGTCATTAGAACGTCGGCGTTAGCCTACTCTTGCGAAAGTCGCTAAGGGGTCCACTGTTTAACGTCCATTCCGACGGTCGGCGTACTCACTCCAAGTGCACTCCACAAAGCACCTCAAATAGGGATCGGGATACCACTAAAAAATTAATGCAGCCGCCGGGATTCAAACCCGGGCTCTCTGGCTGCGAAGCCAGTTCGTTAGCCACCTCACGCAATTACTATTCTTATATCCAAACTACATTGAATATTCTGTTACAGAACACTTCCAAGATAGGTTAATTGTTCCACATACTCTAGTTTATGAAATTATATTTTAATATTGTACTTCAATTCCTACTCATTGAAAACCACAAAATCTACGCTTTGTTCACATTGATTATATCCCAATTCCTATCGCAATAACTTCCCAACAATGCAGACTTGTAAAGTTTAAGATTGATCATCTGCAAACATAGTAGATTTTATTATTCATTCACTGATTTTCATGCCTTTGTTTAATTCTAACGGAAAACTGTGAATTAATCTCATTATTCCCATGTATGATCCTTACCATAATATACGTAGTCTTACTGATACCTCTCTGAGTCCCCAGAGTTTTCTATGAACGCATATACCTATGCCTATTGTGGCGTTCAAACTCAGTATCTGTTGTGAATTAACCGGCAGAAATGCCTTATTCCTAAACCTTTGTCTCCTATTTCACTCCCATTTCTCATTTTGCCCATGTTCGCGTTCCAATTCCCCATCACTACCAAATGTTTCCGAGAGACGCGCGCAATTAATTTCTCTAATTGATCGGACACTTTGTCTATATCCTCCTCCCAATGATTACATGTTTGCATGCAGACCTGAATGAGGACCAGGTTAGTAGGTTCAGCTTTTATCTCTACTAATAATGTCACTCACCTTATCTGTGCGTACTACGCTCCTTTCTACCTTTTTTCTCTGCACTATTGTCAACCTTTGCTGACTCTCTTCACCTTCGTCGCATTATACACCACAAATATCGATCGCTTCCATAATCCCCGCTTGCCTTTTTACTCTCTTCACTCGCCACTAAAATAACTATCATCCTCTCCATCCCACTACATATTTATTGATATCCCATCTTCTCCGATTTGCTGTAATAGTCAAGATCCCTAAAGTAGAAGATATTGAATATTAATTATGCATAAAAAATGAATGGATAGATAAATTTTATTGATAAATTAGACCATTATCAAACAATAATGCTAAATTTCATGGATTGTTTCATTCAGTTGGGATACTTTTATAGAAGCTTAGGCCTAGAACAATCCCTATCGAATTTTCAGAAAATATGAAGACCTTATCCCTTCACCAATCCAACCAACCTTTGCCTTTAATACTGTGGTATTTTGTGGTGCATTCAATTACATCCACGACTGCGTGCATGGTTTGGAGAAATTTCTCTAGGAAATTATCGCCCGCGGACAACTTTAGCCGTAGAACGGGAGGATGAGGGGGTGGGGGAGTCCTCCTAGTTGTGTGTGGGTTTGCGGGTGGGTGTAGAGGGGTCGTAAGGGGCCAGGGACTGGGATTTGGAGGGGCTGCTTTCGTGGAATTATTCCGCGTCGCTCGGCCCTGTGGAGGTGCACACGGCCCCTCCAGCACTCAATGCGCTCACCCCTTGCGGAGTCCTCCTCTAACTGCGAGAGGGAGATGAAGGAACGCGCACTCAAAAGGGGCATTTGAGTCAGCGACAGAGAGACCGACCGGCACTCGCTCTCCTCCTCCTTCTCCCCCCGGAACGATTTCACTCCGCGGCAGGCACACCCCGCTCGGCAGCGGCGAAAAAACAAAAATTAAAACCACTGGCTCGGAGAAATATTTACCCCCAGCCCACTCCTTCAATTTCTCTCTCTTTCCCTCTTACTCTCTCCGGTCTTTTTTTTATTATTTAAATAAACTACGCGACAAATACAGGAATTAAAAGAGCGCAGAATACGACTCCGGGGACCGTGTGCCGGCGGGAGAAAAGAGAAGGGATTTTCTCTTTTTTTCCCTCCTTAATTCCTTAGCCGGAAGTGAAGGTTTTCGAGGGGGTGGAAGAGTAGTTTGGAGAGAGGGCGCTGAGGGCGACAAACACGGCCCGCGAGCGCGCGAGCGAGGCGCACTCTTTGGGCGTCTTGGGTCTCCCCACCCACGCGCCATTTGAAGGGGCCGTCCTCCGCTTTCTCTCACTCTCCTACCCCCCACCCCCCACAACCCCCCCGAGTGCTCGGTAGGGGTGGTTTGTTGGCCTCAGTCACCCTTACCCCTGCCTACCCTCGTGCGGGCACGGCACACGGCGTTCGCTTCGTATAAGGGAGGGGGCGGAGGTAGGATGGGTGCAAAGCGAGACGAGCGCTCTCTCTCACTCTCTCCCCGGTGCGCATGAATTAATGAACGCGCCTCAGCGACAGAGTCACCGGGGAAGAAAGAGACTCCCCCACCTGCCCACGCGCTGGATTCGCGAAAAAAAAATTTGCCCGCGTCACACAACCGTCCCGCGCACCATAAACGAAATTTAAACGCGGACTGAGTGAATAGTAATAATTCTATGAGTGCGCTGGTGGGGATGGCAATACGTCTGGGTGCTGAGTTTAACATCTAAATATTCATGCAGGTAACCCATTACACTTCTAGATGATCAAATGATTGTGCGTGAGCTTCAGATGTTTCCTGAAATTAGTGCCTCACTAATACGCACTCTAGTACATCTGAAGCCTTCCCATCCCCGCGTCATAAATAACTTTGAAATGTAGTCGACGTTGAACACGTGAACATTCAACGAGGGCGTGTAACATTAAATAACTATGAGGTTCTTGCGATTGTCAACTAC
Source organism: Hetaerina americana (assembly GCF_022747635.1). Lineage (NCBI taxonomy): Eukaryota > Metazoa > Arthropoda > Insecta > Odonata > Calopterygidae > Hetaerina > Hetaerina americana. Next base: position 16,769,273 of record NW_027287538.1, on the reverse strand, counting down.
CAAAATTTTCGTCATAGATAAAGTATAGTCTCAAATTCGTAGAGAGCGAAATTATTAAATATACATGCATACGATTAAAACGGTTCCAGAAAATGGTTAAATTCTATCCTAAATATTTTAATTAATATTGTATCAAATATAATAACACCTTTTCTTAAGTGCTAGCGCGAGTTTCCCGCAAGGTATTAAGTAAACCTTTGAACTAAAAAAACAATAAATTGATGTTCTAGGAAGAGATCTGTGGTGCGGACGCCTCTCTGTTTTTTTTCACGGGTAGTGATTTGTGAAGTCGGAAAAAAATTAAGATTCGAGCAGTGATTAAATACTTTATAAAGAAAATTATGAAAGCAAGGGAAATGCATGCTAACTTTTAGAACACTCTGATCTACTTTACTCCTTCATATTCAACTGTTGTCATGTGGACAAACGAGTTTAAGGTTGGTCGGGACAGCTGAAATGATGATTCGCGTATTGGTCGACCAAAATGTGCCACTACCCCAAAAATCAATGCAAAAGTGCATGAAGTGGTCATGGCGGTTCGCCAAACGAAAGTGCGAGTAATGACTGAAGTCGTAGGTATGTCGTTTAAACGAGAATATCACAATTTAACAGAGATATTGGTTATGAGAAAATTATCCGCGAGATGGGTGCCGCGGCTCTTGATGCAGGATCACAAACGCACTAGACGGGAATTCTCCAAACAATGTTAGACTAGTTCTAAGAGCAACCAACAAGATTTTCTGCACCAGTTTGTGACCAAAGATAGAACTTGAATCCCCCACTATACCCCAGAGGCAAAACAACGAAGTAGTGGATGTTGATTTACGGCCACCAAAGAAGGGAAAGGCAATATGGTCGGCTGGAAGGATTATGGCTTCAGTTTCCTGGGATGCTAAAGGAATTCTGCTGATAGATTATTTTTCAAGTGGTCAAACAATTACTGGAAAATACTACGCTAACCTTATGGACCAACTACAGCAAATGATACACGAAAAAATGTCAGGTTTGGCTAGTAGCAAAGTCATCTTTCATCAAAAAAATGCATGTCCACACTGCATTGCAATTCAAGTGTCGTTACTATGGCTAAAATACGTGAACTAAGATAAAAATTGCTGCCACACATACCTTAAAGAGTATTTGTCTGATTTCGCTCCATCAAATTCCCATCTGTACCCCAACCTCAAAATTTTCCTCTATCGACGGAGATTCTCCACAAACAAAGAACTAAAATCCGATGTAGACGGGTATTTGGCAGGCATGAAGGAATCTAATTTTCGAGATAGGATCAAGACATAAGAACATCGCTGCACTAAAAAAAGTTTCACTAAGGTGAGTCGTTTAATTATATTACATTCAGAGAACTTTTCCAATTACCATTGTGTAATGCTCCGATTCTCAGGACATTTAATTGAATAAAGAAAGGAATTACTCCTGAAAGATAAAAAATTGCCACGTTCAATTGTCAGAAAAAAACGTCAAAAAATTGTCACGCAAAACACTATTAAGGAATTTAAATATGTATTAACTTTTTTCATATTTTATTGTAACTTAATTGTAACAACAGTTCATTATCTTTATAGGTTATCAATCCAGGGATGAGTTATTAGTATCTCCACAAACTATCCTAATCCGTTTCAATCTTTTACTTCCGCAATTGCTTCTTACACTGATATTTTCCATCACCATGTTCTAGTTTCTCGTTGGTTCTAGGTCTCGTTGGTCTTCGCCAGTAATTTTTCCCATCAATTTTCTATATAATAATCTCAGTGGTACAAAAATTACTTAATATTCCGGGCAACATAAAAATTGGAAATATATTGTGATCAGTGCAGTGGCCATAACAGTCATACTTATGTCACATGAAAAATAATTCTTATTTTCAAATTATTAAATAACCATGACTATTGGCTTCTTAGGAGCAAACATTTTTAAGGGAATGTTTTTGACATAACTACGTGTATTTTCAGAAGCACATTACAATTTTATTACTTTATTCAGTCTTTAATACTCTTGTTCAAGATTCTTCCCGTTAATTCCGGAAGATAATGTCTAGTCATTAATTTCTTGGTGGCCTAATTGTAGTTTTATCACAAATTTAAATCAACCATTTATAAATTTTTTAATGATATATTAAGGTGATCCACCAAACAGCGTTTACATTATCTCAAAAAAAGGGGTTTGTGGGAAGAGTACGAAATCACATCCCGACAGAATTATTAGGGTCATCATCCGTTAGTCATGAATGTCTCCTCGCCAAAACACGAGGCGCCAAGGGGACATGTAAGGGGAGAAGTAGTTCTTTACTTAAGAGCTTTAAAAGCGGAAAAATGGCTTAATTAAGTCTTGTCCAGAGGAGTAACAAACGAAACCGGTGACAATTTATTTACCGCTTGTGAAATTCACCCTGCTCACTACGGTAGGTGTATTTGTGGGTACATGTGTGTAAGAACTATAAACTCAACATAAGCCCCAAGCCACTGGGGTTAATTGCTAGTCATGTCTTTTCCAATCCTTCATTTTGGAATTTCTTCTCTGGTTTTAAACAAAAACGGAACTTTCGGACTTCCATGCAGGGTAGCAAAGAGCTGTCTTAATCCGTGGAGAAGTAAAAAATATCCTGACCAAATCTGGGGAAAATATTTTCGTATTTTAATCCTCAATACGCATGAAATGGAGAGGGCTATGTTGTTATCAACTTTGATTTCGTACTATTTAAAGAATTTAATTTTCACTACCATATTGGAAGCGAGGTAAAAACGCAAGACACATGGACAACCATCAAGTTAATGGGAAGAGAGCATCATAACTCACACGGTTTTGAAAATACAAATGACAATATCAGAACGGGATTATCTTTTAAAAAATTGGTTTGCTCTGAATATCTATGGTTCCATCTATCTTTCAACAAAGAGAAGAAATCAATCAAATCTACAAAAATTACAGTTTCCTCGAATGAATATAGTATCAAAATTTAGTTAATTCATAAAATTTATTTTATTCAGCGTTTGATCCCCAATTAAATAGTTAAATAACGGTAATTTACAGTAAAAAATGGTTAGTTCAATGGTAAAATACGTACCAAAATGTATGATTAAACATAAAAAATGCGTATTGTTTCATTGGTGAATGTAAAAAAAATTAAAATAAATATGCAGAATAATAGTCACTAAATGGATAACAACAATACGAATATTTGGTTAAAAGGCATCATGATATGGAAATTTATATGTAATTTACGAATTACACCTACTGCTGTAGTTATCCGCACATGTAGACATTGAAGGTGACTTCCTCTGGTAATTGGAAAATGATTCAGCAAACTGGATGTCTAAATCTCCTCACTAATCTTAAATTACTCCTTGCTATAAAGAGTAGTCTAACCCTTGAGGAGTATTTACTTGACTGGAGAAGCAACCATTAGTTACCTTTATTTGTAACTCGTTAATGCTATTTACATGAAATATATTTTTTAAATGGTGCTATAAAATGATCTTAACTAATACCTTTTTTGTGAGGGAACGAAAATTAGTGTATATTTGCACAATATATAAGGCTGTGTCCATTCAAAACCTACCATAATATGTAGAATACCAATTACTATCATGCTGTACCTTAGGTACATAATAATAATTACTGTACTGTATGCTGGTCACAGTACGTACCAGCAACTAAGCATCATGAGTTTACTATTAATATATAATTGTTTAATTCACTTGATTCTTCAACGACCCTTGGCATGCAATTAATAACTATTCCCACATTGAACCGCATTGACGCTACTTACAAACAAATTATATTCACCGATAAATGTTTTTTCTGTAGATGCAAGATTTTTAGACCATTATAACTGAACCTAGCGATTAATATGTACTATCACATTCACAAGGCTCTAACTGCAGTTTTAATGGCTTTCATAGGCAAGTACGATGTCATCTTCTGAAGGTTAACTGCTGATGGCCATTTAAGTGGCATGATAGATACCACATAAATTTGATTGAAGATATAATAGTTAGGAGCAACCATACTTTGAGGAATTGCTGCAGAAAATTGAAAGAAGTCGTTACAAAAAGTAGCAGAGAAATTTGTGGAATCCTTAAACAATATCGATAGAAAAAATATATGCTTTAGATGGCTCTGGTCAAAGCAGTATATTTCTCCATAAAGATAGTGCAAATATAACCAAAAATACAAGAGCTGAGAGAGAGTGTCACACGCAGTTCAAGCAATGCAGTATTTGACGAGTATATAACTTGCAAAATATTGGAATTTTTTTGCGATATAGTGAATCATCCAGAAGGGTGAGACAAAGAAGTCCCTTCACCGAAAGCGAACGGATTTTATAATATAATCATCCAATTTCCTGTAAGGTACTCGCGAAGTTAAATTTTTGATGTAGACATAAATACAATGGAGCATTATAATAAAAGTGCATGCGAATTGAGAGGTGGTAGGAGAGTCAATTGCTTCCTCACCGGTTCACCTGACGAAAGCAGTAGGTGGTGTTTTGCGGGTAACCCTATCCGCAAATGAATAAAACTATATCCAATTCTAGCCCAAGCTGTCACACAGAAAACACCTTATTTGAGGGTCAAAACAAGAAGAAAAAGGCGTAGGATAGAAGATATGTTCTGACGGAGTCGATTATAGAGGCATTTGTAACAGTGTTATCTTGATAGCTGACATAAACTCAAATATGGATCGAGTTATTGAAGGCTGGATTTGGAGGTTAAAGAAAGGATCAGATTATAGCCACGATTACCCAAAGAGACAGTGTTCAAAGGATGTAAGTTGCGAAGAAAGATTCTCACTCCATAAAACTTACGGCGTGTTCGCAAAATTTGCTCTAACACGAGTTGTGTTAAATGTTTAAAATCAATTGTGTACAGCCGTTTTGACTCTGCGAATCTATTACAGGCTTGATAACCAAGGAAACACCCGAGTGGAATTCGAGAGGGTGGACAAGTTCAACTACTACCCCCCTGCGGATTAGTTATTGACGAAGAATTTCCTTATCTCGGTGGCTTCCCATATAGAATAATTGGTGACGCGGGAATTAAAAGCACTACACTCTGGAAAGAACTCTTGGTGAAGAAATTCAGCAAGGAAAATAAATGTTAGAAACAAAAGTGAAAGGATGCTTCTCAATGAAGAGGGAATCAAATGACCAAATTCAAGAGAAGTTTTAAATATCGAGGAGAGAACGCTTTTCCTTGCGAACTCGCCGAGGAAATAAAATGGAAAAGATTTTTTGGGACGATGGCTTTTGAACTGCATTCATGGCGGAGAAATTAGAGAAGTTTGACTTCAAATGCATGCTCACGTAAGTGGACATGAGGTACCCTCGTCTCATTCCAAAAATTCTAGATTTCGAAACTGCTCACGAGGTCCAGGGAAATTAAAGGAAAAATCTAGAACTTTTCAAGTCTATTAAAAATAAGAAAATGAAAAATACTGGCGAGATTGGTGGATTCTTGCTGCAATTTATGTGACACTATTATTTTCACCGCTTTCATAACCACATCATCAACCAATGAAACCACCTTCAAGTATCCCACGTGTTTTTACTCCAATAGAGATACCATTTCACAGGGGTTGGGGTAAGGGGAAACGAGGAAATGGGGAAATTGAGGCAAATGGTTGCGTCTGCTCAATCATGTTCCTTGAAGAGAAAATTTTAGAAAACAATCCAAGTTTCAATGTGCCAACCCTCTCCAATTCTATTTTAAGGTGTTCTGATTTCAAGTTGGATATTCTGGCTTTGTCCTCACACTCCAGATAGAATATACTGACTATTGAAATAAAAACTACTTCTTGAGAAAAAAATTCTTTTACCCAATTGAAGACGAATGAATTGAAAATGTACAATCAACATCAAAACGCGATCACGAAATTAACTTTTACAAAGAAAGGTAGATATATTTACAGAGTTCACGAATTAAAGCTCGAGTGCGCACAACTCCATGCTATGTTTCCAGCTTAAAAAGGCAAATAACTTGAATTTTTGTCCTAGTAGGCAACAAAAACCAAATCCCTTGACAGAGACATGAGGTGACATCACAGATGCGTTCTTTGCGTACGGCCCTAGAAAATAAATTTCGTCACGGTAATTTGATAATCTGATAAATGCACCTCTGTAGTGAAAAGAAGAAAAGTCTTCTCAAAGAAGGCATTTGAAATTAAAAAATAATCTTTTCTTTAAGCAAACAAACACATAAAATTTGAAATTAGAAAATTCTGTTCCAAAACGTTCATTCAGAGTTAATGGATATGAAACTTGGACATTGGTAAAGAGGAAAAAAGCTCGGTTGGAAGCATTAGAAAAGTGGATTTGGAGAAGGATAACAAGATATACGGACAAGAAAAGCACCATAGAAGTATTAAAAGAAATTATAGAGGAATACAATGCCATAAAAGAGATGGAGAAATGGAAAATTAAAGTTTTTGGACATATTCACGTGCGTTAAAAACTTCCTCCAAAAGATAATTGGGGGGGCGGGAGGTAATAATAGGAAAAAAGGAAGAGGAAGGTCAGCAACGAAGTTTATTGATGATATAAAAAGTAATATGAGAGTAACAACATACAATGAACTGAAAATAACTGGAATGGAGAAAGAGCAATGGCTGAAGCGACAAGGCTCGGCCTTCAGATGATGATGATGAATCTGATGAAAGGACAACGCGCACTGGGTTAATGAATACGCAAACAGCCAGCCCAATACCACCACTGGGTTTTTCACCGCTGGTCATAACTCGAGGAAACCATGGACTCAATAAATACTTTAAGGAATATATAGCGACTTGTTTATAGACTTATTAGTCGAATCATTAGCCAATCCGAATCTTGGTAGACACCTGTAGGGGACCGTCCTATTTCTAAAAGAGTTTTCGCGTTCATCAAGTTCTCGTTGCACCGACAAGACGGAAACCTCCACTAGGAGTTATATCTCTTCTTCTCGTAGTATTGGAGAGATGAGAGGGTGCATAATGGTAATCGATGAGACTTAACACATCTAATGATACGAGAGACCTACGAATGACACCTTACCTGCGTAACGTAGGCAAACTCTCATTCGAAGGACTCAAAAATTGTTTTTTAATTACTCCCTCCTCTACTAAATGTTTGCATTTTCAATCGGCAGAGACTCAAGAAAATACCAGTCCAACCGAAGATACGAATTTTATTTCAAATTTCTTAATTTTATTCTAATTTTCGGCAGAAAAAAAGGAGAAAGATTAGAGAGCCTCACACGCAGGCTGAGATCAAATCTTTACACGTATTAAATATCAGGAAGATAGCAATTTAATCAAGCGCGATTATGGTGGCAAAATCACATCCCAGTTGACCCAAGCGAGCAGGATTAATAGGCAGGTTATCCAAAATCTCCACATCATACTTTGTCTCGCCTCACTAAGGTGGCACACCAGCACATCCACCGGGACCCTCTCCCCTTACCACTTGAGAAACCTGACCTGGCCACTTTTTCAACTCCCCCCTTCACCGCGTAACCCTCTGATTTTCTTCAGTGTCGACCCATGGAGTACTGACTTCACTTTCCATTATGTTAAAATCGTTATTGTTTCTCAGAAGCATTAGGTGATAAGGAAATATCGCTTTTCAGCAAAGGAGTATCCTTTTCTCCAATTCCTAATGTAAACCATTTCAAGGTCATAATGGATTCCTTGACCTTCTTTCCACAGCCTGAGCTGGCACGCTTTTGGGGAATCCTACCATACTACACTATTGTATTCCAAATCAAAAAGTAACCACGTAATTTCGTCTTACTTCCCAATGCAATTCAAGAACCACTACTATCAAACAAATTCGCTGAAATACGTAATAATATTTTTGTAAACGTGACAACGAGGTACTACATTCCCGTTATCTACCCACAACCCTCTCGCTCCAAATCATAAGCCCTCCATAAATTAAGATTAATTGACAATTTCGTTATCACGATGACATTAGCCACACTGTCGTAGCATGCGACAAAACCGACTACTCTTGTGAAGCGCTGACCAAATCAAAGACCCATTCTCCTACATTCCCATTCCGCATGACCCTATACCAAAATATCAACCCTACATCGTCTCCCTCCTGAAATGCACACGGACCGAGTCAAGGTCTCTCGCCCCCTGACATTGCTATTTTCTCCCATTGCAATCCTAAAGTCCCCCTAATTTTAGTAACAACCACCTAAATTCCCCAAAGTTCTTCCTAATTACCCAATTGTCTCCACCGCCATTTATCTCATACAATGGACTTACGTACGTAATCATTGACCATCAACTACAAACTGCGAATTCATATTGTAATGTCAGACAGATGGATCGATATACTCGTATTTAAAAACCGACGTACAAAAAAAACTAATCCATTATTTTTCGCTCGTGAAATTATATTGAATAAGAAATGGCGGCAATTAACTTGTTTCCTGCACTTTGAGCAGATATAAGGTCAAACCTTTTTTGGGTCTTTTCCCACAGCATATAATTCCAGAAAAATTGATGAAGTTCAACATCCAATTATTTTTTAAGGGAGATAATGTACGTTTTCACGGGTGTCTGTCTCCTTCGTGGTTGCTATCAAATGTGACGAAACAGACTAAAACGGATCGTTGGATTAAGGTTTTACACTACCTCAGGCCCCATTCGTTCCATTTGAAAGTGAAATGAAATAAAAAGTCTCACCAGGTAAGCAAATCTAAAATCCAGTGCTTGTACTCTAGTGAAGTAGTTGTGCAGTCAAAAGGCTGGCCGAATGACGAGCCATTGAGGAAAATTTTGAAATGAACATACAAACAAATCGTAACTAATGGAACTTGACTCGAATCCTTGTGGACAGACTGGATAGGTTACAATGGATTGGGCCGTGCATAATGAACCTTACAGACGTGACTAAATGCGACAGAAAAGATGGTATTTTTAATGCTCAAGGCATACATTTGGTCTCTTGTAAGGCCAAATGTTTAAGCTTTCGTCGTACAGTGATTGGATAACTTAAGCATTTGGCCTCTTATGACGCCAAAGGTTTAAGTTATCCAATCACTGTGGGAAGGAGTTCTTCAAAGTAATCCAATCACAGGCGTCAACGACCGTACATAAGGCATAATAAGTGAGAAGAAATCGAATTGGATCTAACGACATAAATCACTTAAAATTCGTAAGACGTAGTTTTTGATCGGATGGGTGAACTTTATTTCATACAAGACTCCCGACTTGTTTTCCATCCATAGGATTAGGGGTTTCTTTCTTAAATATGGATTTAAAGAAAAGTAACGTTTACTACTTTTATTCACAAGTAGTAGTAGTAGTTTTGAGGGGAGGCGACCGACAGCTAAGGTCATTTGCGCCATAGGGGAAGGACAGGAAAGGATGAAGGGTGGAGAGAAACCCGGCGTCGGCATTAGCCTACTCTTTACGAAAGGCGCCAAGGGGTCCGCGGCTTAACGTCCCATCCGACGGACGGCGTACTCACTCAAAGTGCCCTCCACAAAGCACCTCAAGTAGGGATCGAGATACCTCTGAAAAATATTCAACACCGCCGGGATTTGAACCCGCGCCCTCAGGGTGGGAAGCCAGTACGTTAGCCCCCGCACCATCTCGATCCCCCTTTTATTCACAAGGCCCGGGTTTTAACGAATTCTGCCATCATCTAAAGATGATGAAATACTCGAAGATCGAAACCCAGTTCGTATGAAAAAAAAATATAGTGAAAATCATGCTAAATATTAATTTTCTCCGATTAAGAAAAATAGATCACCCTAATAGAAACTATTAGCCTTAGCGGTCTCATTGGTAAATGGAGTGAATAAGCCATGATCTGAACTTATAGGGAGACCATACGTGTTAACTGGTACGTACCGGCATGTAGGTACCAAAACAAAACCGTAAGTATGCAGAGGTAGTTCTCGGGCTGGACTGCGTGAGAGACATTTTTTGGCTCAACGTTTCTCTCCCGTTGCAGGGAGCGTCTTCAGGAGCGAAGAAGACGTTCGCTCCTGAAGACGCTCCCTGCAACGGGAGAGAAACGTTGAGCCAAAAAATGTCTCTCACGCAGTCCAGCCCGAGAACTACCTCTGCATTTCTCAACAGCTGCGAAAGCCTACGATCTACGAAAACCGTAAGTATTTCATTTTAAATTGTCCAATACCAGAATCTCCCTGAGCCACGGAAACGCCGTTAATTTGATTTATTATAGGTGATTACGTTAGCGTATACCTAGACTTCGATTCGCAACGACTGGAGAGTTACCAGAAGGCATTTGGTTTTGTCCTTGTGGCCCTAACTCCTGATGAAGACTAACACAAGCTCTTTAAGTGCGTTATTACCTCCAAAGTGGATCCAGCGTCACAAGGGAAAGGGTGTTTGGACCCGGACCTTCCCTCATGACATTGTACCACGCACGAATGCATACGCGAACACATAAATCCTAAGGCAACATGCGATTGCCGAACAGCGCCCAACATGCGAGACGAACCCCCCCCCCCACACCGTATTATTTGGAGCGGAAATAAAAGTTGCAGCAACAGAAACAAAGTTGAATGAGGTGGTTTTGGAAGTTTTTGGCAAATTCCTCCACCTCCTCATCCACGCTACGTTCCTCCTTTCCCCTTGGCCCGACTATTGGAAACTTAATTTCCAGCGTTCCCACGCTCCACCACGCCGGGGTAAAGAATTAATTAAAAAAGAAACCACCTCCAGCTCCTTCCTCTCTTCCAGCCATTTCTTTCCCTTATATCCATACCCCCACGCTCGTACTCTTCCTCCCACTACCCCCCCCCTTTACCTCCCTGAACCTCACCCTGCCACCAAATGCAGATAACGGCTACCCCCAACCACCGTCACCCTATCTCATCCCCCTCCCACAACACACACACCCAAACCCATTCCCCCTCCCCCTTTCCCTCCCGCGTCGAAAGTTCTCCAAAACTCGATCGCCGAACCCTTCGTTCTTTTTTTATTCAGCATCACAATGTTCGCGTCTTTATATAAAAAAATTTAACTCGCGCCCTTCATTATTTTCGGTTGGAGAGCGAGAGAGGAGCAAGTTCGGATGGGATTTTTATATAAAATAATATCGAATGGGCCATGCTACTTTCTGGGGAGGAGGATGAGGGACGAAGCGATGTGGACGGAATGGGGAAAATATTAACTTTCCTTTCGAATATGTACCATGGCCCGTGAAATCAGGCGGTGTCGAAAATTTTTAAAAGTGCCTCGGAATTATGCTCCCACTCGAAAAACCTAGACTGCAAAACTGTGCCTTCCACTCTTTATTGATGGAAATGGGTCATGCGGTGAAGTACTGTTTCCGATGAACAGGACTCATTGAAATTTCATTTTTTTCAGATTCTATTAATTAAGCGATTCTCGTGCGCTCCGAAATATATCAGTTCGCTTGCCACCAATAGGTTTAAAATGCTTCCATTTCTTCGAATCAATCACTCCTCAAGACGGTAATTACATTAGGCTCCATTCTATGATATTTTCATTGCGGAAATATTATCCGGCTCATTTACAACAATTTTATGACTTGAAAAAGGTTATTTCAGTCGTACATGGGATTTTGGGTTTGAACTATAACTAGCCCTACGAGATGAATTCAAGCGTGCTTTCCCAGTCAATTCGGATATTGATGATTTCTTTATATTTTTATCACATTCAAAATGAAACTTACCACATAAATTACTGGAAATATTCGCAACCTTCTGAATTAATTGGCTAATGTAAGAGGTGTCTTAAAAAACCAAAAATTGAAAAGGAGGAGACCTAGATACATGTGGATTGCATCAACATGCTATTTTTCCATACCGGTTTTTAATTGACGGAGACGGAAAGCTAAATCTAGGAATTTAATTTCATTCGAGTTGGATAGTGTTTATCGAAGTAGTTCTCTTAGCAGAAGAGTATTTATTCAAGAATGTATTTTCCTAAATTCAGCATTTATTTTCCTGCTGATGCAACTGGGGGACTAGTACCATATTTTTGATGCCGTGCAGCTACTTAAGTGGTATCTACTTTAGCCATGAGTTCAATAAATAAGACATATTCGAAAAGTAGGGACCGCTCACTAATACATAAATATCGGTGGATTAGAACCATGTTGTACGCATGCAGTGACAGACCATCTATTGATTATTTCCGAAGCTATCGAGATATGTTTGATTCAATTTTCGTTTGCCTGTTGGTGAATGCTGATAACGATGACCGAGAAAATGGTTGCTTCCACCAGTTGCAAAATCTGTACTGTTATTAGTATCAAGAAGGATGAAATCGCTCAACATATGGACCAAGAAATTCGATCTGATTGACGGTTTCTGCTCCAGCTGATAAATTTTCTCTTGTTGGACAGATCACTAGTTACATAACAGTTACAGAAAAGCTCCGATATCACAAACTGTGTTCAAGGTGGATACCGAAAATGTCTGCCGAACAATAAAAAGGCCGAGAATGGATGATGATTTTTGGACCGCTATCGACATGACGGTGATGACTTGACCTTATATCCAACGATTATGAATATCCTCTTTATTCACTGGAAAAGGTTACTTGGTGGACCAGAATTCGAAGATGAAGAGGAACTCAAGACTGCCGTTGTCAAATGATTAAATTCCCAGGAGACGAAATTATATGTTGAGGGATTAAGACGCCTGGTATACCGCCACTAAAAGTGCGTGAGAATGGCCGTCAACTAAGTAGAATAGTAAAATAGTGTTGCAGAAAGCTAAAACCGTCAAGACAAAAATTTTCTAGCTAACATTTTTTTAATATTACCAAACAGACCTAACTTAAAGAATAGCCCTCGTAATATCTCATTCACCGCATCGGTTTTCGCCAATATTGCGAGAGTTCCGTAATCTTTCGTTGTAGATTTTCATCATGTCATTTTAAATTACATTTTTTAATCATACGTCTATGTTTTCCGGATATCTGATTGTTTAAAAGGCTCGCGTTCGCACGTTCGAACTTTTCCCCAAAATTTATATTCCAATGCACAACGCGTTTCAACGTTACTACGTAATTTTCAGGTATGCACACAAATATATAGTTTCATGCATAGGGGAAAAAACTAGTAAAATACCTAAACGGCTAGTCTCTCCTTTTGTGTATTCTAAAACAGATTACCTTCCAAAAAATCATCCTCGCCCATACTTAAGTTTTCAATTTTTCCCATTCCTTTCCTCCCACCCCCACTCGACCTAGTCCCGTTATATTGTGAACCGCGTGAACATATGTTCACATTTGTACCTAAAGTTGACGAAGTACATGTGACATGGTAACACGCAGTAAAATTGAATAAAAATGTTCTGGTGAAGTAAATATCAGAATCATATGGTCAGATTTTCTCGGGATCGAGTTTTCCAACTGCTGATTGCGAACTCTCTACGAATACACAATATTAGAAACGACACACCAGCACTCTTACCATTTGTGATTGCTCACACTCAAGCGTACGTAAATCGCAAACATATTTTTAGTCAATATTCATCCAAGGATATGATAACAGCATACCGAAGGTACGCCAATCCCATTTCATTCCTCTCATAGCGATCCCCAAATTTAAGCGTATCTATTTTGACTCGTTTCAAAGTGTTTTTCAATTTATAACATATTCATATGAAACATTAAGGTGTTTGATGAGAAGCATTAGCAGATAACAGCTTCTTATTATGATTATTTCATTTCTTAGTCTTTATATGGCATAATAAGACGCAAGAAAGAAACATAGCCTAATTGCTCAGTTAAAATTCATTCAAGACTTTTCTAATTGATCAAACTTATAAAAAAGAAACTTTCTCCTTACAATCTTAGCAGATTGAATCGAAATGAACCTTTCCATACGAACGTTTTTCAAGCACCAAAATTTTCAGGGCCCTAAGTTCCTTAACCCCTCTTTCTTAACACCTGTTTCAATATTGATTTAATTGTTTTGAAATTACAAACCCTACCGCTATAATGACAGCAAACAAATATCAACACAAGATAACCGCACATAACGTAATGACGCTCCCATTCATCAACCACACCTGATCTTATCGTTTTCTGGGCATATATTAGGGAAATCGAACGTAAAAAATAATAAGGTATTATCGGGTAAAAAGAGTTTTTTTAAGACAAATCCGTAATACGTACGAAATAATTTCCCTTAAAATAGGACAACATTGACATTTAATCGTTTGACACTATTTGCTCCCCGACTTTTATTATTATAACCAAGTAGTAGCGGTAATTTTGGGGGAGGCGACCTACAGCTGAGGTCATTATCGCAATTCGGGATGGATGAGAAAAGATGGAGATGGATGGATGGAGAGATATCCGGCGCCGGAATTAGCATACTCATAACGAAAGGCGCCAAGGGGTCCGCAGGTTAACTTCCCATCCGACGGATGTCGTATTCACTCAAATTGCCCTCCACATAGCACCTCAAGTAGGGATCGGGATATCGCTGAAAAATATAAGCCGTCTCCAGGATTCGAACCGGGGCCTTTTGGATGGGAAGCCAGTACGTTATCCACCGCACCATCCCGATCCACCTATTATAATAACGTCATAAATTTCCGTGTGATGATCCATCTTCAATCAACGACGAAACGAAAGCTTATTGTATTTCTAAATCATTAAAAAAAACCAGCAAATGACATGCTAATAACAAAAAGGTACTCATAAGAAGGATTCACAGATCAAAACAAGGATTTAGTCCACTTCGTAGTGCGGGTGAAAACAAGGAAAACCCAAGCATATATGCACTAGTAGATGTCTCATCCAGCTTTAAGAGTGCTGAAAAAGGTATTAAGGAAAATACAGAAAGAAAATATTAATTACAGTAAAAGGGCCAGAGAGGAAGTTAAGTAGCCAATGTAACATTTCGTGGGAGAGTTATACAGTTATACCTGTGTATGGGATAAAGTCATATGTTGGATTCTACGAACGTAGGCTGTATACGTAGAGGTTCTCTTGACATGAGATTATTATAGAGATTAGAAAAGTGATTAGGATGAAAAGAAGGCCGACATTTTGGATTTCGTGGGAGAGGAGGCATATCAGTTCCTATGCTAAGTCAGAAGCCAAGACAGCACATGGCACGGGGTTGTGAGATGCGTGGGAAAGACATGGTTTAGGATCCGGAGAGAGTAACGGGAGAGAGAATCTTGACCAAGAAAGACTTTGTAACGAAGTATTTGCAGATACGCAAAGGATGTGAAGGAAACAAAAAAAATCAACGCTCCAAAGACGAAAAATGGTACACACTGTGCATTTTTTCCCTCCCTCATCCGGAACGCCGAAAAACAAAACCGTCCGTGTCGATTCCCATTGCTATGGTAGAACGATAAATGCGAATGAATATCGCCTCTCAAAACCACTGCCATAGACCATGTGCCATTTTCCAAATAGTCGGCTCTGGATGGTTTAAAAAAAAACACGGTGGAAAAATTCATCAAACGAATTGTGGTTCGAACTGGCGTCCAAAAGTCACACCGAAATTCATTCGGTACGGCATTGAAGAATAATAGAAAAGCGAATGTTTAGAAAATAAAATGTTTTATAAATTACGTTTCATTTGAGTTAAACTTTACGTAGGATATACGAAGGGGTAAAATTTGAAAATATTTAATCAAGAATATTGGTGTGAAAAACGAGTGTAAGTATAAATAATAAACGAATATAAAAAATATAGGGACGAAAAGAAAAATGATCGATAAAATTGTGGGCCTTACCTAGATCGATAGACTACTATTAATACAAGGTTCGTCGAACGTCTTTCACGTCGCAAAAAAATTGCAAGTTCCAAAAGTTGCAATTTAACTCTACTTAGTTATTTATAGATCAAACATGCATGACAATTGTGACTCTTATAAAATACTTATGTTAAAGTTTACAAATAATATTTGTGAAAAATATTGCTTACGTCCATTTAATATTTGACTTCATCTGGGAATTAATATACCATTTATTATTGATGGTGAAAAACAATCAATGCTCATTTCATTAAATTACTTGTGATCAAGCAGTAGCTATTGTTGAGTACACCGGGAAAACAATGGGTGATAACTGGGATTTTACGAAGACATCCAGAATATTACTCCAATATCCGCAGAAAAATGGAAGGGACAATTTAAAAAAATGCTCAAATATACCACGGTACTGAGATGAACTTATTTTGTTTTTCTACACACAATCTGCTGCTAAAGAGAGAAACCGATATGAATACCTATGAACCCAAAGGTTTTTTCACTTATTGAGAACTGATACTTCCATCTATCACAACCTGCAACACCTTCTACCTACGGATTCCGTGATGTATGGAGAATCCACCATAATCATTTTAAATCCCAATCAATGCGCTGGGTGATTTATTGGAAGTAAAACGTTTTGAGTTGACAACAGAGAAGGGTAACAAAACGCCTTTAGTTACCCGAAACGACAAGAAGCAACTTCGGGAGAGCTTCTCTACCTCAAATAAAGACATTAGAAGGCTAATATCGATTTAAAGAAAACGTAAGTATTTTTCTCTTATCACACTGAACTAACGCTAAGCATTGTATGTAAGTACACAACTCAAACATGAATCAATCTTTTAGTGGAAAAGTCTCAGTTCCATCAAATTTAATTTTATTCCCTTTTACTATCCCTTGAAAGAGTCTTTTCCTTCTCGAATGTTGTATATTCTCAAATGTATTTCATTAGAATCTATGACTACATTAGATACAATTACAGTTGACTACGAGAGTCATCGGAAGCATAAATACCGAATCAATTGTTGTAAAGTTGCTACCGGACCCAACGACTTACTCAACCGGCCATCAACGGCACGACATTTGGTAAAGGACACTTCTTTCTACGCGAGGCGTATCTCTTGAAAAGTTCTTTCATAGACGTCCAGATATTTTTAAGCTCACTGCCAACAGCACACATAACTTTTCTGGAAAAAATATAATGTGCGATTCCTGAAAATGGAGGACCCGAAAAATGACGAAAATTCCACAACAGTAACTTTCATGTGGTCTCACTCCCTGGAGAGCTTAAAATACGAAGAGAATTTCTAAAATCGATCGCGGTTAAAACTGATGGTTTTTATGCCGTGAAATTCTTAAATGTTTAATGCCGAAAAGAGGTCAGCGTCTTTTTTTTCAATGGCGCCTTTAATTCGGCCATGGACCTTGGGCCCCTGCCGTTCAATTCTAGGTCAGCCCCATGGATTGACACCACCACGACGACCCAAATCGAATTGAACTGCGGAAACCCAGGCCCAATGTGTACTGGAACAAATCCAGATCTGTACTCGAGGGACGAGCGTCCAGGGCCGGTAGTTGGAACGCATTTGGAAGTGAAGAACATCTCGCTGCGGTGTTGTACGTCGTTTTTGATGTGGGGGGAGGTAAAGGCGGAGGGCGGGGAGGTACAGTAATATGGGGCGGCATTTGATCCCCAGAATAGGGGGAGATCAGGCGTGCAAAGGGATAGTCGGGAAGTTTGAAGTGGGAACGACTTTGGAAGTCGGAGAGGTTCTTAACGATTGGTCCTTAAAAACTCCCTTAAACCAGCGAAATCCTCATTGATATTTCACCACTCGCAGTACCCGTTACCCATGAGCGATGTCCATCATCTTCGCAATCAAAGATTATCAATCCTATAATCCTGTTCACCATTAGTTGAGAGTGACGTAAAAGGATTTTACGAAAACTTACTTGTTTTTCACCAATGAACGAGACCTCGAGAAAAACTTCGACGCAAACTTTCCCATAACGGCGATCACCGAGGGCATGTGAGAAATTAGCCAAAGAGAGAGGTTCAGGAAGCTTGAAAACTCAGGGAAAAATCTGTCTGATGTATCTCTCAACTGACCTGGAACAAATTATGGGAATGGCTTTTAGCAGTCTCCAGCGAGTCTATTGACTCTTCGAAATAACATCTTTCATCGACTGTTTTCGGTATGACAAGAAATAAAGAATTTGTTGCAAATATGGATCAATTTAGTCTATTGCCTGAGTAATGGTTACGCATTTCCTTTGATACATAATACGCAGTATTAAGTGTTATCTGTTCTTGTGCTTATGTATAGGAGAGAAGAGCTGCGTTTTAAATAGAAAGAAACAAACATGTAAATTAAACTCATATTTATGCCATGGCATACAAAAAATTGTCCTTTAGTATAAATATGACTATTCAATGACAAATACACAAGCCAATATTTCTTGCAAAACAAACGTTAAATTGTAAACGAAATTACTTTTGTAAGACTAATTTTTCTACAGGAATATCTTGATGTAGAAGAACTTCCGTAAGTGTGGAATTAGCTTTTCTCTGGCCATAACGACTCGTAAACATTTTCATGCCATTTTTGTTACACATCTTGGACTGAACGGATAATTTGCGACAGGACGATTTCAAAAAACTTTTCTTAACGCAAAGGATACATAGAAAAATAGGAGACAGATGTAAAGTAATGAGATATTGTAAGATGACTTCAAAATGAATGTTTACGGTAACATTTTTATAATTAAGGCCACAGAAGTTTTATGAGTTGTAAACTGTCTTTATATTTATCCAGAAACTGAGGAGAAATTGGAAAAATTTTCGTTTGCAGCACTTATTAGATAAAGGAAAAACAATTTAAATCTTGATTTGAAGTCCTTCCTCATTGTTGATACTAAAAAGGATGGTTAAAATAAATCCAAGCGTGTTCTATTCGTTTCTCACGCAACAAAAAGAACGATGGATGATCATAGGACGCCAAAGCCTCTTTATCTTGAAAGCTTGACAGAAGCGTATTTTCCGCACAATATTTTTACTATCGTTTACGCTGGCAAATATGCCCCGGTGTGATGGAGGCTAAAAGGATGTATGGGCAAAAAGCTTCCTCCTACCTCCTCTTTTTCTTCCCCTCGAATCACCACGGGAAGTGCTCCTCGTTCCTCGGAAGTAATGACAGCGAATCCGAACGCGACGGAACATGAGGCGAAGTGAAGTGAGCACCCTATAACAACAGATCTGGTTCGATCCCGGGACGTGAGAAAGGCACCGCCCCTGCCTCCCCGCCGACGATGCCTCCGGGTATCGCCGCCGTCGGCGGTTCACTCGCTCGTACTTTGCATGATAATACGCGGGGGCGATCATCTTTCGCCCAGCTCCACGGCGAAGATGTGCTTTGCTATCACCGCCGTATGGGTCTTGTCTTCTGTTACTCGCGCTGCATGACAATTAGGATACACGCCCCAGAGATCACCACCTCCGTCAGTCTTCACGACTCGAACAACGGTGTGTGTATCTGTGCGTGACGTTATGCTCCGAAAATCTCAGCGCAGGGCTCGGGTTAAGTTTTCATTCGCACGATGAGGGATAAGGCCAATTTGCGATAGATAAATAAAGGCTAAATTTACGATAGCTTCCCCTTTTCGTGAAAAACGAAGAGAGAAGTCCCGAATCGCCTCATGACAGACGACAAATTAGGTGTGTTCATCCATCTACATTTGTAATTGGTTTACCAACATGCTATGTACCTCTTCCACTCAGGTATTTCGTCATTGATTAAGGACATTTAGGAATACAAGACATGTTAAAAAAATATATGAAACTGGTCTTTCTAAGCACGAACTGCTAAACGGATAACAATCAGTGAGGTTTCGCCTTATAGCAACGTCTGTGACAAGTAAAACATCGCCTTGTTCATGGTATTGTCTTATCTTGTCTCCGCACAACAGTGATTCTTGTCTGATTTTGCACGCGCTTGCTGCACAAATTCTTATTCCGATGAGAATGAATTTTTTGTGTGTGTGCATTGAATTTTGTTTTAACCTTGGGTTTAGTGCAACTGAAACCTATGCAATGATTGAAAAGGCATTTGGAAATTAATCTTTGAGTCGGGCACAGTGTTAGGGGAAGGGGAAAGGGCCATCTTCCGCACGGCCCAAAAAAGCTTGAATGGCGCGAACGAACGTGAAGGTGATGTAAAAGTTTCCTTCAATTGGGAAGGGATTATTCATTACGAATATGTTCCCATAGGACAGATAACGAATATTCAGCACTATATAGACATTATGAGAAAGTAAAGACACACAATGTTTCGGAAAAGACCACAGATGTGAAAACAATTCTTCGTGTTTTCATCACGACAACGCACTGGCGCACACATCATTACTAAGCGCACACATCGTTACTAAGTTTTTGGCCGAAAACAGCACATTGATGATCCACCCAACAACCCTACTCTCTATGTCTCGCTACACACAAGTTTTTCCTATTTTATAAACTAAAATTCACCTTGAAAGGACACCGATTTGAAACTATTGAAGACATCTAACAAAATCGAACCGCAGACTTTAAAGGTTATCCCGAAAGAAGCGTTCCAGACGGAATTCGAAAGCAGGAAAAAATGTTGGGAGCGTTGTCTTGGCAGCCGAAGGCGGTAAGTATAGTTAAAGACTAACTAAGAAAATCAAGTATTTATTGAAACATTGTCAGCTTTTTTTGGATAGACCTTGTATTCATAGCCGTGCATGAATATAAAAAGGCCCATTTAACTTTTGTTACCACTTTTGCCTCTTCCGCAACAAATGGTGGGACTTATCGGTCTTTGTTGGTATGATGATTCTCCACCGTCAGTACATGAGACTTCTTGTTTCCATTTTCTTTAGAGGTGTGAAATTCAACGTGGCACCACGCTTCACGTCAACGTCTCTACGCTGTTACTTTACGATCGGGAATTGAGATTTGTTAGGGCGGATTTGAGGTTTAGGTTGCGAGAGAGGTATATTCTGTGTGACCTAATAACAATAACTACTGATGACTTGATTTGCCTGAATACTCATCACAAGAGCTTAAAACTTGCATTAAAACGAGCTTAATGCGGTAATTCAATTGTTAAAAAGGGAATTCAATTGTCTTCCTTGTACTCTAAAGATATATCATTATTATATTTCAAAACCGCTTCCCTGAAAATCTGATGACAAAAGATAAATGAAAATATTTAAGTCTCTATGATTTTGTTTAAATTTTTCTATTCCCTCAATTTCTTCAAGGTTTAATCCTTGAAATTTAATGAGAACTGAATATTTTTTAAAGAGCGGCGGTAAAATGTGCACAAATTGCTATATTTTCTCTCCAACCACGACAGAGAATCTTTAATGACTTCCATTGTTATTATTACCTTAATAATAAAAAGAGTTTTTCGAGAACAAGAAGAAATTGAGTTTGCTATATCATTACTCTAGGTAACGATGTATGAACAAGTAATGCGATGCCTTTAAACTGAATGAGTTGGAGCGAAGTCAAATATTAAACACTGACTATAACCTTCATAGAGAATTTACCATGTCTAGCAACGTAAATTGAAATAGTTAAGGATACTAGCTATGCATTAACAGTTTGATAATATGATAATAATAATTTTCTGATTATATATTTTTAAACAAAACGTTTATATATATATATATATATATATATATATATATATATAAAACAAGCTTTAACTGCAACAAACAGTATAAGAACACATAAAAAGATCGTTATTTCTTAATCATTTTGGTGGAATTCAACTCCGTCTCCATTGGAAAAAATAGAAGTAATGTCTATTTCTTCCGATGAAGACGGAGTTGAATTTCGTCGAAATGATCAATAAATAACGTGTAAGTGATCTTTTGATGTGTTCTCATGTTGTTTATTGCTGTTAAAGCTTGTTATTCAACACTTCCGTGTTACTTCGACGAAATCATCTACATAAATATATATATATATATATATATATATATATATATATATATATATATATATATATATATATATATATATATAATATATATATATACATACACAATGTGTTTTTACAAAATATTAAATCAAAAAATTAAATAAACATAAATTTAAAAAAATCACTTTGGTCATGCTCAAATACTTCACTAATAGAAGAAAAGATTAAATTTACCTGAAGGCCAAACAATTTTAAAAAATTACCTTTTGTCTAAAAACCATTATCCGTTACTCATAACACAAAGGAATGTCATGTTTTCCAAAAGAATTTTTTCAGCAAAATTCCAGGCAATCAGGCTCGCCATAACAAGACAAGTTTCCTTACTATGACTTTGAATGAATCAAGTCGAATAATTTAACTACGCCATTGAAATTAATCGCGACATAATTTTTTTTTCAACCCGACCCGACGACACCCCCAAGAACGCGAATCGCAAAGAAAACAAACGGTTACGTGAGCATTAAGCCAACCGTGAAATTCTGAAAAATAAATTTCCTCCCAGATTATGAACCAGCCATCCGCCAAGCGAGATTTTTTCACCAAGAGCAGAGGGGGGGCTGGAAGGAGAAGAGATCGGGCGAGAGCTTCAGGGGAACTTCTACAAATGGGGAAGAAAGAGTGAAGAATTTGAGCGGGGGAGGACCGGGGAGAGATGTGGGGGAATAGAGCAAACGCCACCATCATTCCACGCCCCCACTCTTTCACGCTCCCTTCCCTCCCTCGTGCATCGAAGGGCTTAATAAAGCGAGTAATTTCTATTTCGAGAGAAGATTGACTTGACGCTATTGAATACTTAATGTATATATAATCCTCCCCCCCATCCCACCGAACCAAATCGAAAAGAATTATTATTTGGACGAGAGATGGTGGGAAGATGGGAAGGGTCGAATGGGAGGGTGGATATTTGAATATCGGGGAAGAAGAGGGGAGGGTGGGATCCCCATATCCAATGCCATTCCCTCCCCATCGCCGTTCCCTTGGCGGAATAAATCTCCCGCGGGGGCCCTCGCCGTTCCCGCAATCCCCCACCTCCCATTACCCCAAAACCCCTTCTTCTTCCGGCCACTTACTCCCTCCCCCTCACATCTCCTCCTAGCCTCCCTCCACACGAAATCGCCGGGGCCAGGGGCAATCTAATGCTGCTACGGGCATTTCGAAGCGGCCCGGCTACAACCGCGGAGGGAGCAGGGTCCGGGATGATATTCCATTTCAAAAATCGACGATCGATGTGGTGATAACATTTGAGGTGATGGCTATTCTCCGGAATGGCCAATCACGTGGCGTGGGTACATCGATTTTAAATGCATATCAGGAAAATCGAGGACGACAACATCGATATAAAAGGCGTACGCAAAGTCCAAGTAAATTATACTCGTATTCACAAACCAATCAGCCTTTGCCATTATTAAGTTGGCTTCGTGAGTGATGGTGGACCGAGTTGCCCCATGATTCCATCTACATGGTACAACCAAGACATTGGTAAAAATTGACAGAAAATATTGCACGCGAATATTGTTTCAACAGACTTGAATAATAAGCTCTGGTTCTCCAAAACCATTTCAGATTAAAAAATTGAACGTCCATCGTAAACATTCGATGCATAATTCAGATACTTCAAATTCTTCATTTATCTCCACTAAAATACTTGTCATTAGTCTTGGAAAAATTGATATAATTTTTAACAATGACCGCACTCGTAGCTAAGATTGTAATTATTTAAATAACAAATAACTATTAAATGAACGGAGAAATGTGTGGAAGCCGTTATGATACAATGGAATGCCAACACGTGAATGTGTCCAACACTATAAATAGCGTTGAAGGAAATCAAAATATGGTATAGTAAAAAAATGGAGTCGAAAACGTCCTTTTAAGCTAATGAAGCTCTACTATTGTTATGTGTGATGACGGGTCCGGAAATTTTATTGAATACATCTCACTGTTCGACAATATATCTCCGATCGCTATTCCCAGTTTATGCCAAAACACTTTTTCCAGCCGGAAAGTTTTGTTACATGTGAATCATCTCCCCTGTTCTTCGAAAGCTCATCCCTTTCACTTTCCCATCTATCACAGCTATCAATATGGAAATGCTTTCTAAGGCATGTGCCCTATTCAGTTCGCTTTCCGTTTTCTCACAACCTCGAGGATTTATCTCTGTTCCAAAACTCCATCCAGCACCTCTCCATTTGTGGGCGTTTTCGACCACATTCACGTCCCTAGAATCCCTAAATATACGCGGTTTAACTTACATCTAGTCCTAAATTCATTCTCATGCATCACTCACTGTGTCAAAATTATTGCCTTGTCATTCATCTCTTCCCAAAGTAGTTTTAGTGAAATTCGGAATGCATAAACATATATACGATACGATAATACAGCTTACATGAAGATCCAAATACTCTGAACTCACGAGAGGAATATTACGGATTTATCATTAATATTTCACTTCTATTATTTATTTTAATATTTTTGACTCTCTAAAATAAATAATATATTTCTATGACCTTAATCATGGTTTCATTTCCATTTGATTTAGGTACACATTTGGCACGGTAATTGTGTGTCAACCCACAAAAGCGGTATTATCGCTACAAGTACTATAAAGAATGCCCTGACGTAGCTATAATATGCTTAAGATTCTGATATTACTCCGATTTTGATTTTTTAAATTTTAATTGTAGATTTCGTAGGAACTACAAAAAAGTATTCGGGCATAATAGAATACTTATTGATAGCGAACAAATTGAATTTTGCAACTACAGCTGGATTATCCATTTTTTAATGTGCGATCGTTCGGAATTTTCCCTCTTAGATTAAGGATTACAAGCACTGCACTTTGAGACATAAGAATACATTTATTACTTGTTCGTGGAAATCTTTAGCATAGGTCGTTATTAGTAGTGAATTTTGAACCATTTCATATGTCAGGTAATTCATATGGCAGAGGCAATATATTAAATTGGTGGCAATTTAGTTTTCAATTTCTTACAGGTAATCTACCGGTTAGGATAGGTTTTACATGGATACAACTACCAAATAAATATATCGTCCCTCCTAACAAAACACAACTCAACATCTTATACTATAACAACCCCCTCTCTACTAAGTAAACATTTTGAAAATATTTGATGCATGAAAGAAAATATTTTATGATTGACCAATTTTGGGAGTTCTTTTAAAAGGTGCCCATCATTTTTATGGTTGATGGTTTTCAATACAACCCCCAAAGCTTGTCAATTATGAAAGGTATTCGTTCATACATCAAATATTCTCCAAATGTTTACTTATTAGCGAAATAGAAGATGATTTTTCTAAATGGGCTTCCTTCTAATTTCGTCCCCACCCTTTACTATGATAGAAGTGAGAGTACAGGGTAAAAGACTTAGGAGGGAGAAAATAAATAAGAATTTTGTAATGCGCGAGTGAAGCAGGGTACAATGAATGAAGAGTGGAGTAGAATATTTGTGGTAGAAAAAAAACCATTTTGTAAAAAAAGTATTTCAAGAGTAACTACCATAAGTACATTTTAAGTGACCATTCAAAACCTACCCATCTAATGGGCGGAATAATGACAGAAGACAGGCACGGGCACAAATACTTGTACGACGCTCTTATCTCTCCAACCTGCCCAAGAGTAATCTGCGGCACTTACTCCCTGCCCGCAGATAGCAACTATCTAGGCAGCGGGAGGGAGCCACTATCGGACCGGCCGACATCACCACCTATCCTCCTCCCCGCACTGCCTACCGGGAGCATCCCTTTTTGATGCATTATACATGCAATCTGTCGCCACCTCCCTTCCCGAAAAAAAAGTCTCCATTTCCCCAACACACACACCAATCCCACTCCCCTCTCCTTGACGCCGCCGGAACCTTAAATTTCCTCTCCGTTTCAAAACCATCCCCTCCCACCCACTCACCCTCCAAAACTCCCCCACCTCTTTCGTGTTATTTTTTCCTTTACCATTGCCTTCCTACCTTGCCCGTCCGAAGCTCATCCCCTCCCCGATTCCCTATCCCGGCCAATAAAGAGATTGTCTGCCCCTCCCAGAGGTGGGGAGATTGGCCCCAGACCTTCCCTCATTCCTATTCCCGCCCCGCTACCTCCTCTCCCTCCCTCGTTTATATATACGTATATGTCTGCGTGTATGGGTTGAGAGTTTTGGGAAGGGCGAGAATATAGTTGTCACGGCCACGGGATCTCCTGCCCACGCGTGGGATGCGAGGCCTTCCCACACCTCTCCCGTCACCCCTTTCCACCTAGTCCCACCCCCAAAGAAAAAAAAAACCCCACACCAACGTATAACCACCCCGGTCGCCGCCTCACCCCAACCCCCAAATATCCCATCGAACACTTCACTCCCCTTCCGCCACGCCACTTCTGGCTTCCCTACC
Organism: Hetaerina americana; assembly: GCF_022747635.1. Lineage (NCBI taxonomy): Eukaryota > Metazoa > Arthropoda > Insecta > Odonata > Calopterygidae > Hetaerina > Hetaerina americana. Next base: position 16,743,131 of record NW_027287538.1, on the reverse strand, counting down.
CATTTATATATTTCGAAAAGTTTCCCCCTTTTTCGTTTTCTAAATGGGTATGCACATAATTTAAGTCAGATTGCGTTTTATGTTACGCTCTCTAACTTATCCTCGCAGGGTTTGTATAGGATGCGAAGGACTTTAATCTCTCTCCCCCTTTTTTACCGCGTCACGGGACTGGGACGATCGTAGTTATTCAGTGTGTCCATCTTCAGTCCCTCTCATTTTTCCCCATACATGAATGGACTCTTTCAAGAGAGAGAGGCACACCAGTGTTTCCGTATTTCCTACATAATTCACCTTCGGATCAATTTCTATGAAGGTTGTTCAATAAGTAACACCTCGTAAGTATACTGAGATATGTGGGAGGGATTCTAATGTCAAGTTATATTTTCCTGTCCATAAAAATTCAATAATATACTGGATTATTGAATTACGAGAATACGGAGAATCAATCCAGCATATTCTACCGTAACAACGAGAAATTCTATTGCCTGAAATAGACGACTGCACCGAAAAACAACATCTTTTTCAAACATTTTTAAAATACATATCTTCGATAAACACTTTTCCTATATCCGGGTTCTCTTATATTATTTCAAGATAAAATCTTAGCTATGCTCAAATTTATCCTATCCACAGGAATATTTTCAACATAAATTCCTGGATTTCGGAATAAATATAATATAACTTACCAACTGAAATTTCGTTTCAAAGGAGACTGCTACTACTACGGCGAATTTAATAGAGTTTCAACTGCAACCAGTAGATTACGACCTGTTTATTTTTATATCATGTACGGTTCTGGTTTGGAATGGTCATTGATGAAAGGACGGATAAAATATAAAATATTGTGATAAAAAAATTGTCCAATTTAAGCTTTTGAAATCAAACACCGGGAAAATAGTCCTCTCGGCTTAACTGAATACCACAATTAACTATGAACTTAATGATTACTCTATTCTCATTGATTTATTATTGATATATAAACGATATTCTATATAAATACGCAATTTGTCATGAAGTTTTTGGTGAGGGATGCAATTAAATAGAACATTTGCCTAAGATTCGAGGGCTTCTGGTTTCATCTCAATGCATGGGTTGACGAGAAACTACAGCAATAATACCAAAGTTTAGTTTGATAGGTCAGGGTCCACTTATTCTAAGCCCTATACACTGCGATCACTTTCAATACAGTCTCTACCTTTCCCTTTGCCGCCTATGGTTACCCAAGAAGAGATAGAAACCGAAAAAATACAACTTGGGTGAAGCTGAGTGCCAAGAGGCGACCAAAGGGACCCAGACGTTGTGTACCAAATATGCTGGGCACCAAAACGTTCTGTGACACAGCAGGAGGCTTAGGAATAGAAACGAGCTCACCCTTATAACGGATGTTTTCACAGATGAGAAGATGTATTTTAGGGTGAATACATCATTTGTTCAAACGACCTTCGAGCCAAACCCGTGAATGACTTTCGGTTGATTGGGGTAGCTACCCGAACGGTAGATAAACATGATACATGTTGAGGTGGCAGCTCATGGAGGATGATTTTTATTCTAGTTCCAAACTGAATAAAAATAATAGATCATTAGTTAACTTACATATAAACATAATATCTGAAATTATGATACAAGGTAGCTTGGAGCGGAGCAACATTTCTTGTGAATTAAGTTTAACGGCAAGCACTGAAATAAATAATTTGCAGGATCGTCCTATCGTGAGTATATATTATACCCTGTTGAAAGGTTTCTCCCATTAAAAATAAAACTCTCAATTCCAAACGTGCATTTGGGAGGAAAGACGATGATTCCTTCACGGAAGGGTTATAAAAGTACCCATAACATGTAAGGCTCGTCCATGGAGTTACGGAGGTAGACATTTTTCATGCTATGCTACTGAGCGAAATCCTCTACGCTTGTGCCTGACCCGCTTAGCCGATCAAACGCGGTAAGATGAGTACCAGCCGAGAAGCTAGATCTTCAATACATTCCTTGAGGAGCGGCATGCATTCAACTGAAAAATTTCCAAAGATCCTTGACGTGGAACTCAGGCGGAACGGGCTCTAAAATGGGATTTCCCCAGATTTCCTTCTGCAAAGCTAAGCCCAGATGAGAGTAGGAGCGTAGGTTAGCGACAAGGAATTTGATTCAAATCACAGGACGAAATTCCTTAAAATATAACTTTGATACCATATACTTCCGTTGGTACAAAAAAATAGCGCTCGATAATATATTATTAAATAATTTCTTTCAGTATTCAAAGACGTAAAACAAAGGAATGTAATCGATGGAATTTTTAGGGAATAGAGCACAGAGAGGTCAAAACTTAGTTTAAAATGATCTTAAACGATCCATATTGTGATATTATGGCCTTTTAAACGATTGAAGCGCATATTTCGTTACAGTTTAATCCCGACCTTCGGAGCATTAATAAAATTTTCTCCACCTCAGTCGTTCATTAGGCTCATTTTTATTGTTTGCACCTCAAAACATTTGCTTAGAGTAATGTCGATATTTTTATTCGCGATAAGAATTGTTTATACCAGCAAAATTATATAATAAAACCCCAAAAACATCAAAGAATGAAATCTTGGAAAACCAGGTCATCGGGAGGGAAGAGATTTAGGGATGAGTAAGAAATTTCTATAGTCTGGGAAATACGAAGCATGAGAAAAGGCAGCGATATAATAATTAAGTCTATTTTGGCTCAGTTTCAAGGAGAGAGCGCTCGCTCGAGATACTGTAAAAAAAAAGAGCTCGCTACTCGACTTCCATACCAATTTTTTCAAAGCGGAGATAATTGAATAGCAGCAAAAAAAAATATTTTTTTTAATTGCCACCGATGCTGGATGATGTTTAGATGAGCTGGGAGTAATTTGTAATAAAAAAACGAGTATTAAGAGGGGGTGGAATGTGAGGGTAGTGTGGGGTAAGGGGTTTGAGCAACGAGAGTGTGGGAGTGCGGGCGAAAGCATGCACCATTCAGCAAGGGCAGGACGGAGATTCAATTCCACGGACGTAATGCCCCTCGAGAGAGAGAAGGGGGGGAGAGAAGGGAGCACGATCTCGGCGGAAGGATGGAGAGAATACGACTCGGCGGGATTACCGGCGGAGCGCACAATTTTCAAAGGGTTTTGGTGTGAGAGCTTGTAGGCTGTTGGAGAAGTGGGAGGAGAAGCGAAGGGGTCGCGCGAGGAGGAGGGGTTTTAGGGGGAAGGGGGCTCAGCTTGGTTGCCAAGTGGGGACAGTGCGATAAGGGGGGGAAGTCACTGGAGAGGTGGGAGGTAGCAGGGGCGGGTGACTGCGCTTGTGTAGGGACCCGCTATATAGTCCGTTCCCCAGCTCATGGTGCTTGACCTTGAAAAATAAAGTAGCCAATAGCATCAACATCTACTCCTCCCCACACCCCGCGAGGGTTTATAAAATGGACTGGGATGTGAACGATGCAGCCTGAATTCCAAACGACAACGACTACGATTCATCGCTTAGGAGAGCTGTAAGATCGCTGCTTTGCGAATGAGTATTAAGGAAATATACAAGAATAAACCATCACTTTCACAAATAAGGTGACACAATTCCCGGGAGGGAATAATTTCACGATCTTATGTGTCGATGAATTTTACTTATTTGGTGTAAAATGGATTATATCAGCAAACTGGCCATCTCACTGAGGTTTTAAAGCAACACAAAACCATTTGGTATACATACAATTTAGATAAAGCATTGCCCAGACGTAAGGGGACAAGAAATTGAAATTAACTCGACGTTTGATTAGTCAACCTTCCCTCGTAGCAAGAAAAAAAGGAGTAAAAATGGCATATCAAGTAACGAGGGGGTATTAGTTTCCTCGAATTGTCTGTGGTTTTTTAGGAGGATCTGGTGACTGAAAAATACATCTTAGGCAAAGCTAAATGCACAGAGTGACCCGAATTATAACCCAGGTCCTCCAGTGGCTAGCCAAACGCTTCTCATGTGACTCTTATGCGCTACAAGAATTTAATGACTGAACAAAGCAGCGCCAACTTATGTGAAATTAAAAGCGGATCCAGAACCTCGACCCTACGAAATAAAATTTATGCATACCAAGAATAAGGCTGAAATAAACTGCTTAGAAGGTCAAAAAAGGGAATAATTAGAAGAACGATAAGGAGCAATAGCGGCTTAACTTGGTAAAAACGGTCTCTGTAAGCATTCACATGCTCAATGTTACCTGATCAAATTGAAAATATTCCCTGGAGCATGACATTTACGTGTAGTTGACGGGTAGCTGTTGGAAGTTTCATCGTGGACTCGTGAAGGGAGAGGACTTTGTCCTGGCTGAAATAATTTTTCCATTAACCATGCCATGTGAATCCGGGTGAATTAAATTTAAAATTTCCGTCCCGAAATCACAGAGGGAATGAAAAATATTGAATAAAATGAATAATAAGTTGCATTGTATTCATACGAGGGTCATCCGGAAAGTAGTACCCGTTCGTGAAATAAAAAGACAAAAGTAAATATTAACAAACATAAAAAATTTTATTTGAAAGAGGATACTTTAAACTACTTCTCAACATAATCTCCAAGCAAATTAAGGCATTTGTCATAACGTGTGACAAGTTTCTGTATTCCTGCTGCATAGTCCTTCGCCGCCAGCTCATTGAGATACGCGAGGGACCCATCTTGCACAAATTTTTGCATAATGCAGATGGTGTTTAACAATTTCATGAACAATTGTTCGAGAAACATTGGGAAAATGCTCACAGATGTCATCAATTGTGACGCGCCGATCGTTCCTCACGAATTCGTCAACTGAGCTCACCAGTTGGTCTGTAATGACAGACGGTCTCTCCGAACGCTCATCGTCGTGTGTGTTCCCCCTCCCCATGTTGAAGTTGCGACACCACCGCCGAACAGACGACTCGTCCATTACATTGTCTCCATACACCTCCTTTAATTGGCGATGAATATCACATGGGCGAACGTTTCTTGCATTGAGGAATTTAATCACTGCCCTCACTTCACAACTGGCGGCGTTCTCAATTTTTTTAAACATTGTAAACAATCACAGAAACAACACAGGCAATGCTAGCGTCACGCAACTTGGCTCAGAGAAGGCAGACAAGCCACTGAAGCTATCTGACCTCGTCCAGCGGCTACTCGCGTCGTCAGCACTTCATGCGGCACGAACGGGTACTACTTTCCGGATGACCCTCGTACTTTAATTAGTACGAAAATGGTGTTGAGCAATGATATAGGATTAAAGAGAGACGGTAGCATTAGAAAAGAGTTTGCCGATTGCTAATTGAAACTTATTTGTATTTTTAATGGTGTATTTACACCATTAGTGCCATTTTATGCAAAAATGAAGCTATAATAGTCAAATAATGTATTTTTAACGTCTTTATAAAAGTCGCAGCAATAGCATTGGGTTCAAAAAAAGGGGACAATCTACTCAGTTCTGGGTTAAAATTGTGTATAAAGTTGAAAAAAAATTTCAATTTTGATTAATACGTGAAATTTTTTTTAAATAATTGATACAAATTAATTCATCACCAAATAATTAAAATATATCTAGCTGTCAAAATTAATTATTTAAAATAAAATTGACATTCTAATCCAGTTACCATTTTAAATGAAAGCAGCGAACCCAATCAGATACATATGCGTGTGCGTACATTATACTACTCATGTACATACATATATATATACATATATATATATATATATATACATATATATATATACATATATATATATATATATATATATATATATATGTACATGAGTAGCTGAAAAAATATCTGGTGTCTTAGTTAGGTCGGAAACTTTTCGGGCCACCCTCGTATATATTTACACACACACACGAGCATATATAAAGCGGGTATGTACATACATTCAAACACGAAACCCGCCACATAGAGAACACATTTTCATTCACATGGCTACATATGTTCAGGAAAAAAGATAGGAATCCTTGTATAAAAGGCATAGATTGACAAGGAAGAAGTATCAACAGGCTGTAGAGAAAATGAATGAGGGAAAAGAGCTGAGTACTATCTAGGGAAAATGGGAATATATCAAAACAGGGATTATGAAAGCCGCGAAGGAAACAATGGAAACTGTTTACGGGAAATGGACAAGGAAACCATGGAGATGAGATTTTTACAAGGATGAATGAAGGAAATTGAAGAATGTAAACAAAAAATTAAGGCAGAATAAAGTACAGGGAGTTAAATAATAAATTGGGACGGGTAACAAATAAAGTCAAAGGAGCATAGTGGAAGACGCAGTGGATAATACAAGAAGGTTAGTAACACAGTTAAGTAACACAGAATGAGAGAGAATGGAGGACAGGATCGTGGATCAGTATAATTCCAGAAAATGTTGTTAGAGTGAGCAATAAATCTTTGAGCCTGCCAAGCGTGAATTACCTCATTCCTTATTACAAGTGCACTATCAAAAAAGAATTTGATGAATCAATCTTTCCCGTGGCCCGCGTACTTACTTTTACCACTCGATTTGCTGTGATTATTTAATCTAACGGTTATCATCGGAGGAAATATTGGGGAAAATGTTAGCATGTGTATTCGAGGAGACTGAGAAAAGGCCAGGAATGGATCCGTTAGTTGATCAGTTTTCTTTAAAACTGAAAAATCAAACAAGGTCGCATTACTAGTTCAGAGCAGAACTTCCCTTAACGTCAAGTTCTGAAGAGTGTGGACTTCACCCATTCACAGGGGACCAGTTCCTTTTTCCAAGACATCTGTGGTTTTCTGAGCATGAAAAATCTCACATATTTGGTTGACTGGAGTTGACAAAATCCACTGGGAATCAAAACAGGCTCTTTTCACTGAAACAGAAGGCTCTATTCTCTATTTTACAACACTTAATGACGCAATGCCTTCAAAGATAATGGTTTTGAATAATTGACAGAGTTGTCAAATTTCGAAATTTGAAATTTGAATGCTAGATGATATTTATAATTAACGACAAAAGGCTTTTCCTAAGGGCACTAATGAGAGGACAAGACTTTTCTCAGGCGGAATGCATACCACGAGCCGGTTCGACATAGAACCATGCCACCTATACTGGCGACGGCACGTTGCTCGTGCTCATCCATGAACTCACTTTCCTTAGAAAACAAATATGAGATATTTGGAAGCAAATTGTTTTCATTTCATCTCCTGTAGCAATGCTGTCAGCAGATATTTACAATACTTGTATACTTTTTGCTTTGATAATATCGCTTAGTTATGTAAAAAATATTATCTCTACATGCCACTTAAAAAATAATGATATGTAATACAATTATTTATTTTTTTAATATTATCATTTTATATTTTAATGCTCTTGTTAAGTCGATTCTTTGCCTACATAATTATTCTAAATTATGTGTTTTCATTCTCATAGAAAATGTCATAGATCATCTCGTTTTTAACACAAAGGTGGGTGAACTGGATACAAGGGATGTATTGCACCGCTTTAATTATTAGCCGGGATTTTATCCCATGATCATCACTCGACTTTCAATTCTGAAGCCACGGGTGGTAACTGAATACCCTACCCGCAAGACTGATACAACATTAACCACAATTCACGCAGTGAAACCTGGTTTTCAAATATAGATTTATGGTCAATATGCAGCGCATTTTAACGATTTGTATCATGGGGCTCGTAAGTTAATTCGTATGAATCGCTTTTTCGGTGAGGAGGTTCTATTTGGATACTCTCTCGCAGGAAAAGAGATGAAAACTACTTTCTACTCTTTTGTGTCCGAAACGAACCTACCCTCAACTAACATTATAGTATTTACAAACAGCTCCGTGAACAGAATGGAATACACGAAGAAGAATTGTAGTTTTTCTCCATCTCATTACAAATTCAACGGTTGAAAAACTTTAACCCGCCATAAAAGTGTATGAAAAGTCTCAAAAATAAATGAGGATAAAATACCAACAAAAAGCGTTTCAAAATTAAACTTCAGGAAAAGATCATTTCCTTTCCAGACCTTTAAATCCGATTTAAAATGATTATAAGGGTCACATTTCCATTTTCCTGGGGAAAAGATATTGATTTTCCAATGTTCGTGCGTACGTGAACTGCTGACCTTGAATACAAACAAAAGCGGGAAAATGGTCCTCCGACTTCCAAATCAATTTAAAATTCGCCCTAGATTCAATTTCTTTTTACCGAATGGAGGCGTATTTAATTTGGGTAAAAAAAGCTAGAGTGAAAGAGTTATACTACATTTTTTTCCCAAGATATGTTTATTAAAGCCCAATAGAAATTATTGCTCCCAAAAAAGGCCAATCTTTCACTTATTTAACGCACCAATTGGAAAATAAGCTACATCAACAATCACGGCCTGTTACGAAATTCATTTCACTGCATTCATGAATTTCAAGAAAAATACCTGAAGATTTCCTTTATCTGAAGAGATTTTGAGATATATGAATGAATTATAACCAAGGAATGTAACGCTGGATGTTTTGGAAGTTCAAAATGAGCTGTAGCTGCACACCTTTGGACAAGATCGCTATATATATATATATATATATATATATATATATCTATTTCATTAAATCGCTTCTAACGTACTAGCAATCGCGTTTAATCACGAGCTGGCGCGCATCACATATTATAGTAAGTTCCTCAGTTACGCGAAGCCGTTTCGTCACTGACCGCTTGCACGCTGATCGAAGGCAAGGAGTATAAACTCCGGAGTGAGTAGGAACCGACGGAATCCCTGGTGACAAAACCCAACTAGCGATGGATGTTGCAAATTTTCAACATTCATCGATCTCATGCTCTCGACTGCCCCTTGACTGTGAGTAATCCGATCATGGTTGGATAGACGTAGGGATTATCTATCACTAAATTGCATGGAATTTGCACATTAATGATGCTGGCCCATAGATGACACGTAAGCGGATGCGCGTCGCCACATGTAAAATTCAGGCGAGCGATCCTATTTGGCCGTCGCGCAAAACATGCGGCGCAAATTCTGCAGACCGGCGTGGACCGTCCCCGCCCGTTTTAAACGATCCTTAAATCTTCCGAGGAAAAAAATCTGCGTTTTCGAAGGAAAAATGTGTTACTTTTCTCACATACATATTTGAACGTGCCTACTTTCTCTTTTGTGAAAGAGATGGAGCGATCACCACCTTGAACTTGACAGAAAAGTGAACTAACCGCGAATAAAAAAAACGACTGATATATTAACAAAGTTGATTATATAAGCGGTAATATTCGGACTCCTCATTAATTTCATTTTTTTCTTTGGCAAAACATTTTGAAATCTGCGCTCAGTGCTACCATACTTTTTCTCGGCGGAAATGAACTTAACTCATATTTTGAGGAAAGGGAACTTAAAATTCTGTAAAGGGTGAACTACATACAACGAAAACATTATGCATTCCAATACACCAAGAGGTATATTTTGGGAAACTATTCCATTGAGAGATATCTATTGAAACGGAGGTGATTACTTTCTCACTTCAACGTAAATAAAGCTCTGCTCTTCCATCTGATTTTAAGTAGCGCGAATTTTCGACAGCAAGTAGAGACTTTTCATGTCCTAAGAGCAGTTTAGGGTGCAACAGAACTTTTGTTCAGGTGCTTGTTTCCTCGAAAGATATAGTTCAAGGGTCAGCATTGGAGATTGATCTTGAACGCCGTTCAGCAATACGCTTCAATCTAGATTACTTCCGAGCCTTAAATGGAATATAAAACTTTCAATTTCGCATTCTGTGTAACATTTGTCAAGTAACGTAGGCTGAATCTTTATTTCTATCAGCTGACTGTGGATTGGTAAATTACAATGACTGGTAACTTTGAGAAACAAGGCCAGGTGTGCCGTCAACCGTCAATATAAACTTCCAGAGTTTGATACACTTAAACGACATTGCCCATCAAGCATGTCTCCTCTGAAGGCGTCCAACAGGAAGATAGGAGAAAGAGGAAATTCAAATGCACTGATACAAGAGCTAAAGACCTCGAAACTCACCGGATTCCTTTAGACATCTTCTCCCTGTCTCCATTAGCTCTCCCCAGTATCTCCCATTGCCCAAATAAAAATGTCTTCTACTTTCTTTTCTTTCCGAGAAATTTTCCATTCTAGCAATGGTATCCTTCGACCTCACTCCATCCAACTCCACTCAGCCATTCAAATCAGCTAACTGCCGTTCGACCGCCAACTAAACTCCCCTTTGACCCACAGTGAAGAAGAAGGCATGGGACTAAATTTTTTTTCTCCGCGTTCGTCCCAGTCAGGGTTCGATCATCTCAACCACAAGCGGCCCCAAACAGCGCAGCGTATTACCATGCGCGCGCCACTTGACAGCAAATACAATTCTACGGCAAAGTGAATACTATCTTGCTCAATCTCTCTCTTCGCGTCCCCGCGAACACCTTAGCCCCATTTAACAGCAATGACAGTTTAGATGTTGAAAATGTTCTATTACCTTCATCGTACTACGGTAGGAGAGATCACGCAATTAAAATTAGATAGATTAAGTGTATACCAGATAGGTTTAATTAAAAAGTATTTTTTTCCACGAGCGCTAAGGGACCAGAATAGCATTTTCCGACAACGCTAGGGTCATATTCGGGTAAAAATTAGTTAGGTGTGTGCTCATCCCCTACCGATCACCCTAGTGGTGGGTACTAAAATACCCAAAGGGGTGGGCATGCAGGGTATTAAAATACCCAAACAAATATCTATACATACGACTCCCCCGTGACGCAACCTCGTTTGCTGTAGGTCGTGCCGTGCGACAGGTATTACGTCGTGCCCCAAGTCATGTAGAAGCGTAACGTGGAGCTCTTACTTTAAAAACTGGCGCACCGAGTGAAGTCCTTTCGATAAAAATAATTCGCAATAGACGGACTGAAACTCAAGGAGGAGATCAAGATTTTTTTACGATTCTAGATGGCCAAAATAAAATGGAGAATTTTTAGAGAAAAATTACAATTACAGGGTTGTTTCTCCTTGAGTACGGTCAAATCGGTTCTTTTTTCACTATTACACGTCAAACAAAGAACGCGATAATGTAGGAATTCCAAATTTTTATCAATAATACCTCCTCTAATGGTGAAAAAATTGTACCAGTCTGGGGAAATGGCGAAAAACTTGTACACGAAGAGGGTGATTGCCAAGAAATATGGCAGATAGTCTTTTCCATTTAATTTCTGCCAGTGTTTCAAAATGATTTTGAATATATAGTCAATTGCTAGAGAGGGGGAAAATATGTTTAAATCTGTTCGGTACGAATTCTTGTTCTCTCTATTTTCCCCACGTGATGTAATTATCCATATAGTGTGGGGCATAAATATTCTCCATGCTTTAAATAATTCAACAAATTATAAGTGTAATAATCACTCGCCTTGACCGGGGTCCGAACCCGGATCCCTCGATATCCGGCGAAGTTCTTAAGCCAATTAAGCTACTAAGGTGTCCTTTAGCACACTGAAATATTTAGGGGACCAAGAAGAACAAGTTTTTATGAAGAAATACCATAAATACAATGTCTCAAGTATTCGTAGTCATACGGTCCCGTAATCCCGGTTTAGGTGAATGATTTTTACCCTCTTGAATTATTGCATTTTAATACACATTAGCGGATGACTCCGTTAAAGTTACGCGTGCTCTTGTGGTATCTCCCGGAAACCTCTTCGTCTTGCTTGGTTAGAGTCAGTTATCGTAACCTTCCTCCATTGAGCCCAAATAACTCGCCACCTTCTTCCAAAATTTTATAAACCATGAAGAAATAAACTCTTCTTCCCTCATGCTTCAGAAAGATGAACCTGAAGATTATGTAATGCATCGAAACCCGATCGTACTATTAAACTCATCTAGTGGAAAAAATTTTGCTATCTTTTCTCTATTACTTTTTTGCATTTCAGCGAAAGATTTAAAATGCCATTTTCTCCTCGTATATTATAGAACAAAATAAATAAAACCGCAGGCGCAAAGGAGATAATTAACATTTGTATTGTATATTTTGTCGATATCCTGCGTGAATTTTTAAATAGACCCATCTTTAATCCTCCCGTATGATTTCAATATACGTGTCCTGGCTACGTATAAAAATGATAATCGCTACTACAAATTTTATCATATAAAGACCATAAATATACCATCCTTAAATTCTACAGCCATTTAAATCAATTGCGCCAAATAAATTTTTACTGCCGGAATAGGATGCTGACGACAGATGAAACAGTTTGATAATTATAAAATTAAAAATATTAGTGCTTTGTTTACTTATCCACACGACATAATGAATTGGGCACGGACGAGATATTCGCTAACGTCTAAAATAGTTTACTGAACGTGTTCATATAACTAAGTTCAACATAGATATTCATTAATACTCTCCATATGCTTATCTACAATAAAATGAATATTTAGCACCCTGAGAACCAGCGAGAGCCCGGGTTCAAATCCCGGCGGTGTTGAATATTTTTCAGAGGTATCTCGATCCCTACTTGAGGTACTTTGTGGAGGGCACTTTGATTGAGTACGCCGTCCGTCGGATGGGACGTTAAGCTGCGGACCCCTTGGCGCCTTTCGTAAAGAGTAGGCTAATGCCGACGCTGGGTTTCTCTCCACCCTTCATCCTTTCCTGTCCATCCCCTATGGCGCAAATGACCTTAGCTGTCGGTCGCCTCCCCTAAAAACTACTACTACTATGAATATTTAGTGTAATTACAGCGAATTTTATCATTTTTAAACTCAAATGCAATTGAACATATACATTTTAATAAAAATACGTAATCTTTAATGTCCTTATTATGTACTGTCTACTGATAAAGACTATTTTTGTGCGATCAAACTCAACTACCGATTCTATTAAACCTGAAGCAATGAATTATTTTTACGCAAATTTCATTCACATATGGCACATAAGCATGCCCCGGACGCATTCAGAATTAGCCGAATAAGATTCCTTTTATCGAGAGTTTGGAAAACCTTGCCACACATGACATTAACTCATAGGCGAATTGACAAACGGTGATCGCAAATCAGTTAGAAAAGTTGCCTGATTAGGTGAGCTCTGAGCACAATTCCAGCCAGCGGCCGAGGGCATGTTGTGGGGATCTCTGATGTTTTCATTGAGAGTCAATATTTTGGACGATTTTCAATGGTCGGCATTGATTATTATAGCAAAAACGAGTTGGTTACCCTTTTAGAAGCGAGAATTCTCCGAGGGGGGGGCACTAAAGGAGGGACGTAGGTAACAATGTCTATATCAGTATCAGAGGAAGAGAAGGATAAAAGGAGAGCCAATACCATCCAATACCATATGCCAACACAGCTTATTTCCTGAGACCATAATTCCATCAATTAAAATTACTTAAATTTATGCCTCTTATAATATTTGTGGCATCGTTCACGATTATGTTGTTTCCTGAACCGATTCGATTTTCCTTTGAATTTCAGAAACCTTAACAATTGTAAAATCAATTGAAAAATAAATATTTTATCATCGACAAGTGGTAAATACTCGTATGCGGTTGATGTAATCGAAACACAAATGGCTCGGCATGAGAAATATTCAAGTAACCGATTCCGATTTGACTTCTTTATAAGTGTCTCGGCCTCATGCAATTCCATTCACGCCCAAGTCAAAATTCATGAATTCATCCCTGTACATGCATATATGGACCGTGTATTCTCTTTTGGATCTCACCCAAAACTATCTTATCTATAAGCTGTAGAGTTTCGACTCACCGATAACCGCTTACACGTCAGGAGGACTCCCACTTTATGGTCATATATTATCGCTAGAGAGAAACCTATTGAAGACTCCATGGGGTCAATAATAAAAACATTGCAATCGGACGTGCCTCTTTTCAGTTATTCCACATTTTTATGTCACTTTGCAAACAATATTTACCTTCCTGAAAACACTAAAAGTGGTTGACTTTTATCAAGAGCAGGCCAAATCAAATACTCGTGGGCCACAATGACATTGGAAATCATATGCAAAAACGCGCCTAGAAACATAATCTTATGAGCATTTAAGAAACTTAGAGCCAACAAGCATGCTTAGGGGAAATTTTAGAGCGAACATTTTAAGGATAAACACGTCAAACATTTCGAAACTTGCATAAAATGAACTAAACTCGGTGGGTAAAACTAACAAGGGCTAGTGTGCCGTCTTTATCTCCTCCAGCTTTCACTGTTGGCTTTCTTGTTACCAACAGCTACCCTGGTATGCGTAGATAAGTGTATCTCAATTAAATACTGTAGTGCATATACCCGCATTTATCTTAATGTCGCTTATTTGAATTATTTCACAGAAATATATTGTGACTAAAAATTAAGAAAAACTTAGGATTTGATGTTATGCATGCCTGTATCCTCTTATAATGCCCTAGTCTTGGCTTGCAGAGTAACATGTACAATAGAATAGATTTTGTGAGACATAACTATTCTTAAAAAACTCCATTCAGTCGTTAATGTTAAAAAATTTGGAAAAGTGGAAATAAAATGTGAAGTACATAAATTCATCATCACAGGTACCGGGCAAGGTGCTTTTGAGGGCTCTTTAAACTAACAACCATCCTACGGAGCATAATAGGCACTACTTGAATTATATATTGGAAACTTTTCCGCGCCCCAAGTCTGCGGAAACTTTCCGGCACAATAGTCGCCGGGCTGAGTGTACGAGTCTAAGCCGGCGGAGGCCTACGTACATTGCCGCACGTATAAAGCCCAAAGAGGTTGTTAAAGTTCAGTACACAATATGCACCACTTCCAGAATTCTAAACCAATAGCATTATCTGGTAGACGTGACGAGAGGGAAGGTGTTTAGATGGAAACCATGAAAATGGATAGGACAGTGAGTAAGAGGGAAACATTAAATTTCAGAATGTCCCCCTCCCTGTGTGCTCATCATCCACAGCAATCAACGTAGGTGAGTGATAGGTGAGTTCGAGGTCACCTGCAATTACCCATAATGCATGCATTTTATATCCTTAGGCGTGTGAAATTCTTAACATTCAAGTGGAGTGGACTAGTTCCTTACCCTTCGCCAAAAATCAGTTTTAACACGAGGTCCCGGTAACTAGAAAAGCACAGCGCCAGAATATAATTTTATCGTAGTAGAAAAGCAACACTCGGAAATTAAACCGGAGATCCTCCAGTCAATGGCCAAACGCTCTCTTCCACAATCAAATACGTGTATTAGATGTTGCCTCGCCATTGGAGAGGGGGACCAAATGCGAATATAAGGGGAGAAAAGTTATATTTTTAATTGAATGAACGTTTCTTCCAGTAAATCATTGTTTCCGACCTTTTTTTGAATACTTTAAATTTATACTAGGTCACCACCGGTACATTGTCCCCTCCCATTTTTTTAAATCAAAAGAAAAGAATTCTTATCATTTTTAAATTTTTTTGAAAACTTTCCTAACATTTCTACGACAGATGTAATGCTTCAAGGAGACAAATGTCAAATTCTATTGACGCACCAAGTCCTGGATTAAATGTCACACTAATATATAATATTTACAGCACTGTGGTACATAGATTTCACGATGATTGGTCATTCTGGAACAATTTAAGCGGTTGCATTCTAATATTACTATCATCAGTACATCTAAAGTAGATGAACTATGGGTATCCTTGTTTGAATGGAAACCAGTTAAATTACTTGTTAATTAAAACGCAAACAATCTTAATGCATATATAAATTGGACAATAATATAATACTGGCCACATTCAAAAATTTACCTTTACACCCTAACGACTAAACGAAATATATGTGAGTGGTCAAAGAGTGAAAGGACTAGCTAACAAGGAATTATATAGGAATTCAATCTAAGAGATGTCGACCGATCAGGGTTGCATAATAAATTAAGCGCTCAGCGGCCAATCCAAACGCAAATTTATACATGCTCAAATACTACTTAGTGTTTGCCGACACGAGAATTCATTTGAAAAGAGCTGACATGCCCAAACATTTCAGCTGAAAATAAATTTTCTGTCTGCTTGCCCGAGAATTCATTACCAATTTGCATGACACTTTGCAAAAGGGGTTACGCAAACACCTTTCCGCAGATTATTCATTTCGCGGAACGGAGAGAGAGGAAGGGAAAATATTTTAAGCGTTTTAAACTAAAATACATCGGGGCCGTCAAGCGAGAGGAAAATGATCATTTCCAATTACATGGCTGGGTACGCAATGTGGTAAGGAAACAAATGTAAAAACGATGTCGAAAATCGCCGACCATAGAGCTCATCTTGTATATCTGACCAAACAGAATAAAACTTTGTTTCGCATAAACTAGCGCGGTGAAAATTTTGCGAGTGAAAAAAGCGTTTTCGCAGGCTTTTGGCTCGTTTGAAAACGTTCAGAAGTCTAAAGTCGCTCCGGGGAGCGGGTCCGTATACTCATAAAATACATCATCTCGGAAAAGGGAGAAAGTGTACTCGTTTGGCAGGCATGAATGCTTAGGACTGAACACATCTAGAATAGGCCGTTTCTTTGTCAGAATTTCACGAATGACTCAAGTGTTTCAAGTTATGCCCCGTACTTACACGTTCGGGGGCCAAAACTGCTGCTTGCACATACTATTCCTTCCTTCGCACCATCTTCCGCCGATTGATTTGCCAATACGTATCGTAAAACTTTAAAACACTCACTGAAGACCTGAGAAATGTGTGGCAGACTTTTCCGGAGCCCACCGCTCGAGCGAATCGTCCAGGGCCGCGTCGACGCTTGCCTCGGTAGGCTCAACTAATCGACTGAAGTGTACCGTACTGGGACTACGGCAACGGTGGAACTGTGACTATATGGGCTTATTTATACAACGAACTATTTTCCGGACAAAAAAGTGCGCATAAATGTTTCGCTGAAGAAAAGTTTGTTCCATCCGATTACGGAATAAGTACGCGGTGAGAGAAAATTTCATAAAAAATAACATGGAACCATTCTCGGCATGGCAGACGAATCGTCCACGAACGCCTCTGGTGAAAAATATTTCTCAGAGCTGCGTCTATTTAATTTTAAACTGTGCAGTTCTGTTTGTTTAAACTGGAGGTAAATTATGTTTTATCATAAATATAACAGTTGAAGGAAAATCACTCCGAAGTATATGAATAAACATTCCGGATGGCAATCTATAACGTTGTGTAATATTCAATCCTATGCCTTATTTACACAATGAGACATGCAATATTTCTATAATTGATAGTAAACTGAAGACAGAAACAAGATTGCACCTAGAGAGTCGGTTAAAAAGTGAATGGACCCAGAATTGATTAAGAGAAAAAACACATTCATTTTATCATACCAACGTAATTGATTTTTTAACGCAAGACGAAATTAACGCTTATTCGAATTTTTTTCTTCCATTTTAGGGAGCCTTCTTAAAAGTTGTCTGTACAATTAGCATAAAAGTGTACCTAGTTAAAAAAAAGGTGTTGATGCACCTATTCCGGAAATTATACGCTCGATCAATTGTAAAATTTTCAGAAATATTTTGCAAAGTTTTCCACACACAAAATAGCGCAATACGTTATTTTCCTATTCACACTAACGTTACGCACTAAACAATAAATATTAATTTTTTAATATTATCCTTACTGTCATAACAAAAGCGGCAGCCAATACCAGCACACTGGGATGCTACTACACATTTCACATTTAAAATCATATCTGCCGAGTAAAAACTGTTTTCGGATCAACCATGATTATAAAAAAATTAAAATGCGGATTATGGATGAAATGAATTATTGTGATTAAAGAAGGATTAAAAGCGTGTCAAAATGCAAGGTGTGGGTGCCACTTACTGGTGAACACTTAAGAGTTCTACTTTCATACACCGTATCATACTATAATGAAATTATACCTCCATGCCGACCTCCATCCATGCCGTCCATTAACAGTTCGTATTACAGAACAGAGGGAATTTAATGAGGTTAAAAATTTTGTGGACATGCATTTATGATAATAATCCTGTTTCTTATCCCTTTCAAAGAAAAGATTTTCTCCAATATAATTACTTTAAAAACTGTTTCCTAGGCAAAGGGGAATTTTATGAGCAATTAAACAATTTGGATAAGTAGTCCTTGAACGGTGAAATGACCGGAAAAAGTTGGGATCATTTAAAAGTTTAACAGGTCCATCATAAAAAATGGTAGCTATATTTGTTAGGAGGCCAGTATTGCTCCGAAGCGAAAAATCGTAGTCGCCAAGGCTCCAAATTGAAATAGAAAAATCAAAATCACATTTCTGGCGTCATCATTGGTAGATTTTCCTCGATCTCCAGGGTCTTAAGTATAATTTTTGTGACTAACATTTACGAAGAATTGAGAAATTATTTTTAAAAGATTTAAATATTTAATACTTGGCCACATAAATAACCGGGGAATTGAAAGCCAAAATGTTGGAGCATATAATGAACTAGAGGTGAGAACTTTACACGCTCTTAGAAAATATATTGGGTAACTTGCAGTTATGAGGTTGGTGAAATTGATGGATTGAATTGAGGTTTATTTTCAAATTGGAATGTAATATATTCGACAGTAATTGTAATGTATATTAATGCTTTGAAGCGGTGATCTAAATTGAATTCCGTACTTAAGCAATACGCTGAAACAGAAATGGTATGCTATTTAACGAATTGTACAATATAAATCTTTCAATGGTATTTAGTACCTAAGTCTAGAATACACCGAATTCAGCTGACATTAATTTTTCAAAAGACATACAAAATATTTTGAGAAGGCTTTTATTTAGCATAATACTGCGGAGTGTGTAATCCTTTGCTTTGGACCCCTTTTCTCCATAACACCAACCCTACCTTATTCACACCAATATGTCTAACAAGGAACAATGATGAAGTGTTCCGACTACTACCGAATTCGGCAAGACAGGAGGGTGACGCGATTGAAAAAAAAACCCGAAATATTCACCCCGCCTAAATTCCGCAAAATTCCGAGATATCTGCATCCGAATTTGCAAAGAGGTTTCCCATTTTTACGCCTCCGAGTGCCCCTCGCTTTGCGACTTGCAGCGAGTACACGAACTCCGGCGCACTCTGCGACTGCTGGATATTTTCCGCGCCGGCAGTGGAGGGCTTCCGCCGGAGAAGAATATTTTTTACTGTGTAGGACCGTTCCTGCGATAGGAAGGAAAATCAAAGCACAGCGATTTCCTCCGGCTGGCGCACAATAAAAATACATCCCCACATCACGCCATGCTCGCAGAGTTGGGTCACCTCGCTACAAGTCCCCAAGCGAAGTGCCCTCCCGGGCGGGAAAAAAGGCGAACTTTTGCCAAATTCGGGAGCGTATATCTCGACCTGTAGGGAACCGCGGAACGGGGAATTTTTCATGTGCGATCTTTTTATTCCGCTCGAATATCAAACTCCCCAAATTTAAAAAAATCATTCATTCGAGAACATGGCGTGCATGCTCCATTTGGAAATCTTCGGGTCAAATTTGGAAAGAGCTTTACATAAATACATACGCAACAATTAGAAATCCATAATTAAATCAAGTAACTCTCGCGGTTCATTGACTACTGAGTTTATGTCATCAGTTATAAAGGAGATGCTGGAAAATAATTATGGGTTGGTTGAACGTAAAATTAATTACCTCTTACTTAGAAGCTTCCTCAATTATTTATTGTCAATATGATACGCCCCAATTAACTATAAAGCAGAATAAAAATAACTAAAATATTACAAATATTTATTTGGCCCATGTTAAATAAATAATTTAATATGGGTTAAAAATTTAAAAAAAACCCAGATGCACGTTATTTGTCTGACAAATTCAAAAAGAAAATAGCAATCGAAAATTTAATGGTCAACAAGGGAATTCTTAACGAATACCAAAAAGAAAATATATTCTGAGCATGCTTCCATCCTAAATTGAGAAAATTCATCACCACTATTTCAATGTTTTTTTCAAAACATTTATTCTTAAGGATAACGGAGGAAATTTAATATAAAAATGTATGATTCTAAAACTTCCAGTCATTAATTCCCCCTAGAATTACCCAGCAAATATGTACGCACAATTCTGGACTTAGCATTGCAATTCAATTAGTAGGTATATGATCCCATAGAGGTTAAATAACTCATCTTTGTATTTACATTCAAACCTTATACTCATGAAGTTTTTAATAAGAAATATTTTAAATATACCCATAAAATTCGCCAAAACACAAAACTAATAGTAAAATTTTAATTTCAAGGCCATTGATGATTAATTGAGTACCTTCCTCACCACCTCTTTCCTCCATCCACACATAAGGACCTAGGGCACCTTTTTAAGCGTACGCTATCGAGCATCTGGGCAAATCTTCCGTAAAATCAAACGGTCCTTAAAAACGCATGTAAGCTCCTGCTGCGAATTTTTATTGCTTTTACCTTCAACTCATTCGCCAAACTTTTTTACACACTTTCATTCTCCAGCTTCACATTTATATCTGTCAAAAAGAATTCATAGACATGGGCTTTTCCAATTCATAGAATGTCATTTGTCGAAGTGACCACGGAAACATACGCAGCGACACGGAGAACCTTTGACATTCTTATGCTTACTTTCGCGCCTTTGGATTGACCGCTATAGATTTAACAAAACTCGAAATTTTTCAACCAGTTATTTTCGGGGAAATCCGTTAATTGTGAGGAAAATTTTTACATTATGAGGATCAATTTAGGTTTTCCAAACCAAAACGGTCTTTATCAGCATCCTCTAATTTAAACGGTTTATAATCATGAACACATAACTTCAGAAAGTAAAACTAAATATTTAGCGCTAAAAATTGTTCCAGATCATGGATTCATTATTTTTAAAAAGCTTCTTAAATCAAACTAATGTTCGGCAATTTTATAAAGTAAACAACATTATTCATGGAATAGATTTAGTGGGCCGTATGGATTCATGTTTTTGTCCCCTAGTCAGTTCAGGTTAAGCTAATATATTTTTTAATTAAGCAAAACATTGGACTTATGGAGTACGTTCAAGTTTTAAGTTCATAAAATTATATTCTCGAAATTGGAGTAGTTGATCTTAAATTGCGTGAAACAGAGGGCAGAGGACATGCTTTATGGTTGCACTATGTAATGAGGGGGGTTCTTCAACCAGAAAGGGAATCGTTTTCCATTATTAGCATGGCGTCGTGCAAAAGAACAGCTTGTAATGACATATTTTCTTCAACTTTGTGGTGTTACACTCACCGATATTCACCGTCAACTGGGTAAGAGACACGCAGCGTTAATATTATGGGTGTGAAAAAATTTGCATTTTGGGCTGCAATGAGCCAAAGCAAGTCGCATCGTATTAAAACCATCCTGAAAAGCATCGGCCTCGGAGCATCAGACATTTTCCACTGAGCAAAAGGAACTCCTAGAGATGAGAGTTCTTCACGAACTAGTTATGATTATATCGACTTTGCGAACATTTTTACAGGGAGACTGAATTGAAAACTACCATAATTTTTAATTTTTTGCCCCATGTAGCTAGCCGGAAAAATTAAAGAGACTTTATAACTTGAAGTCACCTCGTAACACGTATGTCACAATGGAAATAAGACATAGCATCGGCGAGTATTAATGCCCTTCATGATTAATTGTGTGCTGTTAACTGGACCCCTTTAATGTTTGAAATTTTAGTTTGGTTGTAACTGAATTCAAATTTCGCTTAGGATTGATTCGAAGTTGCCCTAATGCCGAGCCTTCACATTTAAGCCAAAATCAGGTCCGGGTAAGTACCGAATGGACTAAACATCAAATTCTCATGGCTTTCCTGAGTGGACAAACACACTCCGGAGTCTGACGCTGCACAGCAGGGGCTCTAAACCTGGAGACGAAGATTTGCCAGGATTGGCGAGGAACCTCGATTCCATCCTTTCATGGGGGCAAATAATATTTCCCGAGTGGTGCTCTATGGGGAGGTCCATGGGAAGGCAACACGAGTTAAGCTCACAGATCTGCATAGTTTACGTGTTACCCGTTTAGACATCAACAGCATACCGGCCGCTAAATTTGCGACACTCAAGAACACCTTTTAGTCTTTCATGAATTCATTTTTGCGGCTTCTTTCAACTTTTGCGAAAATATTTTTATAAAATCTTCCATTACTTACTGCATAAATCAATAAAAGAGGTAGTATGATCCCACATGGAGTTAGAATGGAGAAGGAAGTATAGATTTAAGAGGATCATAATAATAAAGGGAAAACTAGATAAACTAGAAGTGCTGAGATGAAGTCCTTACAAGTAAATAAAGATGCGAAAAATTTGACTATCCAAATGATTCAAAAGATTTAAAAAAACTTAAATGATATTTTAAACATTTAAACCCCCATCTTCAATAAAATTTCTCTCCTAGCCTTATTCAAGTGTACTCATTCTCTTAGTGCCACTAGAAATGTTTGAAAAAAGTGAGTTATATCGTAGAAAAAAACAGTGAACTGAAGAGTTTTCCAAACTATCATTCCATACACACCTACTAAATGTTTTACACGAGTTTGTAAAGTTGTGTGACATGTAATAAATAATTGAGGGCAGAGATACCGATTTTGCGGTAGCATTTATATTTCATGAAGCTATAAATATTTATTAATCACTCAAGCCTTTAAATTAAAACTGTAAGTTTCAAATGTAGCACTAAACATTTCGTAAGTCATAAAACAACAATAAATGCTTGAATTGAATAACTCGAAATTTTACCAAATCCGCAGTTCTCCAAGTTTTTTGGCTCCTTCACGTGTTTTTACGTTAAAAGTCACCAATATAAAGATAAACTTGATACGTTTATGCTAAATATTCTTTTTTTGCACAGAGACTATGTTTTGGAGGTAATACTTCGTTATTTGGCGAGAGTTCCACAGTAACAGTTTTTGAAAACAGTTGATTTTACTGTTTTAATAATTCGACAATAGCGATTTAAAACACATCACATAAATCGTTCAGCAGACGTACTCTTGTGAAGGTTAAAAACGCGTTAAAACTTTCAAAATGACTTATTAACCTTTTTTTATAAAGATATCTGGCCCATATACTTCCCGCCACCACAGTTCGCCCTCTTTTCCACCACATAATATTCCCAATAGACCAGGGAGGGAATGTAGATTTTGGAATTAAATTGTTCACCTCCTGCGTGAGTCAAAACGTTTAGGCCGTTCGTTTAAACTTAACATTACAAATATGGGGTAATTGATATGAAAGTGCAAATACGACTGCCATTAAAAAAGATACAAACTATTTAAACCTAATCTATTATCTCAAAACAC
This sequence comes from Hetaerina americana, assembly GCF_022747635.1. Taxonomy (NCBI): domain Eukaryota; kingdom Metazoa; phylum Arthropoda; class Insecta; order Odonata; family Calopterygidae; genus Hetaerina; species Hetaerina americana. The sequence goes on along the minus strand of NW_027287538.1, from coordinate 16,719,895 downwards.
CAACACACACATGCACTTGAAGCGAACGCCGCTCCAACAAGAGCGCATGACGTCATTCTCTCCTTTCTTAAACCACCTCATCTGCACTATCCTCTCAAACTAGACATCACCAGAACTAAATTCAACCATTATTCTCCTATTAACAAAGATGAAGGGACAAAGTGCACACTAAAAATGTAAATTCGTAGCCATACTATTTTACGAACAAATCTTTGAAAACACGTTATAAATAGGATTGAGATCTCGAATATATAGCAGAAAAAGTTGTCAACTTTTATTTGTATATTGTTAAACAAATTCAACCTGCAAAACATGTTAGAAAAATGGAAAAAAATATATTCTTTACTTCAAAGTTTTATTTCTACTAATTTTGGGTCGGTGTCCTGATGTTAATGTACTCAAATATTGCAAATGGTCAATACACATAGGCTAACAAATAGCACATACAGGGTGTATTCCACGAAAAACAGGTTCCTGTGAGGGCTGCCTCAATCCGAGGGAACAAAAGGAAGTTGCTGGGGCGATGTCAGGACTATAGGGGGGTGGAGCAGCGTTGGCACCTGGTGTTTGGCCAGGATCTCGCGGACTCTTAGCGCGTTGTGACAAACACCTTGGCGCACTTTCCTCATCGCTAAGCCCTCAGTAACAATGCGAGACACAACAGTAGACGACAAGTACAATTCATTGGCAACCATTTCGATGCACAATCGACGGTCAGAATTCAAAAAGTTTCGAACACGAGCCACATTGTTGTCTGTTTTGCCGGTGGACGGCCGCCCGGAGCGTTGTCTGTCGTGAACCTCTTCCCGACCCTCCTTAAAGGCCTTTAACCACCTGGAAACTTGTGAGTAGGACAGATTTGTAAGCCAAACGAATAATTTTGTTTGTCTCCTCGAGATGTTTTCAGTTTAGCAAAAAACTCAGCAATCGCGTTACGTTGCTCAATCGTCGATTCCATTTTCTACGTGACACGGTCGGCGCGCATAGGTTTACAATAACTAACGTCCAACCACTTCCACAGCTTGTAGAAGCTTGTAGAGCCATAATCCTGGTTTCGCGGCAAAGCGCAACGTCCTCTTTACCCACTTAGGGTAATTTGATCCCACTTTGACCTATAAAAGCGGCGCGGGAAATTTAATTGCATTATTTTTTAATCGCACCCTGTGTTAAAATTTTGGAGAGGTTCCCTGCATCGCTATACTGACCTGCACCCTAAATAAATCCTTCGCGTTGGAAGCCAACGATACTTGCATGCTTATTAAAACGCAAATCTCTAAGGTTATGCCACTAACGTCTCCTCGAAAGACAGCGACGGACAGATCGTTAGATGCCCTATTCTCATCGCTTAGGGACTATTTTCTCGGAGTTTGAAAGAATTTTCAAATGCAAAGTCATCCTAAGCTACACTGAGTAAAATATGTGTGCTTGATAAGTGTTTTGAAAAATTAATGCCGACTGCAACATAAATTGCTCCTTTAGAATTTACAGCACGTTGTGATAATATAACTTATCCGCAACTACTAAAAGTTTAACGACAAAAATATTATACAAAAAGACATATTTCACAATACCAATCCGTCCATGTGTAAAAAACCACTGCTGCATTTTAAATAATTTCACAGCGCAGAGTCCCTTTTAACTTTCGTCCAACACAGAAAGGGATCCTCCAAGAAGGCCATTTTAATGACCTTCGTTGCCCAAGTACATTGCATTTGAACCAGAAAGGGAGAGCTTGGCTGAAAGCCGCGATGGCGTTCCCAAACTCCGAGCCAACGCCACAAGGTCAAAAGCCGCCTCGGCGGGAGGGAGGGAGGGGGCATCACCGGGGGAGTCAACAGGGAGGGAGGAGGCTGGGGGAAGATTTCGCGCGGGAGGCGTTTATATTCGACCCGCCCGCTCGCCTCTCCCATTCCACCACCTGCTCCCTCCCGTTGAAGATATTTATCAATTAGGGCAGGGCGGAAAGGGCCAAACATATTTCTCGCTTAATTGGTAGAGGTTTCTCTCCGCATTCCGCCTCGGAACAAAGGTGCTCCGAGGGAGAGAAACGAGGGAGACATGGTGGGGAAATGATAGGGAGGTGGGTCCTACACTCCCAGGAAAACCGATATTTTCCTGTTTAAGGAGGTTTATTTTATTTATTTTTACAGAAAACATCGCTGTCGGCTTTTAATATACAAAGTATTCCAGGAGTCAGTTGAACGGAAATCCCAATGCAATGATGTCTGCCATCCGAAAAATTGTTGGAAAAATACTCGACGTGGCATAATTTTTTTTCATTTTTTCTCAATAATACTTGTAACGCTTACACGCACTTCTCTCTCAAAAATAAAACAATTAAACCTGTTATTTTATTTACGAATACAAATGCAGACGCGATCAATTGACTCCCTCCGTACCCTAAATTAAGTGTACATACGCAATAAAAAATTGGTCGATTCACAAATAACGAAATTTTAGCCTAGATTGGCGGGGATTGCTGTAATAGTATGCGTTGCTTCCATAAAAATTACTTTTTCTACCCGAAGTAATATTTCCAACCACTAATAGATGATTCTGTCTACACTAATACATCAATGATGAGATGACTTCTTTTTTTACTATATTAGTACCCTTTCTATCAGAATGAAAGTTTGTTAGATCTATAGTTCGGCGGTTAGAGGTATTACATATTATAATGCACTAAACTGCCAGCTATCACGCCTTTATACGACATTCTGATATGAACTTTAGATTTGAAATGTGGTGCAAAGTTGAAAAAAGGAAAAAGATTCAAAAGTAGCGGTCTAATGGCATGTCTAATTATTCAGAAGTCCAAATTTTTACTCCGTTCTAATCCCTTCCTTAAATAAAATTGCAGAAATGAAGGTCTGCCAAATAAACTCCTTTACGCTTATCCCAATAGTTAATTTTAAGCACTTCTTTTATAATGGAGTTTAATTAAACTCTCATAAAAGATTCTGGCATTTTTACACGATACGCTTGCTTTTTTTGACGGTCTATATATTCAATTAAAAACGATTCTTTCGGAGAAGTCAAAAAAGATATTCTCGGAGGAGATTTCGGGTGGCAAGGCGTCATAAGGAGTGGGGGTTGGAAGAACTTCATTAGGTTTAAGGATATGGAAAGCATAAATTCTTCAAATAACTTGTACGCAATTAAAACCTCGACCCTTATAAAAAATATTTCATAAAAAAATAATAATAATTTCCATAATGAACCAGATCAGTTTTCATATTATAACAGAGGTCTGCGGGAGACATCAAGCTAGTCGGATATGAACAATGTTCTCGATGCTCTCAACTCCATTCTCTGCGGTCTCATTTCCAATTACGCTCCTCGCAAATGTTCGCCTATCCTTCGAAGTAGCAACATTGGACAAGTCTTTACTAATATTCTTTGGAATACATTTAAACTGACGCACAGGTAGAGAGTTCGTAAATTTCGTCATAAATCTTTTGTTTCAAGTACAATCAACGAAAGTAAGGGGTAAAAATTAAAAAAAATCCTTCTTTCAATCATTTTAGGCTAAATATGCAAGTCTTTTTCTTCAATTGCAGCGACAGATTTTGATTAAGAGCTCAAATTCGAAAAACATTTCTCATTTTCCGATTTTCACATAAACTGAGATTCCTACGACATTCCCAACCAAATCCATTCTCATAGTATAGACTACTTTTCTACCTAAGTACTTCCTCACGAACAAGCTTTAAAATGTTTTAGATAAGAGTTTAAACACAATAGCAAATAAATTGAATTTCTATTACTCCCCGTTATCCCCTTTTGGAAGAATTCTGGATCACTCAGTACGAGTAAAACGATTTTTGACGCAGCCAAATAACACGAATGGCATTTGTCCAACAGAATTCCAATTCAATAAAAAATAGAACAGTGGCAATGCAACTTTTTAAACTCTGGGTAACACGGGTATGTAAACTATACCTTGATCAGGCGACCGTAAAAATGAAGCACGAATGGGGGCATAAGAAAAAGAGAACACGATTCGTGTCCCACAGTCAGATGCTGCGTGGAAATATTTTCGGGTCACAATATTTACGAGCAGCAGTGGCAATGGAAAATGGGAATACATCCACCCACGCCACTCTTTACGACCTCCAGTCCTTGTCGAAAACAAACCCTGTGGGCGAAATCTCGTACGACGATGGACGGGTTCACGCTGCTTCCCCAACGAGTCCAAATTCCCACATGCACGCGAGGTAAGAGTACTTCAAGGATTCCAATACCTCGCCGTGCATTCACCCACCCCCCCGCCGCATTCAAGTACATACACCGCCGATTGACGAACGTACATCCACAATTGTGCGCACCTGGAGTCAAATGACGATGGGGACGTAAAGTGAAATTTTTCCACCAGAGTGTAAAAATATTATAAAATTAATCTTCCTAAAATGTAAGCTTATTATGCCGATACCATAATGACAGTTTAGCTAATCTTCCTTCAAATTCTTTACTAGATAAAGGAAGATTACGTATTTTGAAAATTTTACAAAATATTATGATAAATTAACTGAAAAGATTGAAACAAATAAATAGTTCCTGAATATATAACAGAAGGATGAATGGGTAGATAGAAATAGAATAAATGCAAATGATGACATATTTGAACTTAGTGTGTATTCAAGTTGTGAAATTTCATAAAAGATGTGAAGGTTATTGACTACTCATAGATTATTAAATGACGACATGTTTCTAAAAAAAATGCCAAATAAGGAAATGATCCCATCGTTATAGCACGTATGAGGAACGACTACCTTCTCCTGAAACCAGATAAACACCCTCTATCCCAACTCTCACGAGCGGAGGTTTCCTTGCTATCCATCCCAAGATGGGAAATTTGAAATTGAAGATACTAGGTTGTGTCTGAACAACGTAAGGCTCCTCACTCTCAATAGGATTCTCAACCTGCCCCCATGGCAATAGATTTACCGAGCTCGGTTCAAATTTAGCACTCGAAATTAAACCTGCCCTAGGGTCTCACGAAATCGTCGACATGAAAATGTATGGTCGAGAAGATATATAGCAACATTTTTTTGGCAATTTAAGAGACACGTGTGGATATGTTCTTTTTGTTACCCTAGTTATAAGTATCTCACAGGGGCATTATTAATTTTATAAAGAGATAATACAGGATATCCAAAGAAGTATGCAATAAAACCCATAAAATAAATACACATTATTTTAGGAATTGAGGATGCATATACTCTTTTTAGCATATGGTAAAATAGCATAGCAAACTACTCTAGTATTTTTATAGCTTATTACCTGAGTAGGAAAAGTCAAAGTAAGTGAACGGGTTCGGATAATGGAGCAATATAAATCCTAAACTGTAGCACAATTTTTGGTTGTGAACGGGGACAACTACTATATCTTTCTATAAAAAAAATAACGAGAAAGAACACATTGTTAAATAATATTATGAATGAGAACTTAGAAATTATTATTAATAAAATAATTGTCAAGTAAAAATATAATATCAGATTTATGCTTAAAAAATTGTCAAGAATTGTAAATTAAAAGAAACGTTTTCGCTAAAATACAGAGTTATTTTGTTTGCTTTAGCAAGTATCCTCATGATTCAATGACTTCTCACTCGACAGAAGGCAAACTTGAATCGATGCCAAGACTTATTTCATTCAATACACGTCGAAAGCCACGAGGCGATGAGACAGGAAGCTATTTTGGAGGTTTGGTTTCCTTTAACTTCAGCAGGGCAAGTAAATAACAGCTATACGACACGCCGTCTTATATGCGAGTTTACATAACTGGTTTGAAAAGCATAACGGGGACCTGAGAGACTGTGGGGTTGAGGAAGAATACTCACCACTCTGTTGCGATGTAATTCGGCGGTCGAGATGCGGTGAGGGAGACAGAGAAGAGGAGAGATAACGTACAAATTGATTTGAATTTGCCCGCGCGGTAATGGCATTGCGAAAAATTTTCGGTCGGTTCCCACAAACACGCGATGCCCCATCCCCTTAAATGCCTCCGTTCCTCCCGAATACAATCCCCTCCCCTAATAAACCACCCCCCGCCCCCCCACCATTTCCACGCTTCCTCTACCCATCCCTTTCCCTGAGCGCCGAAGCCACCCCTCCTCCCAATTGTTAACACCACCCGGCCACCGTGTGATCCAATCCGTCGCGAATTAAGGCTCGCGCCGATGCAAAGCAATCAATCAGGCCCAAACCACGAGACCGAGGGACAGACGAACTCGTGCCAACACGCACACAGTGACAGCACAGACACGCACGCACGCATAACGCAAGAGAGTCGGCCGATGGGGTGGGTCGGAACCCACACAAGCGAAATTCATTCCACGGACAATCTTGGCCAACACACGCACGGACACACGCGTGAGGATCGAGGTGTGAAATGAAAACAGATCCCCCACCCATCCCCCAGATCACACACCTCGAGAGCCCGAACGATACCGTGTAGCTGTGAAAACATGAACCAAAGGACAGGTGTAAGGCTAAGAAATTAGTGAAAGCCCGCTTTCGGCTACCATACTCGTGTTTCAGGGATGCCATTCGTATCCCGGGAAGAAGAGACCTAACAGCGATTTCAATTAATATTTCCACGATCCTCTAGCCTTGTGTCAATCTCTCTAAACCTTCAAACAATATGGAATACACAGCAATATATGATTCTATCATTCTCCTATAATAATGGATAGTTGAATTCACGAGTTAAAAGAATGAGGCAATTTTTTCCACAAAAAATTACACGTGAAAATTAGTTGACGTAACATAATGGCTCCTTGTTAATATGTATCACAAGCTAGACTATCTTTGCGAATGACAATCTGACTGTTAAAAATTATAATTATTATATTACGAGATGGTTACAAATAATCTAATCTGATTGACTCATTCATGTAAAATTACCCTCAAACGGATAGAAAAAGAATCAACTCAATGCGATGACTGCAGGAAACTAAATTTGACAAAAATATCATCACCACTAGTCTCAGCGGTGTCACGAGTTAGCATATTACGAAGGTGCTAGAGAGGAAACGAACATATTTATATTATGGAGTTTAAGTCACATAGAGTATGGCACAAAACACCATTAAAAAGAATGGATATATAGGAAGAATATAACGCCAGATTGATTCGCTACTAAGGCGTAACCATTACACATGCTCTGTTTATCACATACGGTCTAATTACCATTTCTGATGTGCAATTGCAGTAGCCGTGCCTCGCGAGGATGGAATGCCGATCCAAGGGAGATCCTTTTGCACGCCACGCGGGAGAAGAGTGGAAGTTTCGCCCAGACGATGCTCTCCCTTAACCGCGACTGACCGGCCCCGGGTTCGTGCGAACCGGGCGCGGAAAAGAAAGGAGCACGAATCCATTTGACTGACAGCTCACGCTGCCACTCAACGCGTCAGCAGCGCGAACGGACAAGCACAAAATATCAACTCACCTTTTCACTGCGGATTCCCTCGGCGAGGACCGCGCCTCCACTCCCTCGTGCAGGCGGGGGAGTCAACTGCCGGCCGGCACCACGCGGCCGCGTGTCAAAGCGGCGCGGGCGCCTTTAAACACTTGTCCACACGCTCTCTCGCCTTTTGAACTCAGGGGGGGGGGGGGCACACACAGCAAGGCGTGATGTTCTTATGTGGAAGACAGGTCCGTCCTTCGCTCCCCCGTGTGAGGGGGCCGCGACACTATCCGGAAACGGTTTCACCGGTTTTTTCGTTCGGGGGGGCTGTTGATCGAAACAAAAGAACGACGCAGGGCGTGTTCTGTGGAGGAGAGCACGGGAGACCGGGATCGCGGGCCCGCTGTGTTCTTCATGCACGAAGCAAGCTCACTGCCGAGGGCGGGATGAGTTGAGTCCGTCGCCGCGGTAGACGGACGAAGAAGGATGAGCGGCCTCTGACCTCACGGAGGAGTAGAGCCGAGGGAGACGACGGCCGAGCGCGCACTGAGGCCGACTGCCGGGTTAGAGGAGGACGAGGAGGGGGAGAAGAGGCGGGGTGTTGCTGGAGGGGGTTCACGGCGCGCAGGGCTGCTCTTGGGGGAGGGCGGCTAGGGGGAGAGGATGGAGGGGAGTGTGCATGGTGTGGGGGAGGCGTGGCAGGTTGGAGTGGCGGGGATGCAGCGGCGGGGTCGGCCGGGCCAGGCAACCGCTGCGGCGACGGCGGGTGGGAACCATATCTACTCGCGGGCACAAAGGATGCAGTCAGTAAATACAACAGATGATTAAATTAAAATAAAATTCAAAGACCAAACGTCAGTTAATAGAAAACAGTAAAGATCTCGGCAACATACGCGCGTTATTTAAACCCAGAGCCCAAATATAATTATATATATATATATATATAATGTATAACACTTAGCACTAGTGGACACAGACAAAAACACAGAAACACACAAAAAAAGAGACTCACTATTTTTCGAATTTTCGGTGGTCGTTGCCACCTTTATCAAGGAGGAGAGGGACAGAACTGAAGGGAATACGAGGGCTGGAGCGATGGATGGAAGGGGAAGGTGGGGAGGGAATTCCGAAGGGACGGGTTTGGAGGGGCAGCGTTAGAAGGGTGGGGAAAATGTAGAAGGTGATGGGGGTGGAAGGGGGATGAAAATATAATTAGAACAGGGTAATTAGTGCCTAATATTGATTCCTGGCCAGTTCCAGGACTCCAAAAGCCAGATGAAGGATTGCTCTAGTGTTTTCAGTTTCAGAGGAGGATCAGAGGGTGGGAGGGATGCTATGATTGATACACTATAGCATTTGTCAAAGGGAGTGTTGTGTTCGGAGGCGTGTTTGGGGATAGGGAGCATGTCAATGAAGGAAGAGTTTTTGCATGAGGCTCGGTGGTTGTTGATTCTGATATTGAGGGGTGTGGTGGTTTGCCCAATATAATAGGCAGGGCACAGTTGGCACTTCAGAAGGTACACTGCATTGCTAGAAGTGCAAGTAGAGGAGGGAATTGGTGGGAGAGAGTTAAAAAGCGGGTGGGAGAGGGATGGGATTTTGGTTTTGAAAATAGGGCATGTTTTACATCTGGGTTTATTGCAAGGCGTTGGAGTGGTTTTAGGACGGGTTGGGGATTTAAGGAGTGGATTTGTTGATTTGAGGAGATCGGATAGGTTGGCGGGGCGTTTGAAAGTAACTGAGGGGCATTTGGGAAAAAGGTTGGCGGTGGCATTATGATTTTTTAGGATAGGGTAGAGGTCTTTCAGGATTGATCGTATAGATTCTAAGCCCGGGAAGTATGTAGTGCAAATTGAGAGAGGGTGGGGTTCTGCGGTGGAGGAAGGTTTGGCAGTGTACGCATGTTTTCGGATTCTTTTGTTCAGGAGGGATTCGGGATAACCTCTTTTTAGGAGGGAACAGTGTAGACTTGAAAGGAAATAATCAAGGGAATCAGGGTCACTACAAATTCTGTGTCCCCTTGTGGATAGGGAGTAAGGAATGGAGCGTTTTGTGTGATATGGGTGGCAACTATATAGACCTCTACCCTATCCTAAAAAATCATAATGCCACCGCCAACCTTTTTCCCAAATGCCCCTCAGTTACTTTCAAACGCCCCGCCAACCTATCCGATCTCCTCAAATCAACAAATCCACTCCTTAAATCCCCAACCCGTCCTAAAACCACTCCAACGCCTTGCAATAAACCCAGATGTAAAACATGCCCTATTTTCAAAACCAAAATCCCATCCCTCTCCCACCCGCTTTTTAACTCTCTCCCACCAATTCCCTCCTCTACTTGCACTTCTAGCAATGTAGTGTACCTTCTGAAGTGCCAACTGTGCCCTGCCTATTATATTGGGCAAACCACCACACCCCTCAATATCAGAATCAACAACCACCGAGCCTCATGCAAAAACTCTTCCTTCATTGACATGCTCCCTATCCCCAAACACGCCTCCGAACACAACACTCCCTTTGACAAATGCTATAGTGTATCAATCATAGCATCCCTCCCACCCTCTGATCCTCCTCTGAAACTGAAAACACTAGAGCAATCCTTCATCTGGCTTTTGGAGTCCTGGAACTGGCCAGGAATCAATATTAGGCACTAATTACCCTGTTCTAATTATATTTTCATCCCCCTTCCACCCCCATCACCTTCTACATTTTCCCCACCCTTCTAACGCTGCCCCTCCAAACCCGTCCCTTCGGAATTCCCTCCCCACCTTCCCCTTCCATCCATCGCTCCAGCCCTCGTATTCCCTTCAGTTCTGTCCCTCTCCTCCTTGATAAAGGTGGCAACGACCACCGAAAATTCGAAAAATAGTGAGTCTCTTTTTTTGTGTGTTTCTGTGTTTTTGTCTGTGTCCACTAGTGCTAAGTGTTATACATTATTATTCACGTCCGTGAGTCTTTCAAAAAGTGTTATATATATATATATATATATATATATATATATATATATATATATATATATATATAAAACATAAACACAGTAATCAACCCAAAGGACGGTTTGATAGGAAAAGGTAGAGTTCACCCAGTACTAAGTCCGACGGGTTGCATGCTCCATGTGGAAAAAGTAGAGATAAGAGAGTGTTTACGGAGTGGGGGCCAGATCCTTTCCCTGGGCCGGTTATGCTTTCCCAGGAAGATCTGGTACCCGAAAAATCACATAGCTTTGGTGGAGCTGCAGGTACCCAGAGACTTGCCTGGGAAACGAGCCCGGGACCCCCCGGTCAGTAGTCCCCCTGGACTGCCGCGACCTGCACACACACACACACAGTTTTACTGAGACAGTTTTACTTGAGCATCTGTTTCCGTATTAGAATTCACATTTTTTCTAAAATTCGCAGAACACTTCAAACAAAATGTAGAAAACTTCACAATCCTCATGCATGCTAATACTTTAGTTAGTTATTTAACGCAAAACAGCAAGCAAACCATTGAACCAAATATACATATAATTTTCTATGCACATTGGCACACGCCGTGTATAAATTCCTTTCAGAGACGTTATGGGTACAATGTGATTTAAATCCGATAATCATGGGAAAAATGTCCAATGGGTTAAGCAAAAAATTTTTTACATAACGTTTTGTAATGAGGAAGCAGTTGAACTGCAAAAATGCAAAAACGTTCTTGGGATAACTTTAGAATAGAGTGCAACATTGCATGTATTCATTCAAAAACTATTAGTTGACACAATACGATAAACATGGGCTGGAATCTTTGGTGCAGTGAAGAATCAATAAAACCGTATAAAAGGGAATAAAAACAAAAAAAGCGCTGTAACAAGAAGAGAATCCTATAGCCAATAAAAATAATTAAGAAGAACTCCAATACCGGCATTTCGCTCACCTGGTGACCATCTACGGGGAGAATCAAATGGGGCCTTGAATTTGGAAGACTATGCACTGGGCACTGTCCAAAGTCAAGTGGGTGTTCAGGTCGGGGTGTGGGGTAAGCCTGGGGGGTCGAGGGGGGAGGGGGTAAGCGATGGTCGGTAGGTGGGGGGGAGTTTGTTCAGGTCACGTGGGAAGGAGTGGGGGAAGCGTGGTGGCTATTAGGAGAGGGCTGCCTATTTTTGAATTGCCTAACGAAGTTAAAAAGTGAACTGTTGATGATGCCTGGTTCATTGTTCATAAGTTTATTCTTGTTTGAGTGAATGTGTAAACTCTCGCATGCATCGAATTTACAGTGCTGTATCGGTTTTAATAATGCTAAGTGTTTGGAGTGATGGAGTGTTCAGTTTCAAAAATGTGTTTGGCGACAGCTGATCTTTTGAAACGTCCGTTCTTAAAGTGTGCTATGTGTTCCTTAAATCTGATTTTGGGATTACGTTTCGTCTGTCCAATGTAGGAGAGTTGGCAGTGTGAGCAAGTTATTTCGTAAATACCCGATTTTTCTTAATGTGGTGTTATGTCTTTCGGGTTCCCTAAACACGTAAGAAGAGTGCTACGGTTAAAGTAAGTGACTTTGGTGCCAATTTGTTTAAAGACCTTATCAAGGCCTCGGGTTAATGTGGAGTAGAAAGGTAATGTGATAAATTTGTTATTGTTGCCTTCCCGTTGTGGTAGGAGTGTTGCATGTTTATTAGCAAGTTTTCTTTTTTTGTTTCTAAATAATTTGTCTATAATTTGGGGTGTGTAGCCATTGTTAATGGCTGTTTGTTTGATGTTTTCCAACTCTTTGAAAGTTTGTTGAGTGGTGTCGTCAGTAATCTGTGCATGAGAAAATTAAAAGCTGCCATTTTTTGTTGAAAGGGGTGGTGTGAATCTGCTTTGATGTAGTTGTCGGTGTGGGTCTGTTTTCTAAAAATGTCAAACTCTAAGACCTCTTGGTTTCTAATCATTAGTATATCCAAGAAAGGCAGTGAGTTGTGTTGTTCGACTTCAAATGTAAATTTTAAGGAATCGTGTTTTTTGTTCAGCCGGTCCAAAAAGTCATTTATGTCACACTTGCTGGTGTCAAAAATGGCAAAAATGTCGTCTACGTATCCAAGCCAAGTGTTAGGAAAATAGTCAAACGTGTGTCTACAGTCTTTTTCAAAGTAATGTAGGAAGATGTTAGCGATAAAGGAGGAAAGCTTAAACGCAGCAAGAAACACAACGTATTTCCTAAGTTCATGAAAATCACTGCTCCTAGAAACAACCTTAACGCCTCTAAAGCTATCCTCTTAGCGAAAAGACACTGGTTAAACACAGAAATCAAACAAAAATACGCTAAACTCGCACACACCGAAACTCAGACTTACAACCTACACCTAAAGATCACGAAACACTTAAATTTTATACAACTACAGACATTCAACGAAAAACTTCTAAAAATTGACACAGTAAACCAACACAGACTGCATAAAAAACTGAAAACTTTAGACCGAAAATTCCAAGCTATTCACAAAAATATTCCCAGTCCTGAAAGTAAACCCAATCCGTAAGAAATTTCATCTTAAAACTTTCCTCCAAACATTTCACTGATGAATAAAACAATATTTTGAACAAAGGCCTAAAACATTTCCTCCCATACAAATATCCCCCCACCGAAGATTTAGTTGTGGACATGGAATCGCACATTAAACACCTTAAAGACACCAAGAAACAATGCGTAAGACATGCCTGCCAATTACAGTTGGAACACAACAGCACAAGTAGTAGTAGTAGTAGTTTTTAGGGGAGGCGACCGACAGCTAAGGTCATTTGCGCCATAGGGGATGGACAGAAAAGGGTGAAGGGAGGAGAGACACCCGGCGTCGGCATTAGCCTACTCTTTACGAAAGGCGCCAAGGGGTCCGCAGCTTAACCTTAGCGTCGACGGCGACGGCGTACTCACTCAAAGTGCCCTCCACAAAGCACCTCAAGTAGGGATCGAGATACCTCTGAAAAATATTCAACACCGCCGGGATTTGAACCCGCGCCCTCAGGGTGGGAAGCCAGTACGTTAGCCCCCGCACCATCTCGATCCCCACAACAGCACAAAACTTAACACTAGACCACATAACGATTCGGTAGAACGCGCACTCATAAAAGAACTTAGAAATAAAGACTGTTATTACATTAAGGCCGACAAAGGTAACAGCACAGTTACACTCGACAAAGCCGATTACATTGAACGCACCGAAAACACAATGTAACACAATAAATTGTGTATTTTAATGTATGGGCCAAAGGCCCATACATTAAAATACACAATTCCTAGGTTGGAAAAAGAGGGGGCTGGAAAAAGCTTAGAAGATTGGCACGTTACTACTATTCCTAGGTTCATGAATAAAGCAATATTGACTGAGAGTACTACTAAAATTTACCGCATTTTATTATCATCTAGAAAACCAGGCATCAGTATCTGTAGAGCAATCTCCATAATAATACGTAAATACCAGTATCAATGGTACTAGTCTTACGTACATATATTAGGAAATCACCCTGGATACCAGCATCTTTGGTAATAATATAAGAAACCAGGAACTAGCAGCGATGATTTCACTAACTAGTTGCCAGTATCTTTGAGAGAAATTCTACATACCGATTATTTTTTTTAAATAATTCGAAGTGCTGGTACCTTTGATTGAAGTCCTTTTTTTACCAGAAACAAATGTTTTTATCCAATCGTGATGCGTCACTGGACGATATGTAACAGCATATTAATTCGAAACAGCCTAGGGAAAGATATTTCAATGACGTTGTAACGCAGAACAAAGATTATAACTTTAGTTTTCACTCACTGAATCTAATTGTCCGTAAAGAAGTGATTCAGGGAATATTGAAACGATTAATCTGAAACGGAAGGCCTCCTCTGGCGGATTCGCAAATCAGACCACATCATGCATGGATGCCTGAATGTCACACAGAGAGGGAGACAGAAAGAGAGAGATGCAAGCTTTCCTCGCAGCCTAATTATGTTGAACGCAGTAGTGGAGTCCCGTGGTGTGTTTAGCGAGGAATGGGCCCGGGCAGTTAATTCACCGCCGACGGATTTGAATCAATCAACCTCACGCTCTGACTTCATACAATGCGTGAACAGGGCCACGGGAACGCACCCCCTCCCCGCCTTCCTCATCCCTCGGGAACAACTGCAATTATTTACTTCATACATCCTCGACAACCTATTGTTAACGAGCCATGCAGGAGGATCACTTGCAAAAGGCGACTCCCTATCCAATCTAACCTCTGCTAATCATTTCCCGAGTACGACCAAAAATCTTAAGACCATTAATTAAAAAAAATGAATATTGTCATTATTTAATATTTTATTATCCTTGGAAAACTATGAAATACGAGAGGGTTGTTTTTCAAAACTGTTCCAAATTGCATTAAGTGCACAAAGAGTGCTGAAGGGAAATGTCGTAGGTTTTAGCTCATATATATAGAAGTGGCAAATAATAAGTTTAATACTATTTGCTTTAAGTTTATTTTGGTACCACCGTCTTCTATGAAACATCGAAGCCATGAACACAATCAAGAGTAAATTGAAATAGGTGGATGTACTGTTCTAGAAAGGGGTAACGAAAATTAAATGGATTTACAGATAACGAATGAAAAACAATGCACCCCGTTGGGTAAGTGAGAAACTAATGCAGACCGAGTCGGTACCTATGTGAATAATTCCTGAGGCGTGATTGCTAATTGAATATTTTAATTGGAAGAATAATTATTATATATTATGATTATTATGAACATCAAGATATTTTTTATGGATCCAAGGACAAGGCAATACTTCTATTCTAAATTTGCGCCTGACCAGACATTTTATGAATACTTCAACACCCTACAGCACAATTAACCATTTTTCAGTTCCACATATTTTCAACCTTTAATCCGTCCCACAGCAAATTATATTTACCGGACTCAACCATCTTTACCCGTCATTTTCACCTCTATTACAGAGTTCAACAATCCGCTGCCACTACTCAACATCCTTCATTCGTTTTTCCTGCCTTATTACAATTTCCTCGACACTGTACTCTTCTCCTCGCTTATGCAAGTATCCACCCAATGTCCCCACTGTCAACTATCATTGTAAAATCTTATTTTCCAAACTCAATTTCCCATCAATAGTCCTTACTAATGTTTCCCTTCACCTAAAATAAGTGCAATGTTCCTGGTTGAACTACAAGTATTGTTTCTGGTGAAATTTTCGACCTATGTATCAGATAAACTGAAAGCTCTTCTAACTCAGTTAAAATGAGGGTAACAGGTACTTGATGACAGAACCCCAAAAATTGGAATCATAATCTGCAAACCAGAATGTCATGAATAAATTCATGTGGCAAAGGAAAATACACTCAATCACCCAGTGGGTGAGGGTGGATAATGACTACGCTTCACTTGGCGTTGATATGTGTGGTTTTACTTGACGAGATAACCCAATTCTCACATATCAATGTTTCCTTCAATTTGTTGCTGTGGTGATAACCCTAGTATACTGAGAGAAATGATGCCTACGCTCTAATTCTCCATTGACTTTCAGAATGTTTTCAAAGCAGATACACTTAGTGCTAAGCTGGATTTTTCGTAGGCATACGAAAGTCTAGGAAGAGCCTGATTGCGGTATTTCACCTACTCTCCCGCAGCCGTTCTCAGGCCTGGCCCTGAACCAGCAGCTAGTTAGATGCAATCTCTCATTTTAGGATGTATAGGGAGTAAAAACAGACATTTCGGATGGTCTTCATGGCGATAGATAGCCTGCAGAGGTGAAGAACGAGTAAAAACAGTAATAATAGTAGACGGACAGGGAGATGAGGCCATTTATGCCAGTTAGGGTAGGTAAGCAATTTTGTAGATGCAGGATTTTAGGAATGTAGAGAAGACAGGAAGGAAACGCAGCGTATGTGCATTAGCGTACTCTAAACAAAATGTGTCATAGGATCTACATATGCAGTTCTATCTTACAGACGGCGTACTCACCTCGAAGTACTCACAACGTGCACTCCAAGTAGGGATACACTGAAAAATCATACCTACCACAAGGATCGAACCAAATACCTCCGAGCGGAAGTCTATGCACTAATCACCGCAACTTACGCAATGCCCACGAATGAAGGAGTTATTGTCATTTGCAATTCGGGGTTTAATATTGTTACGTTTCGAGTTTTGCCAAGATTAGAAGAGCAGCAATGTGTAGTGCCTTGGTATGTCGTAAGCCATTCTAAGCGATAGACTGTTTTTTGTACGAGGACGAATCGAAAATAAGTTGTCCTATTTTTTATTCGTGAAAAATCAAAGTTATTCTCAGCTCTGCGTACATCGTTGGAAAGGTTGAGCGCTTAGCTTTCTTTCTACACTACGCCTTGGCGATCAATCACTCTCTGTATCCTTGTAAGCAGCTTTTTAATACCGGCGCCGTACCTTTCTCCCGCCGCATCGCGAAGCCAACTGACGACTACTTCTCCGATATAAATTTATCGCCATTTAGCAGAGGTGTACGGTGATAAGTAAATAGACATCAAAAACGTGTGGAAGTGGTGCAGGGACTTTTTTGATGGACGAGAAAACGTCCACGATGAGCAGCGGTCGGGGAATCCGAGTTTGCCGGAATCAACGGTGGTTCCAATTGACGAGATGGTGCGACATTATCTGGAGAATTACCCTTCATGAGATAAATGAAGGCCTTAATGAAGAGAGTGGCTACTTTTCCGTGCAGAATATTATGTCGGAGGTCCTTGGTTACAACAAGGTGTCTCACCAAAGGAGTGTTTTTGCATCATGACAATGCACGTCCACATGTGTCACATCAAACGACCACCCTACTCAATGAATTCGGCTGGGACATCATCTACCACTCGCCCGGATGTTATCCCCAATGACTACCACTTGTTTCCTGCTCTCAAAAAACACCTTGGAGGACAGAAATTCTAGTCAGACGAGGAAGTGCAAGAGGCAGTCGTCAGTTGGCTTCGCGACGCGGCGGGAGAAAGGTACGACGCCGGTATTAAAAAGCTGCTTACAAGGATGCAAAAAGGAATTAATCGTCAAAACAACTACGTAGGAAAATAACTAAATGCTCAGCCTTTCCTACGATGCACACAAAGTTGAGTACGAATTTGATTTTTCATGGAATACATAGGAGAACTTACTTTTCGAATCGCCCTCGTAATTTTGGGAACTTGGCATTTTTGGGTATTTGGTGTTATACACTACGGGGAATATATTCCTGTGCTGGTGATTCCCTGGATTTCACTAATAGGCACACTTCCTTATTGACTTTTTTTAAATAATTATATCATATACAAGGGCCTAAACAAAGCACTTCAAGAAAAATTGAATATCTGGTTGCTTTCCAAGCAACACTATACCACTATGTAATATGAGAAGTGGACTTTTGCTTATCTTTTCATCACAAATATAAATTAATATCAGAAACAAGCATTATAAAATTGGAGCCATCCTCTACCCGCATATGAGCGTGTAGTCGATGGATTCCCACGAACTCCTTTGCCTCGAGCTCAACTCGAAGACGCCGCACGGCGAAAACCGCGCTCAGTTGTGGAAGGAATTGTCCATAAGCTCCCTGTCACCCATGTCATAATTCGCAAACCTACACATGGACTTGAGGCTGGGAAGGGGAAAGGTTAGGACACAAGCTATCAATTATTTAATCAAAGGGAATTATGAGTGTGGTGTATTTGTGTTAGCAGAAGAGAGGGGAGGTGAAAGTAAGATCAAAATTTCTGTGGAGCTCAGCGATGGTTTCGTCGCTATCTCGTATTAGGTGAGGGAAAAAGGAGAGTTTAAATCAGGTTCTAACGGGGTGGACTTCATATACTTTATTAGGATGGTCTAATCAACCAAATTAATGCGGTGTCTTTGTCTCTTTAATCCCCATGGTGGTTGAGACAAAAAACGATAATTAAGTGCTATTCTAAGGTTTTCCGTATAAACACTTCCGACTCTTTCCCTTAATAACCCCTTTGGTCATTTTATTTTCTCAATTAAATTTGAAAGAAATAAAGCATCGGTAACACTCTTAATGATATACCCTTTTATAGATACAGGGTTTCATTTTCTTTTAATAAATAATGAAATATGAAACCTTAACTTCTCTATTACAGCTTTGCATTAACCTTGCATCTGTAGATTTGGATACGGTTAACACTATCGTGATCATTCATTACTTTGACCATTTGATCATTCATTATTCTCTCATTGACTTTCTCCGACATTAGATTACATAAAAGTTGATATTCTGAAGAAATATGAAAATTTGCATGTTTTCATTTTCTTTTTGGAAGTTGAAACAATTTTAAATCATAAATAATTTTCTATAAGATGCAGGCGAACAATTTCAATTTTAACTTTAATATTAAGACAATTAATTCTTATAATATAAATATTATTAACAAATTAGAAACTACCTCAAGTAAAAATCATCATCGTAAAAATATTCTACCCAAAAAACATCTATTTTTAATCATACCAGGGTGAGACAAGTGAAAACTTTAAAACTACGCAAAAACATTCACTTCCAGTTCCAATCTTTGTTTCCAGCGGTGATAGCCATGAGTTTTTTTGAGTAGCCTGCATTTAATAGCATGAAACCTTTACGCAAAAACACGGAGGAATAGCTTAAAAATGGCCGCTTTACTTGAATCATGCACCACAGAGAAACAGCGATCTTTCATTCGCTTATTCTGTTGAAAGGGAAATTAAATGTATATAAAGTCATTGAAAAACGAAAGCTCAATATGAAAATTCACCCATTTCGTTTGGACGGTGAAGACGCCTGGACTATATTTTCTCTAACAGTGTCATTTTGTATCAGGCTCCTCTAGACCTGGCTGACACCGTATTGTGACGGCAGAGGCTTCTAGAGCAGTCAAAGCTATAGTTCCTCCATAGGTATCCGTAAACTTTCGAAGCGCTGAAATACTGCTATTGTGCGTCAAGAGATTACTTATGAAAACTGTAGGAGTGAGAACCTTTAGTATTCGAGAAACTCCGATATAATAAATGATAAAATTTAATTTCTTTCATTTTACTCACCCACGCACTTACTACCTTCCTCTCTTTTCCTACCATTGTTAAAACTTCTTTCATCATCCTCTCCGTCCATCTTATTTTTTCCCGGTTTCAAATTCAAATACCTCAACATTTACCTATCTGCTTCCCCGCTTAGATCAAAGACCTAATTGCCCACATGACACTCGCTTCCTTATGGTGCATCAGGTCAACAAAAAAAATAAATAAATAAATTATGAATTCTTTAATTTTTTTTACATTTTCAAAGACGTATATTCCACGATATTGATTAGTAACGAAACCAAGCACTGCACACTATCCTGCCTATACAACCAACCTTTTCACTTAAAACAATATTAACAACGAACTGAACATTAAAATATCTTGTTTAATGGCTCTGAACACCTGGCAACTACGTCAGATCCATCCAAAGTGCCTATTCGTATTTTCCTCACTCTTTATTGAGCTCCTTACATTCTCTTCTTTATCACAGCCTTTGGTTCTCCGTTGAATCTCAGTGATCCTCGCATTCACATGTTCTTCCTCCTTTAAAATTCACCAAGCAACCTTCCGCATTCCGCACATGGTTCATTCTTAGATAATCTAAATCCGATTAAAAGCATCTGCCCTATTTCCTTATAAATTATATCTAGATTTTATTTAAGCATTTTCCATATTCGTTGCGCTGTCTTCCAGGCCCATACACAAAGCAAAGGGAAGAAGACTAGCGTGCTGCCGGACTCATCATTTCTTCAATAATATAAAGCGCGTTAAAATTGAATAAAATATTCAGAAAAGAGGGAATGGATTTGTAACTGACGAAAACATTCTTTTCCAGATCAGAGAATCGTACTTAGAGGAGACGCCCTTGTTCGCTTTGCAAATACACGTCACAGCGTGGTGGACGCATTTGTGTACGAGATAGAGGCTCAAGAGTGAGTTCCTCGATATGAATTGGGTGTTGTGATTGATATTTGAATGGATTGGAATTAGAGAGTACATATTTGCTGATGGAATTTTGATTTATTTCTTTCCCAATTACATCGCTTTAGTCAACGTTGGCGTGCTGAGTCGCTTGTCAGTCAATTCTTCCTCCCTGTTCCGCCACCCACCATCCAAAATTATCCAACCCCAACCAAATGTAAATCTCCGAAGTTGAAATTGGCGGGAGTCAAGGCCAGAATTTTACTTTTCACATACTACGCCAGATGGTGTGGACCATTTTATGTTGTTAAAGTTATTTAAAACGAAAATAATAAAACTTGTTTTGTTCACAGATTTGTTATGTGTTTAGAACAAATTCTTCCACAATGTGGCGCCTTCGTTAAGTGTTAACCAAATGATATGAACGTTTAAGTCTAAAACTAAGCTAGGAATAATGTAATAAAATGCAACAATTTAAGTGTATGAAAATATCAAAGTATAACTCTAAAAGCTAGTTAAAACAGCCGTTGTCGATTTTTACACTTTCAAATCTTTGATTTATAATGCAATTAGTGGTTAACTCCGTTAAAGATATTGTCACGACATCTTCCGCAGTTATTTAAATTTGTCAAAAAAGGTATATACCATCGTTTTTAAATATTGGCTTTAACCTAGTGGACTGTGGAGCAACGCGCACGACTATGAATACCTGTGACTTTGTAACGTACGACATTTCGTCACAACACCTCATTTATTTAAATACCTAAAACTAAATAGAACCGACACAGCGGGATCCAGTTTCGAATCCTGGTGAGTAAAAATTGGTAAATTTCTCCTCATAAGCTGAATTAATCCTCTCTCTCTTAATGGGCTTTGTATTTCGAAGAAGATTTAATAACACTCGTTTCCCTGTGATTGTCCTTTATTTGACACACCTAAAAATATTCCTGCGTTGTATTCATGATTTTGGGTTTATTATTTCATCAATCCACAACCTAGCTACAATATCTCTTAAATTTCACGTAATATTTTATTTACTGAAAATGAGTTTGGCTACAAATTTAAATTGATTGATCTTAAAAGGCCCACGTAGGAAAGTATCCTTAAAGAGAGGCTTCACACACAACCGTCGGCGCAAAATGGCTGCCAAAGAAGGTTTTCGGATGCCGCATTACTATATGGGAGGTTGGATATGTAACGATTTAGACAAATATTTGGAGGACCACTATAAGACAACCCATGTCACCAAATTTTTCTAGTTATACCTATACTTGGAGAAAGTAAGATAAAAAATTAATGTTTCTTTAACGTATCAATAATGGTTGCATAAAAGGGTTAACTATTGCTTTCATTATTTGGTTTTTGAAGAGAAAATTAGATATGCGAGGCTATGTAAGCAATAATCCGGTTTGTAACGGCACCTGAGGAATTTTAGCTGTAAAAATAGCTGAGATACGGTAATAAATCTCTAGATCATCGAAATATGGATGTGTTGCTCAAATTATTATTGGTGAGGACCAAAGAAAAGTTTTGTATTTTTATGTTGAAAGAATGCATGAACTTCAATACTCAATTATATACACGAGAGAGAGAGAGATATTAAGTTTGAGAAGAGGTGGTGATGGTTGATGGGTGCAGATGGTGATGCTTGACTTTGGTGAATAACATTCTCAGGACAAGATAAATGAAGCTTGGAAAATATAGGCAACGTTGCACAAAGTGCGAAGGATTTTTGTGATGAGAAGTAAGAATGGATGTTATCAGTTGGAGGGAAAACTCATTACAAAACAACTATGATTGATTCTAAGTTTTTGATTTCTTCGACTCCCGAACGAGAAGAGAGCAAGCGATATCTATTAATGTATTTTACATACATTCAGGCCCATTCTTCCATATAATACCTCAGGAAAGTCCATGAAGAACAAACTACGAGTAAAATTAATCCTACACTAATCAATCTAAAGGTAATTATTCTCTGAAAAAACGTACAAATTTTCACGCGGTAGTATCTATTTAAATCTCAGATCAAATAGAAAATCCAATCATTCTTTATCCCACTGATGACTTATCAAGCCAAAAGTACCAAAAATGCGTAGAAGAGTGTTTATGTATATATATATATATATATATATATATATATATATATATATATATATATATATATATATATATATATATATATATATATATATATATATATATATACGAGTAAGTACTGTATCACTGTACAAACCATATTTAAGTTATGTCGAAGCAGTATCGATTTTATTTATAAACTATGTTACTCAAAATTTTCATCAGCTTGAAATAAATATCATTTCGGAAATAATTGAGGCGCAAAGATAGTCTAATTATATGTTGGAGTGTGAGATTTTCTTCATACATTGCATGGAATAAATTGGTTCTGTTGATAAACATTTGGAAATACAGTTAGTTTAACATTTGGATTAGATAAAAGAATGGCCTCAAGTGTATTAATTTCTTTCTAAATGGTAACAAATTAGTATACCAAAATGTTTTACGCGAAAAATGCAGAACATTTAATGTTCCCGTAGAAGGGTCGCGGAAGGCCGCGGAAGGCAGAGTAAATTGTAGGCAGAGGAGATGTAGGCTTATAGAAGAAGGAGAAAATATAATACACGAGAAAGAATAAAAACAAGAGATAACGAATAATCTTAGGGGAGAAGAGAAGATTATTGAGACAAATTTGAAGAAGGCATAAAAATAGATGGAGAGGAAAAATAAACAAAAGAATACAGCAGACTATAATAGAAGAAAGAATGTTTAGAACGCAATTTAATTACTGGAAAAATTTTACTTTAGATTACCTCAACACATCTAGCTAGTATGTTAATCCTAAGAAAACTTTAGTGGAACGCAAGTTAATTTTATGTTCAAGAGTACTTAGAATTGCTAAGTTAGCTAAAATGTTGGGGCATTATCTGGTAGGGATCTGTTATAAGTAATTCTTTGGGCGCTAAAAGATTACGAAAAAAACGTCAGCGTAGTCTCTCAAAGTGTACTTATATAACACGATTTCTTTATCAAAAGTTTAAAAAATTCATTTTCACGATGTCATATAATATGCGTAGGAACCCAGCCAATTGATGATTATCGTAGACAACAGGAAAACGATATAAAATCTTTACTATTCTTGTAAAATATTCCTTCGCTAAATTTTTCAGGCAGGTCACAGGCTCTCTCTACTGATTTGAAAAATGCGACTTGAGGTAAAGCCAATGAATGCCAACAGGAAACAGCTTGCCGAGGCAGTAAAGGACCGATGAATATTTATGTATCAGGTAATATATGTGACGCGAGGTGTAATGACGTATGGTTTGATAATTCGGTTCATTTATAACCCCGCGCAGGGGGGCATATATATATATACATATGTGTGTGTGTGTTTTTGTGCGTATAATAGACTTGCGAGAGAAATATTTTTTTACGCCATCATTTATAGCTTTTATATATCCAGATGGTTAAAAAGAAATATATATTGCAAATACGCATTGAGGAAATATTTTCGAAATCGTTTAAATATTCAGGATAAAATTATGTAAAATCCAAGTTTAAAGATATATTCGACATCTTGAAAACAGGGCACATGATGACCCCGAGTGACAAGAAATGCCTTTATATGTATATTATCCCGTTGTGGAATCGCAATATCCCGGCTAACTTTACCGCGTCCTTTCCCACCGGGTGACGTTTGATATACTTATCGCCATGCCGAAAGGACAGCTCCTCGAGGGCTCGTTAGAGTGAGCCGACGACGAGGAAGCGGAGCGCGGGATGGTGTAGGAGGAGGGGGCAAGACAAGCGGGCCGAGTGGCGCATTCTCGCGGGGGTGCGCCGCATTCAAATCCGCGGCGCTCCCATCGGCGTTACCCACATCCTCCCTCTCTAACCCCCCTCTCTTCAAGCCGCCTCCTCAACCTCCCCTGACATTTCCCGGAATCTCTCTGCCACCCGATCCTTGGGCGAAAAATAAATTTAAACGGCGGCTTGTGGGATCCATTGACGGTGTTTCCGCGAGATAAACCCGAATAATTGGCCAAATTTTCACAGGGGGCACGACGGGGAAGTGGTGGCAGTGTGGAAAGAAGGGAGGGGGGAAGAGTTTGGTTAGCTCCCTCGACGAAGGAAGGCGGGCGAAAGAGGGGAAGCGGGAGGTTTAGGGTGAGAGGGGTGGAGAAGAATTGGGGTGAGTGGTAGCGGAGCGAATACCATCTTTTTTTCCCCGGAAGTTTCTTTTTCCAGCCGGAAGAAAAGGGCTCCGTAAATTGGAGAGAGGGGGGTAGGTTTTTGTAGTGATGAGGGAAAAGAGAGGTGTGTGAACGGGGGGGGGGTCGGAGGTTGCGCTGGAATCGAAAGGAGAGAGTGGTGGGAAAAAAAGAACTCTGTGGAGGAAACCGCTTTGCTAATGAGAACGACCGAGTCAAGGCCTTCACGAATGAAAGGCAGTCGAGTCAAAGTCTTCAGTATTTTACGACCCTCGCCCTTGAAGAGTGCTCCCGCATTCCTTGTCCCCTCCCTCCAACTCTCCCTCATCCTCTATCACCCTCCCCACTACAGACTCGATTCCTAAATTCCCGTTCCCAAAGACACCCGTTCAAGTGCGCAAACACAGACAATCCAACCGGCGTCAAGATTTTCCACGGAGAGGACGAGAGAATTTCCTTCAGCCAGAACTGCTGTTCCTCCAACCCTCTTAGCCTCCTTTTAGTCCCGTGACTATACCTCTAGTCATGCTCCACACGCTACACATACGGTAAGTTATGTTGAAATGCGCACGCCTTGAGAACTTATGGTTTCCTTTAGGACTCAACAATGTGGAGGGGGGAATAGATCAGAAAAGAAAAAGACAGATGTTCAAATATGTGGGGCAAATAAAGTAGGACGCAATGTGGAAGAGGCACGAGGGAATAAGAAAAATAGCTTTGGATAGGGAAGAATGGGTGATCGCCGATCGTATTGGAGTTGAAATAAATACTGATTAGCATATACAATCTTGGCTCGAATAAAATCCTAGAAAAAAAGTGTGTTTTTGAAACCTTTGCACATTTTTCGAAGGCATTTACATCTCGAGGTAAACAGTCGACATAAATCGTTTCTTTTCCCTTAGATTCCTACTCAACGAGGGATCACGGAAATTGAGATCGCCGATACCTTGGCAAAAATCTGCTTCGGTAAGGTCAGCACTTTCAAGCTTCAAGATGTCATCACCTTCAACCGCTTGGTTTTAATGGAGGAAATGGCAGGCACATGATACAAGCACAAAATAATAATCTAATATACATGATGAATATTCCCGAGAAGTGTTTTATTTTCATTAGGTATAAAATCACTAAAAGGAGGGGAAAATCTTCAATTTTGGCATGGGGCAAACCTGACCTATACTAAACAGAGAGAATACCAAACGGTGTGAGTCGTGACTGGTTCATCTATCTTTCAGGTACAACTTGACTGAGTGTGGAGGGCTTTGCGACAAGTGGAGGGAATCAACACGCCAGATTGAGATCACTTCGCCTTGGATCATGAATTATCTGCGCACAGCCGAGTATTTGGCCTATGAGGCATGGAGACTATGTTCAAGAAATATCAATTTTAAACGAGAACCACGCATCATAGGGCCAGAAATTCAGAACATGAATTAATTGATTAAATATTTCTTAGTATTAAATGTAATTTAGTATTTTTAATCTTTCATTGCCTCCATCTTAAGGCCCAAAGGGCTTATTCTTAAATTGATGTAACTAGTGGTAAACAGCTGGCGGTAATAGCTGTGATTGTTAACGGGCCATAATTTTAGACTCACTCATTCGGAGACAAATCCTTAGGTGACTCTTTTTATTTCGAAAGTTCTCTTTCAACAATTTTCTAGATTTTTGTTTTTGGATATCATGGTTAGTGTATACGCTTAAATTCCAGCGCCCGTTTGACACCATCATAGGTACCGTAAAATGGTGTTGCCTTCACCCACAAAAATAACTCCATTGAATTAATATTTACTGCCATGAAAAACAAAAAAATTGACACACTTACAGGCGGCTTCAATTGAATTATGCGGAATATTAATCCGTTGTTTTTTTTGCAACAAAGCAAATAAGGACTTTGTGCTCAATTTGGCTACGTTATATTCACGCGTCAAGTTTCATTTATTTTATATTTCCAAATAAAAGACTGCAGGTATGATATGATGAAATAATCTTCACAAAATATAAGAAGTACTACTATAATTGGATGGGTAGCCTATCTATTAGAAGTATCATTTCAAAATTTACCCAAATCAATTTACCACGCATAATCGTGGAATCATATTGGAAGCAAACTTCGATGACTACATATATTCTTCTGTTATTTACCTTTCACAACTTTCAGTTTCTCATTATTTGTTATATTTAACACCTTCCGAAAATTCTACTTTATTCCTTCAACATTCTCCACAATTAATATTGTGCCTGATTTCACGACCTTCAACATCCTACCAAATTCCAATTTGTCTAATCACAATTTCTATTTGGAATCACACTACAGTTACTTACTCTCCTCCCCATTGAGTGTAAAACTTTTCCCTTAGCCTTTTTTTTCTTCCCAATTTATTTTTTCTGTTATCGAACACACACGCGTCCAAAAGCAATTAGTTTTATCTGTGCCCCATCTTAAAGAGCAGGTTGCGGAACCACACAGATATCTCTACGCTAAATGCTAATTAAATTCACCCATGCCAAAGATTTTCACGACGAAATTTAGGTCCTCAACCGTGATTCAAACGGTGAAATAATAAAAATCTTGTAGTTTCATGAATAATACGAAATACTCCCCATGGACAGTCTCATTTAAATCGTTCCCAAGATCTAAATGTCCTGGTCCCCTCAAAGGCCTAAAATCTACGTAACATCAATACTGCGTCTATAAAAATAAAATAGTATTTTAAGTACTACAGTTAGGGTGGTTCGTAACTTGTGAAGTGAAAGCATTGGTGCTCGAAAAAAAATCTTTTTCTCTTTCTTTATGATAATGAATTGCTGAAAATGCTGAATTCACGCAATGAGGTACGCTGCGGACAATATGAAATTTACCGAAAGATTAGAATATTTTAAACCATTCTTCAAGAATTGTAAGCAATGGAATTTTCCACAGTCTGAGAGGTTTAGATTAGAATATTTTAAACCATTCTTCAAGAATTGTAAGCAATGGAATTTTCCACAGTCTGAGAGGTTTAGAGGCCATCTTACACATACCACCATATCTTGACTGCGACTGATATTGGTTTACAAATCACGTCACCTTTCTGGTTGTGTGTGGGAACTGGTTGTTAAGCTGGGAAAAGTGATAATGATATTTAAAGGTATAGCGAAACAACGTGAGCGTGCTATTCACTCATTTGATAAATGATAATTCTTCTTTATCTAATGTTTTAATATGGTAGATGTTTTAGGGTAGGCGACTGACAGCCGAGGTAATTTGCCCCATTAGAGATGAACAGGAGAGGATGAAGGGTAGATAGAAACCCGGCGTCGGTATTGGCCTGCTCATAACGAAAGGTGCCAAGTGGTCCGTAGCTTAACTCTAAAGGGCGGGCAGCGTACTTACTTTGAGTGAGTACGCCGTCCGTCGGATGCCGTTAAGCTGCGGACCCCTTGGCTCCTTTCAATAAGAGCAGGCTAATGCCGGCTAATGCAGGCTATTGTTAAATTTTGACCATTCCAAGTTTTTCATTCAGAGAACCCCTCATTTAATTTGAAAATTTTACAATTATTTGGATAGCTAAAAATATTTAGAAAATAATATTTATTTGCATGATTGGATAGGTTAGTTACGTCATCAGCGATTGAACACATTAACTAATTTCGGCAAAACTTCTGCTTAGTTTTATTCCATTTGCACATGCACCCAGGTCCAATATAGAATTATTATTTATACTGAATATTCGCAATTTTTTGTATCCAAAATCTTTCTGTTAACCAAGAAGCAAACTAAGACATCTAGCGTAAAATTTCAGGGTGTAAAATTCATTCCCGTTGACCGGCATCTCCCGAAGTTTCTTGAAATTTATCAAAGGGATCTAGGGCCGTGCTCTACTCAATTATTTTATCGCCATTCCTGTGAAGATCTTACAGATTACCTTCTCTTGTAAAACCAATTATATCCAAGTAAGTCTTTATAGTCTTTTATTTTCCTGTTCTTTCATGTTAATTTTTTTTCGAACACATCATCCCTTATAACGTAGATTTACACTTTTTACTAGTCCGCACTTCTCACTACTACATTTTTGCCTGAAATAAAAATTAATTATTACCGAATAGATTTTTAAATATTTATTCATTTACATTATATATCCCCTGTGTCTAATACCATTCAAAATTTTCTCTTCGTTTTCATTTATTACTTTACTATGAAAACATATTGTCCCACATCTAAAAACAGTCTTAAGCACAAGATCATTGACAAAAAGAGAGCCAGAAATACGTCCGCTGTTTTACATTCAAATTAACTGTCAAGGTGTTGGCGCTTACATTTAACTAATTTAGAAATCGTAATGATACAACGTTTGATCAAAATAAACAATTATAGAGAATATTAAATATATTTTAACTAACTTATTCACCTTGAGCGTTCTTAAAGTGTAACCTAAAGTGTAGATACGTCTTTATAACATACCTATGATAAACGTCTGCAGACATGGGAGGATTCATTTGTATGAATTTTGCACAAACTTTCGCCAAGGCTTTATCGCACATGGCTAGCTTCACTCAATAACTTTGTCTAAATTCAGGCATCTATCATTTTATCCGATTTTTTTGAATGTGGACCTAACAGCAATGCTGGATGTTGTCCAAAAAGTCGTGGGACAACCTGTGAACATCGACTTTTTGTTGGAGCACATTGCCTATGCATATGTGAAAAATTTAGTCCTCGGTGCTTTCAGATAATTTTATATGCCAGGTAATATAGCAAGAGTTTTGAAGAAAACATTTCGAAACAGATATATCCCCATTGAAGCTATTTTGCTGGAAGGGATTCGGATACATATTGTCTATTACGTTCTGGTTTTACATCTGTTGATCTTTAATTGCCCTAAATTGTCCCTTCTAGAATTACGATGCCTTCATGGCAGAATGAAAGAAATACTAATGACATATGCTCGTGATTGCTTCCATGAAATTGTTTTGAGTTTAAAATATACTGAAAGACATCTTGAACAATCCATTATTTATTTCATCAAAATATATCAAATTCATGAATGAAAATTTTAAGAGAACAAACAAATGACTTGAAGGATATACAGGGTGGCACCCAAAAGTGGACACAGTACACTATACAGTGTCCTAGGACAAATGTACAGTGTCCTAGGACAAATATACAGTGTCCTCACTCTGTCCACGAATGTGGACAGAGTGAGGACACTGTATATTTGTATAATGTAATAATAATTACTATATATTGTATCGATAATATTGGGTTTCATTTATTTAGATTTATGCTTACAGCCAAGGACATTAGTAAAGGTCCTCCTAATGTGCAGATTAAGTATTAATAAATTTTCTCCTGAGTTATATTAATCACCATATATTCTTCTTTTGCTTTTCAACAAGCTGCAATACAAACAATTTGCCGTATGAATTTTATTGGTAGTCTTCATTTGATAGAAATATTTTGTCTCAAACGAATTTTTGAAGAATAAGGCGTACCATTAATTTAGAATATTGCGTCTGTAGATTTTCCAATTCGCATCTACCAAAAATTGAAGGAGGAATGGAGAGGAAAACCGTTGTATATGCTGTCGGATTAACTTCCCCGATGTTCTAACAACAGATAATCCGAAGTATAGATGTATTCGCAAATTGAATTTATGATTGAATTGAGGGATTCATTGAATGAAAAATATCCAGTTTGGCTACTCTTCTGTTTCCGCAGAAATTGGTCAACAATTTTGCTAAAGGGAAGAGTGAAACCAATTTTGGGAGAAATTACGGCTGACAATGTTATCATCTGATACATTCACTCATCACATATTGCCATCATTCCCGTCACCAAATCAATGAAAGTTTCCATATTTCCGCTAAAAATTCTCACCATTGTTTTAGATTTAAAGGCCATTC
The DNA here is from genome assembly GCF_022747635.1 of Hetaerina americana. Lineage (NCBI taxonomy): Eukaryota > Metazoa > Arthropoda > Insecta > Odonata > Calopterygidae > Hetaerina > Hetaerina americana. The sequence continues at coordinate 16,689,457 of NW_027287538.1, read as the reverse complement.
GGAAATTCTTTTTGGAATGTATTTTTTCGGGAGACTTTGGAATGATATTATCTATGTGGTGATGACTTTTAAAGAGATAAAACGCCACAATAATTCTGCACTCACGTGTTTTAATACTAAGGATGCGTACCTTAGCACGAGCCAATTCTTTATATTGAGAGTATTAAAGAGATCAAAACCTCTTCTTATATATTCACTCTTGTAATTTTTTTCTAAAAAAATAAGATCACTTTGGTATTAGTTTTAGTTGCCCAGAATACCTGGATGCTACTCTTTTAATTAATTGAAAATGTAAAAGTCTCATAAAATATATTCATTGAAGGGATATGAAATCATTTGATGCGTATCAATCAATATAATTATGGACTATTCACAGAGTGACAATATAACGCAAAGGTGTACAACTAACTCATGGTGACTCGCGTTAATTTTTTCACAATTATCGCTGCACAGAATCTTTTTAGTGAATTTGCAGATGTCACAGGAAATGGATTAATTCACTAATAGTTGAATGTATTCATTTTTGTACCATCCTTTTAACGATTAAACACTTTCACTCATCTTCATGGCATGGTTCAAGTGTTGTTCATCCATAATTGAAACAAATACTTTGAAGTTTCCATTATACCTTTAATGAAAGGCAGCACATTATACTAAGTTTTACCAAACCTTTTCTCAAGTTGAATTCGTTAGAAATAAAAATGAACAAATAAGAATAATATTCAGGGACATTTAGGAAGTTTTTATGGAATAAAATACAAGAAGTTACACCTGTAAAGATATTTGTTAAAAAAATTTGGTTATTTCCAGAAGGTTTATATAGCTCATTTAGTTCTGATGAAATGAATAGCTTGAACAATGTTAACATTTGCAATTTTTGCATGCAATGACTAAGGAACATGAGTTTTACGAAAGGTGGATGAATTCTAGCTGGGTGATATTGTCATTTGTAGGAGGAGGAAAAAACCAAGAAATATTAACTAGTAATTGAGAAACTGGTGGAGAAGGCAGAGGAGAGCCTGGCTAATAGAATAAACTTTATACTCGTATAATCGAAATTTATCACGAAATATGTATATTAATAGAAAATATTTTTGCAATATAAGGCCTAAGAAAGAGTTCAAATGCTACCATTTTGGAAAGTCTGAGAAAGAGGGAAGCGTTTCCTAGGCGATAGAGCGTTTGGCTAACCATAGAACCTAGGTGAACTTTCTCTAGACACTCAAACTTTCGCCAATATATACCATTTCTCTGGTATCCTGGGAAATCATAGGCGATAGAGGGAGAGGAAGCCCCATGTGATACCCTAATATTTTAGCTCCAAACACCGTTATGGCCAGCACGGGGTTTGCTCTTTTCACAAGTTCCTGACCAAACTTAGGGTGTTGATCGTGGCGATAAAGTTATGGGGAAAACTAGGAAAGGGTGATGAATGCCCCAGTATACGGAAAAGGTTGTGTATAATAATTAATACAAGATGATTTTCAAACCTGGGATGTTCGCTAGTTATTCTGCGGTCAATAAAAAGCAATATTTAAATTCTAAAAAAATATAGATAATTACACTATTTAATAGTATTCAAATCTTTTGTCGTTTGGCAGTTACCTGTTTGGTTTTTATAATAGTTAAGCTCTTTGCGTCCATTAACGTGTAACCATTTTCGAGTGTAAAAATCATTCCAAAAATTAATTTTTTAATGATAAAGGTCTAATTTATGATATAAATCTTTTTTACCATGCAGAATGTCATTTGAATCTTTTATACTACCATATATTCCACTGTGTCCATGCCTTTTTTTTAGCGATTAATTGAGATTTTGCAGATTTACAGTTTATGTAGTTGGAAGACTGATCGCTATAGGTTCTGCATTTTGACAGATGAAGTTGTCGCCCACAAAAAAGAACAGCATAAAATGATATATTATACGTATGTATTATGTAGTATAATATAATAATGCTTTTATTTCCAATATATTTTGGATAGATGATTTTGACTTTCTAGGTTATATTTCGTCATTTATTATTAACAAAGTGTCTGTCCGTTTTAATCGAAACCGAAAGAATTGAGATAAAAATTTTAACGTTTTTCCAAGCTGAACTTTCTTCGTATTTCTAACCATTTTTTACTGTAGATCCTTATTTAGTTGAAAAAACCAGCTTGTTGAGAATAATTTGCGGTGATTCTGTCGATTATTTCCTTTTTTTCAATAACAAATGTTCCAGAATTTAGAATTTAAATAAAAATAAATCTATTTCATTGCTTCTCATTCACCATTGTACACTTTTAGATACAATTATGATCTTCTTCCCCGGACTTTAAACTTTGCTAAGTTTTTTTAACCCTGGTGGCACCTTTGCATCAACGTATTTCAGCTAAAGTTCGTCTTCCTCAGATCTTTTCGACTCGGCTAATTTTTATATTCTTGGCTACGTATACCTCAAGCATTTTCTTTGACTCCATGAATTTCTACATCGATTTAATCATCATCAATTTAATTTTATCATCAATTTTAAAGAATATTGATGACATAAGTCAGTGTTATGTTTCTGTTAGTTGCTAGCTGGATATACATGTAATTCAATTTTCCATCTGCATTGATACCTATGAGACTTTTCTAATAGACGCCGTGCGCCGAGATGTAAGAGAAAGCATATGGGGATGAGGTGAAGAGATGGAATGGGGAAATTCAACCGGCGAACAGCTCATGCGTTGTAAGCGGAAACCCAGGGGAGAGATGAGGTGAAAGAGCGACGCAAATACTTGATATTCGGAGGAATATATATGTATAAACGAAAGGTAAAAGAAATGAATTCAGACGAACGGTTGGAACGTTCAAAGGGATTAGAAAGGCGCTGGCCGCAGTGGCGTAAGAGAAAAGGGAGCTGGAGTTTGTGCAGAGCGTGAACTCTCAGCCGAAGGGCGTTTTTATTTGTGAATTGAGGAGAGGTTGGCGTGGCGTGGCGAAGGAGTGGGGGGTAGGAGAATGCGGTGGGTTGGGCAGGGGGAAGGGAACGTGCGGGAGGCGCGGTGAGCTCGGAGCGGAGTCGGGAAAGAGAGGGAAAAAAAATAAACCCCTCTTGTCTTCACTCTCCCAACCTCTCCCCACGCAAACTTCCCTCAATGCATTGGAGATTAATTACTTAATGGCAATGCAGATGTAAAAAATATATAAAAGCCCAAAGCCCACCTTCCTTCGGATAGACACAAACACGGACGCCCGCGGACACACGCGGGGTTCCTTCCCTCCCGGACCCCACTGCCAACTCGCCTCAACTCCCATTCGCCGCGCCCTGTTCCTTCAGCCGGGAGGTATCCGCCAGGACGGAACGGCTCCCCAATCCCGATGGCCGCCGCAGTTCTACTGCCCTGGCTATCTCACACACAAGCACCTACGAACCAAATGACTTAGTTAATTTAAAACAACGAACGAAGGAAAACGCCCAGTGGTACCGCAGTGACCGTGAAAAGATGAGGGTGCAGTGTCGGCGAGTGGCACAAAAAAGAACTCCCGGTGGATTGAAGGGTTTGTGAAAGGGCTGAGAACTGTCGACGCCGAAAAGTACATGAGCAGTGAAAAAAAACCGCTGCATCATGTTTAAAGCTTAAACCTGTACTGATCACACATGCAACCTAGACCCAGACCTTTATTTTTTCAAGCAACGAGGTTGTTTGTTTCGCACAATTGCATAATCCAGCAAAACACTCCAGTAATATCTTTCCACTAATTGATAACAGGTAGATTTTATTAAAAAGAATATGGAAACTGCCTGTCAAGTTATTTCAAAACCGCTACTTTCAAAATAATAATATTTGTATTTCAAGATGAGAGATCATTGGTGTAGAAAACACACTCACATTCAATTCTATTGGAAAAGGGTCTGATTAAATAACAATTACGATTGCCATGCAATGTAAATCTACCATTGTAACCATCTATGCAATGCGTGTTAAAGTGCCCATTCTTCATCTCAAATCTTTTGCACTCATTATAGCCTACATAAGAAAATAGATAACTCACCTGCCTTGGATAAATAAATTATTGTCGGTAAAATCCAAAGCTGCGTTGACTTTGTCCTAGCAATTCACGCATAAGGTGACATAAATGATTTAAATATAAAATTCCACATAAATGTACACCCAGGTTTAATTTCAAATTTTTTAAGAGTTTCCTGTCAACTCAATAACCAATTAGGTATTCGGAATGAGATCCGCGTACAATGCTTATAAAAACACCTCAGTTTCGTCAGGGTGCCAGTAAGCTTCTTTAGGTGAAGCTCATTGCATTCTTTCATGAACCCTGTTAGGGGCTCTGGTCCTACATGTCCTTATTGCCTCGTTCGTATTCCAATCCCCAATTTTCACCATCATCAATGCATTTTTCCATTTGATAGTTAATTATAAGTTTCTAACCGTTGGAAAACGAGATAGCGTCTACCCTGCCGAAATTATCGGATTTCTAAACGATTTCAATAAAATCCGTTATTAACCTGGGGGATATCGGCCCCTCTACGTTATATGAGGATGAAACCCAGAGGAGAAATACAACCATCACCACCAATGCGCATAGAGACCATCATAATCAAATCCTTAACAATTCACACAATTTTCAAAACACACATAAGGAACATGTGTGTCACTGAAAATATGAACACCTGGGCAGTAAAAATTAGTTTAATCAATTTCCCTGAATATATAGTCTAAGATTCTATAAATTCTTGAAAATTTATGAAATTTTAAATTATATTTTTAATCACTTAAGCATATTGCAGCGGTTTTAGGGGTGAATATTGATAGTGTACATTATACAGATAAAAATTACTTCAGAGTACATTAGGGAAAATCACTCACCTAACTCAAAATGTGAATAAAATATGCAATATCCAAAATTTCGACTTGCGCGATACCCGGCATATTTCTCCGGAAAAGTCATTTGCCTTAAATTAAAAGAAAGACGATATATTTCCTCTTAAACATCAACGCTAAACAAATATTCTTAATTCATGCATTTTTTCTCATAATACTTCAATGGCCTAGTGTAAATACACAGTAATCAATGCGAAAATTGCTCGTAATGCAAGTTAGCTTTGAGAGATGTGAAATTTAAAGACTAACATAGTAGATTCTTGCCTCATACCACAATTCAGCGCACCCTCAAAGCCTGCGCACCACTTTAATCTTCAATGGGATATTTGAGGACGTCAAAAGAGATTTGAACCAGGGACTTTCCGGCCACAGTCCTAACGCTCGACTCACCTGCCTACAAACGCTTCCAATCTTCTTAAGTGCATTCTTCAGTTTCAAACTCATACTTCACTTAGACGAACCGTGAAAAGTGATATATAAATCACTTCATCTTGAGCACATGTTAGTTAAATAGTAAACCTAATGATCCCTCGGTCTTAGCAACCCCTCTCAGCATTATTGCCTTGAGACCACGGACGCCGGCACGCGGAAGAGATCCAGCCGCCGAATAGTCTCCGGCCACGGTGGCGTTCTCCAATGTCCCAGATTTTCCAGATTCGGTTTACCCAGCAGCAATAGCAAACCTCACAGGTTATGCTCTCAAAAGCGGCCGTGGAGGCCTCCCTCTATTGTCCTCTTTTTTTCAATTTCTACTGAGTTATTTGCACAGCAAGCGTGGCGATTCCCAAGTATTTTTTTCTCAAAAACAATGCACATGCTATTATGTGAATGATCTTTTTATGTATTCTTATATTGTTTGTTGCTGTCAAAGTTTTTTATTCAACAATTCAACACTTCCGTGTTACTTCGGTGACATCATATATATACATATATATATATATATATATATATATATATATATATATATATATATATATATATATATATATATATATAACACTTAACACTTTTTGAAAGTCTCACGGACGTGAATAATAATGTATAACACTTAGCACTAGTGGACACAGACAAAAACACAGAAACAACAAAAAGAGACACACTATTTTTCGAATTTTCTGTCCCTCTCTTCCTTGATAAAGGTGGTCACGACCACCGAAAATTCGAAAAATAGTGAGTCTCTTTTTTGTGTGTTTCTGTGTTTTTGTCTGTGTCCACTAGTGCTAAGTGTTATACATTATATATATATATATATATATATATATATATATATATATATATATATATATATATATATATATATATATATACACAACTCAAACGAACACAAAATAAAAAAGATAACACGTAAAAGGACACTAAAATTGTAGATTGCTTGAACTTCCACTTCCGGCCTTCACCATTTCACCTTTTCTTCTATATATATTATCAACATGCATATAAAAGCATCTCAGGACTGGGTTTAGTGCCAACGGTGGAGAGGCTTTACTCCCTCTAGGTTTTAGCAAGTCGACATATCTTCCGAAGGTGAATCGAATTAAGTGTAATAGCTTAAACAAAATCAATAAGATACGCGCCATGTGCAATGTGATAGTCCCTTTGAAATGATATTGGTTTTTAATGCCGCCAATTAATCGACTATTGAATATTGATTATCAGGTCCTTCCACCGGTGCAGGTGGATGCAATGACACAGGCACGCATCCACGGTGAGCCGCTACGTCGGAGGAGAGGAAAGGGGTTAATTGGAGCGAATCATTGCACCGAGCCCTGCCGTCGACATCATCGCAATGCAAGTCTTTCGATCCCTCCCCTCTCCCCACCAATCAATATCTAATTATGCGCATTCCGATTCGACGACCAAGAGGTTCCCGCAACGACGCTAACGCCGGCGCCACGACCACCGTCGTTTATTTAACACTTGGATCATACATGCAGCCGGAAAATTCCACCGTCTAGCGAAATAATATTTCAGGATAAAATTTTTTGTATTTTTCTTGATCTAAATCCCACTACTTATACGCCCAGAATGTTAAGAACTCAGTCCCGATGATATAACTGCGGAAAGAGGTATTTCTCAACTATTTACTTTGGCCGCATTTTAACTAATTTTCTTCAAGTGATTGAAAATATCCGTCAAACGAAAGAAGAAGGTGTAGTAATCTTTTTCCGTTTGGTGTTCTTTTTTGAAAGTCTATAATTATGCTCAGGTGGCAATTTATTTTCGCTTGAAACTTTATCCACGCCGACGAAAAAATATAAAAATTATGCATAGAGAGACAATTTTAAGTTATCACTTCATCACGTAATCTGTATTCATAGATGCAAAATTAGTAATAATTACGTGGGCGTACGCAAATGATTATAGCCCCAACTCACTCTCTTTTTAGCCGTAAATTGAAAACTTATTTTTATATGCAAGGACGATATATGGAATAGAGGGATTTCAAAAATCGGTATTGAAAAGAGAAAACATATATTAGAAAATACTTTGTCCTTAAATTTATAGGAAGAATTAATTATAATTATCGGGGATAACCAAGTTGCACTGCAAGTTATTTTTAGGTATTTTTGCCAAGATTACAGACTCGATTTGTATGAGCATAATAGCGTGAAATTTGGTTTATTTTTTCCTTTGTTTTTTTGGTTAATTCCTTTCAACGATAGTTCCAATAATTCAATTATTTATTCACTAGATCAATAAAGAATTCCTCATAAAATTTTATGCATAGCATCAACGGGCAATAATATCGATCTTATTAAGCGCTAGAGTCAAATTTTTACTTCAAAAATGCAATAATTGAAGTAGTTACTTGGATATCCCTGAATCCTTTTTATAATTATTTCTACTCTCTCTTTAGTGTCCTTCTTGAAATGAAATAATTTACTCAGTTACTTTTTGACGATTCTATCACGTTCCTTTGCAGTGCCACCATTTCAAAATGTTACTCTAAGTGCTCCACATATAGACACTTTTATTTTAATGTTTGGGAATATTCCGCAAGTCGACTTCCTCGGCTTGATTTATTACTACGTGTTGTACCGGGCTAAGGACGAGATATTTAGCATGAAATTATACATTTCTTAGTAAAAACTCAATATAAATAGTATCATTTATGAAGGGAGAAACCGATAATCGACGTCATTAGCGATTTTAGAAGAAAGTTGGCCGGTTATTGAGCTAAGGATTTATTTTCGGAGCGTGGTAGAAGTGTGGAGAGAAAGTTGCCTCGGAATATAGCCGATTCATAATTAATGCCTAGCAGAAATAACTCTGAACAGCCGGGGAATTATATCTGGAACCCCAAGGTGTAATGCCAGTCACCATACTATCCAAGTATGAACATCTACACTAGTCGCCATCCCACATAAATCTCATTGAACACAAATGCTACTACATGCCGCACTAACCTCTTTGCCCAATAAAAATTACTTTTGAGAATTAATTTTTTTAATTTTTGAATAAATTATTTAAACTAGAAGACCAATTACTATAAATTTTATCTATGCGTATTGCCTATTATTGGAGATCGTTATGCTAGTAAATGGGAGTAAGATCATATTTTCCATTGTAAAATTGTGATTTTGATACGCCATGGATTATTGAAGACTGTTAGGCGGGTGAATTAGGAGTAGGAAGTGAATTTTTGGATGGGATACTTAGAAGATAGAAATAAAAATTTGAAGTCGAACATAGATTTATTGTAGTTTGTTTATGTGTATGTGTACGCCCATCCAAAACCTCACTTCAACCGAAAAGACTATATTTAATAATAACCAAATTGGTGATAAAAAGAGAAAAGAACACATTGCAGCACGTACAGTTCCAGCGGCATGTCTATGGAAATTAGTTAATAATACTCTAGAATGCAGGAAATGAGATTTGCAAAAAAAAACCGTTTGTAGCGATAAAATCACTTTATTTGCCGAAATTTTTTGTGAGTAGCAGGATAGTTGGAACTCGATCAAAGGAATTCCTTCTACGGTAGCCAGTAATAATTGCTGTTTCCTCTAGACAGTTGGCCATCAGTCTGCTGAAAGAGGTCACTTAGGAATACTTCAAGAAGAAATTCCAATATGAGGAAGAGTGCGCCTTTACTTCAAACCGTGTAGCTGTCAGTAGATTCGTGTCAATTTCAGTGACCGTGCGTCCTAAGGCACCTGCCGCCACTTTTGTGAGCACTTCGCAGGGATTCGGGTAGTAACAGGACACCGCTACTTTTGCACATCAGCTTGAATTTTCTGGTTCCTCTTTACCACACTGCAGGATTATGATTCAAACATTCCCATACTGTACACGTAAAGTACTTTCTCTTTTTACTTCCGTTTTATCTGCCATGACGTTATCGAGGAGACTTCTTGGGGAGAGAAAGGAATTGATTCCGAAAGAATTGAGTCGGAGTCAGTTCGTTGGAAGGAAGTTATCCTGGAAACTTTTATATGCTCATGGGGCAGATACGCATCGAAATGATCGAAGAGCATAGCCTCCCTCTATAATGAAGCCTCTTCATGGGGTGACATTCGGCGCCTGAAACCTTAAAAGTAGAGAGGCTACTTTTAATAAATGCAAACATAAATGCAAAAATTCACGCAAACGAGGTCAGAATGTAACCCAGCTGCATATGTGACCATAATTAGTGGGTCGGGGAGGTGCTCAGCTGAACTCGCGTGGTTGGCCATTTCCTTTCATATTATAAAATGAAGAACTTCTTCAAGTGCCTTACGACTAACTCGCGTCCTTCCCTAACCGTTAGCTGAGTGTCATTCATGAGATAACACACCAACAGTGTTATCGGTCATTTGAATGATATTTTTGCGAAGCCATGTCGTCATTTAGGAAAAAATACATTGTCACGTATTTGAGAAAAATTCCAAATCGAAAATCACAAGCTTCAAAATGCATTCTGAATTCAGAAATCAAGAGATAAAACTTTCTTTTTTGAATCTTTTACGCCATTTATCACAATTTTTATTGAATAAATTTTTAACAATAAATCTTTAAATCAAGCAAAACCCTGGTTTTTATCCATAAGGAACATCATCACTACAGTTACATATGAGGATATCATCACCAGTTGCCAGACACGCTAGACGCCCCTACGGGTTGAGTCCCGTATAGTACAAGATTTATTATCACGTTTGCCTCCATCATAAGTTCCTGAGGTGTTATAACTTAGATGGTCCCCGTTTTACCACGCTATGTTTTAAACTTAATATCATCGATTTAAAAAGTTCTATTCTACTGCCTCACTGAAGAGTTTTTGCTATTGGTGTCGATACCAGGGTGAATAACCATTGCCCCTGCGAAAACACCTCTAGAAGTCATGAGAACACGCATCCTCTTCTGCCAACTCAATATTGCGAATCATAAAGAGGGATAATATGAAGTAACATTGAGGAAAAATAATAAAGGAAAAGCATGATAAAATAAAAAAAATATTTTTCACCTGAATACCATTATATCTTTAATTAGGTAACTATGATTTGCAGCGGTACAACAAATTTCAAATAATGAAAACTTAATTTCAAAGTACATCTAAAAAGACGTTATAGATGATGAATTTTCGGAAACTTTGTGGGCGACAAAAAATTTCCAAGTACAAATTTTACGATTAAAATTTGAAAAAAACCTAAATATTTTGAGCCAATCTAGTAGTGAAGAATGTAGATTTTTTAAATGCTAAATTCACAAGTCAGAAAAACAGAGATTATGTGACATAATGGCTTTGGTAAAAATTCATAACTAAATGAGGACGTTTTTAAAAAATTCGAAATCTTCTTTTACTCTTGTGCAAATGTTTCCAATATTTTCATGCATACTGTTATAAATGCCGAATAAATTAAAGGTAATCGTATGAAACCGAGTAAAATTCAAATTAATGACCAGGGATTAGGCTAAAATATTTGTTTATGAATATAAGATGAAATAATTTGATGATGAGAAAATCCTCTCACCAAAGATAGGCTTCGCCCGTGTGTTTAAATAACCCAATTGGCTTTAACCAATGCTAAAAATTTATTCCACTTCCATAAATGTATTTCCTCTGCTCCACAATATTACCTCCCCTATTTTGCTCCATGTAATGCCTCATATACTTTAAATTTTATTTTTTCACACCGCACATACATTTTTATTCCGTCAATGTTTCCCGTGTATTTCATAATGACCACCGTGTATTGTGATCATTTACGGTTTGATTCACAAAGGTTTATCCGTTTTCATAGCATGCTCATTTCATTCACAAACAGGCCTCCTTTGCCTTCAAAACACACCTCCACTTATGCGTTTCCTTGAAGTAGATTTGATAGACGTGGGATAATTAATTCATTTGCGCAAAGTCGATCTAGCGAATATTGTTTTGTCATATCGAAAACCGATATTTCTACGTAGATTAAATATTTTTGGGAAGTGGGAATAGAAGTGATTTTGAAAGAATTTCCTATGTAGATAAAAGCCAATGATTTAATGTGATTAATAGTTCGAGAAGAGAGGCAGTTGTTGATAGATTTGTAAAGAGGAAAATATAGGAGAGGTAGTAACAAGATGCTGCCTGTGAGAGAAAGTAGACGCTTTATTGAGTGAGGAATAGGAAGGAAAGGAATATACGTACATTTTTGTAACATTAACGGGATGAAGACTACTAAGAGCTAACGAAGTAAACAATATACAACATAACTACCCATTACGCCCCAACAGCTGACCTACTTTCTAAAACTAACAGCAAATTATTAAAACAGTTGAATAAAGAAGTTTCTCCTTTCATTTTACCTGTTTGGTTGGACCCTGTAAAAGTTTTTTCTTCTTATCTCCAGTTTCTTTCTCCTTAATTTACTCTCTAAAGCTCAATAAACTTCAGGCAACGGTGAATGGTGACCTAGGTGATCAAGTGAATGGTGTTTGACCTAGCCAATCCATTTTCATGCAAATTACATAGGGTGTCAATACGGAATTATAAGAAACGAATATTATTTTGAAATATTAATATATAAAAGTATTAATTACCAAACAGAAGCTGCAATATTCAATCAATGAATTTTTTGCAGAAACTAGTATTATCATCCATTGTCTCTTTTTCGACGATTTTCACTCATAACTCAACTTTTCTTTTTAGTACCCAAGCTGCACTTAAACGAGTCAAAGTGAATTTTTTGGCGCCACAATAACATTGCGATAGCGCATGGAGTCGCAGTATTGCGATAGGGAATGGCTTCAATGAATTTTTTAATTGCTATATTCCAGTACATTCATTACCAATGCACTACATTTTCAATTATCCCCTGTCCGTAAATTCGTTAATGGAACGTCAATAAGACCTGATATTTTCAGCTCAAAGACCAATGACGACTTCGAGTTGCTACAACTTTTCCCTTTCAAGTGAAATCCAAACATCATTCTGTTTCTCGCTTTGAGTCAACAACGCATACTTGGCGTTTTGAACAATAGGCTTAATTACAATTTGCGCTGTGCCTTTGTGAGTGCATAATTGAGTACACAATTTTGTTTTAGTTACGGGGATAGCTGATAATCAATGTTATCTTGACTTCAGCACTAGGCCAAACATAAGAATACAAAAAATGTTCCACACATGTTCATGATTGCCACTGTTTTAGACATGGTAGAAATCTTTAGCCGTGGATTACCCTGAGCATCAGTGATAGTCTCGTGCGTCTTAGAGCTATGCGATTAAGTTATAAAATCAATTGAATTAGCTGGTAGTCATTCATGTATTATATAAGATATTTGAGGGCTGTAAACTCTTTATTTTCGACCGAGAACATTTCCATTATTAAATATTCATCAATAAGAGGAGAAAACGTCGTCACCCACGGAAAATTTGTTTCAGTTCTCCATCAGCACCTTTGAAAAAGTTGGCCCATTTCAATGATAACTAGGTAGACAGTTAAATACGTCCTTAGGAACAATAAATATTAAAATTATTTCGGTCAGATTTCTTTCATTTCTCAACATATTCTTACTTTTTAGCTTGATTCAATTTTCCCACAGTTTATCTAACATTTTTACCAACCAAAAAGTAGGATTACGCAAGGTCCTCCAAAGAGGCATCTGTGTTGACGATGCCGACCTTTTTCAACGTGAATCATTTTTCCCCAAACCATTTTTCATGTTTGGAAATTAAAAAATTCACCGGCAGCCTAATGTGATCAATATGGTGGACGTTGTAATAATTCGAACCAAAATATTATAATTTTCGCCATAAAAAATGCGGGGGTGTAAACTAGGGGGTCGACGCATAATAATATTTATTCATCGTTTGCCGTTTTTTCCAGTAACAGATGTAGGTCATTCCACGTCCATCCCAAAAAACCGTGGTCATCAACTTGTCGGCCGATTTTACCGTCTTCGTCTTCTTCATGGCCCGATCGTCGATTGAAACCCACTGTTTCAATTGATTCCTTGCTTCAGGAGAGTTGTAGTTTACCCATGTTGAATCCAAATTTATGTAATGATGCAGAAACTCGTAAAGATTGCGACAGAAAAGCCTAAAATCAACCTCCAAATCGGGCACCTGATTAAATTTATTCTCAGTCGAGAGAAAACGCGCCTACCAAATTGCCGAAATGTTTTTCGCAACCTATTTTTTCATACAAAATTGAAAACTACTATAACTTGAGATATGCCTGTGGCTTCAAATATTTCGCAAACTTTGATTCTTCGATCACTTAAAACCATATTGTGGATGCTGTCAATCATTTCGGAGGAAGTCTCTTCCCCCGAACTTTCCGAGCGATGTTCATCATTCGTGGATGTACGGCCACGTTCAAACTCATTTAGTCAATTTTAATTAATCACAAGCACAGGAGCAGATGTGCCATGAACTTTATTCAACTTGGCTTTGATCTCCTTTGATACCAAGCCTTTGAAATAGAAGGGTTAAATCATCGCACTAAACTCATTTTTTTCCATTTTTCTGAATAAGTGAAAGTTTGCTGCTTCAATCAACTACGAAAATGATACCACGTGATGGATATAGCTGAAACTTTAACAGCATTCTATTGAGAGCGAGACCAATTGAAAACTAAGCGTTTTTCATACGAAGGGTGCCATCTCTTGGATTATCACTTGAGTTATTGAACGATCCACGTAAGATTGATCATAGATACAATAACCGTTTTTTCTCCATTATTTCTTACTTAGATTCAGTTAGTTACCCAAAACAGGCTGTCATGGAGGATTCACAATTGTGTATTCTCTAAGAAACAGGTTTCACATATTCGGTGGCTGCTATCCAAATCTGAGGAAGATATTTATACCACATTGCGCGGATTCAATGAAATCTCTTGTCCTGATCGGTCAATGACATCCTAGCCCGCAAGCTTGAAAACGTATAACGGCCTGATAGTTGGGATATTGCTTTAGGAATGGACTGAGAAAGGTATGATCTCTAATTTAGAAGATGATTTTGCATCATTTTCACTGTCCACGACGTTAAAAAATGCAGGGCCGATAGCAATGCGGCTTTCACGAGGCTCATAAAAACCACTAAGAAGGAAAGTGGGTGGACACTCTTCAACGTCTTCGTATTCTTAAGATTTATTCTATCGCGACCACTTATCATATCCTAATATCATTGAAGTGTTGTGATTCCTCGGGCATTTTGGCCTCATTGGAGCAGTATCAGCCCAAAATAGCCCTGAAGGAAATAAAGACGTGTCCAAGTAAATGTGAACTTCGAGCGTCGCTGTATGAAGTGCGTAGATTCCGAAGGAATTAATATTCCATGCAAGTGAAAGAAGTGACTACTTGCGCCATGTGCGTCTTTTGTTTGCTATGAACCACTTGCAAATTCGAACGCTTTCGGATTGACCATGCTGAGTCCCGTATCGAGACGAAGCTAGAAATGTTTAGAGTACTTGTTATTTTTTCACACGTCAGTCTTCTAATTACGAAAAAGATGTTACACCCCCTTTTGCTAATTTAAAATCCATGGCGAATCAACTGTATGTTTTTACGTAAAGTTCATATGTTTTGATGAATTAAGCCTAAGGTAACCGCACTACTTAGGAAAAATTATCATTCCCACCCGAAGATTTTGGTTAGCAGCGCTTTCAAGCCAAAAGTTGGAAGTATTTGAAAGGATAAATTACTTCTTTAGTCTCTAACAAAGAATAGAATAATTTCCATTAAAGTTCGACTTCCATTACAGTTTTGATTTTTGAGGTTACGTACAAAATGCAGATATGTATGATGCGTATACCTTACTGGAAACAGACACTATGTTGGTGCTGCAGGGAGAGGAACCACAATTCTGGCGGAGATGTCTTCGTCACGATCAGTGACACGCACACACGCGCCCAAAGCAAACGTAAACGAGGGCAGGAGTCTAACAAGCATCAGTCTACGAACACGTGCTTCGGATGACAAGTAGCCATCCTATTGATTGGTTCCGACGTTCTGCCTACAGAGCGAGTAGATTACGTCTGATTGCAAGGATTTATGACTCATTACCTACCATTCACGTCGTTTCATTCAGGGCCAGAAAAATTAAAGGAAACTTGTTTTACTTAATTTCAGTTGGTGAACTGACGTGTTCGTACACTGCATACACCTCGTAGTGGTTGGGCAGCGGCCATAGTGTTCAAACTCTCGATGAAGTGCATCCCCTTCCTCTCCCAAATCCTCCCATATCACCAACCCTCTCCACCTTGTGCTTGCACCCCCTGCCACACACCTCTTTGGTGGATCGCGGGGTATTTATGTCGATGTCGAGAAGTGATACTAGCCAGATCAGATAGGAGAAAATTGGAATTGTTTCCGCTAGTAGTATCCTGGCGAAAACGTACCAAATCCGATCAGTGTAACGGGGACGTAATCTTTAGTAGGGAATTCCACGCGTTGAACAGATACGACAAGGGTTGATAGCGATGTAATACCCCCTTTCTACAACTAAATAGTACACTGCAATCTACCGCTACGGTGTAACAGCAGGGGGAAATTCCACATTATATACTACCTTGATCAAAAAGTTCCCGGAATAACCACCGTGTGGCGCTCCCATCGTTCCGATTTGAGTTCTGTTTTTTTTGTTAAATTGGTACATCTGTTGTTGATATTCCCTTTAAATCTTAGTGTCATAACTTGACATTTGCAAAAGTTACGTAGCCAAGAGTACATCTATCTCTGTGTGTGTTGGCGATTTTTTACAATTGCAGAAATGGATTTAAATTTGCAACAACGAACTTGTATTAAATTTTGCGTAAAAAACGGATTTAGTGGCGCACGGACGTTGGAAATGTTGGACAAGTGTTTCGGCAACGATTCTCTAAAAAAACGGTCGTTTACCAGTGGCACGAGCGGTTCAGAAGTGGTCGTGAGTCAATCGAAGATGATGAACGCAGTGGCAGACCATCGACATCGAAAGTCGGTGAAAAAATTGATAAAGTAAAAGAAATGTTGGTCAATAACCGCAAATTAACCATCAGAGAAATAGCGGAGGACTTGAACATTGCCTATGGATCCGCCCAAGACATTGTGGTTAATGATTTGGGTTTCCGTCGTGTAGCATGCTAAAGGCCTCAATTTCATGCAAAAAAGAGACCGTGTTGACGTCGCAAAAGACATGATTTGCGAGGCTGAATCCGATCCCACATTCATCAAAAGGATCATTACTGGAGACGAGACGTGGGTTTATGAGTACGACACGCAATCCAGACATCAGGCAAGTGAATGGCGTTCACCAAATGAGCCGAGACCAAAAAAACCACGTCGTTTTCAGTCAAAAAAGAAGGCAATGCTGACGGTTTTCATGGATTACAACGGTGTAGTGCATCATGAATTTTTGCCAGAAGGCCAGACAGTAAACAAAGAGTATTATTTGGGCGTTATGAGACGTTTGCGTGAAGCAATTCGCCGAAAGAGACCAGACATGTGGGCAGAAAACTCGTGGATTTTGCACCATGATAACGCACCGTCGCACAGTGCTATCATTATTCGTAATTTTTTGACGAAAAATGCAACAAATACCATCCAACAGCCACCGAATTCACCTGATTTGGCTCCCTGTGACTTCTTTCTGTTCAATCGAGTTAAAAAACCATTACGGGGAACGCGTTTTAGCAGCCGAGAGGAAGTAATGGAAAAATCGCAGGAAGCACTGATGGACATACCGAAAACCGAATATAAAAAATGTTTCGAGGATTGGATCAAGCGCTGGCATAAGTGTGTTGCAGTCGATGGGGATTACTTTGAAGGGGACAATATAGATTTAGATGAATAAACTTGTATTTTTAATTTTCTGAATAAATTCCGGGAAATTTTTGATCAAGGTAGTATGCAACATTATAGTAAAGATATTGCTATATTGATAAGTAGCAATTGATATGAAAATATTTACTAATCATCGTAACGTTAATTGCAACTACATGCACCATTGTGTTTAAGAGTTCAATACGTACTTCGTTATCCATGCGAGACTAACATTCACTCGATCTAACCAGAACAAGAATAAAAAAAGTTTTAGAAAAATTATTAGCAAAATACTAGGCTACTAGTAAGAAGAAAACTACTTTTTCCCCATAGCTTGCAGTTGTGCTGAATCCTTTTCATTCTCTGGAAAAACAGTATCTTAAATCTGTCAATCTTTGTCACTGCTCATAAAATTAAATAAATTCTCCCGATGGCAAAAGCCGTGATAGACGACGCCGACTGGAAACGATTGGCTAGTCTGGAAACAGACGAACAGACGTGGCAACGTAGTATGAAACATTATTTATCCTAAATATACAAGTATACTCATTTCCTCCATGTAATCTATCTAGCATTGGTAGATTTTGGACGATCCCCAAATACTGAAGGTCTACGTTTCGCATGGCTGTTGTCTTACATTCCCGAGATCAATTTTTTCATCTTTTCTTAGCACTAATTTCTTGATATGCATGCAACGTAAAACGTCATTTCTTTGATTTCCCTTATCTCGCCTACTGAACTCTCTTCTATCATGGCTTTAGCATCCCACTAACTCTCCTCCGTCCACTTTTTCCACCTCCGGATTCCACCATGTCTCAATATCTTTTCTACTCCGACCTATTCTCTTCATTATCGACCGGTACCTCTCATACTCTTCCAATTTTTTCATCATCCACCATTTTCTAATTTCTTGAGCTACTTCCTCTCTCCTAAAACTCAATTTAAACCTTCATCTTTTGTCTTCCTCACTCTTTGAATTACTTTGCCCATTCTCCCCCTACTGACATCGAGATCAAATCCAGTTAAAATGCTCACACGTTATCTCTACTATGATTTACGCGATGTATAACTAATATTCTACAAAAATTCTTTAAATTTTGCGCTCCAAAAAACAAAACGGTGACTGAAGGTGCTACCACGAATCATAGGACCTTGGTCGCAAGAATCACGATCATCATCTGATCTAAGGAGAAATATCCCGTTACGGTTAGCAATTACTATGAGATACTAAAGAACATATAATCATTTGATGGTCACCAAGTTTCGGAGCTACTCGGTGGAGAAAACCATATTTAGTCCCAATTTTAGGATTACTTTATATTGGAAAACACTTATCTGGCCAGACAAAACCTACAAAATTAGAGTGAAATTAGCTATGCCAATATTCTTTAATAATAACTGCAGTATCCGTTGCTAGCCTCATACCGTTTTTTAAACACCTCTTAGTTGAATTCAGCCAGCACGGCGTCATCAAAACACAGCAAGGAGCCACGTTTGGAGTTAATTTTTAATTTTTTGGACCCATTTGACCAATGTTTTCCTGGGTCCACTATTATTTTACTTCAGTTAGTTGGGGATTCCTTTGAATCTTAGTTCCCCTTTTTACAAACAATAACCAGACATAAGGACACAGGTGCTTATATATGTTAGGAGTTAAACTAAATGGAACCTTCCGCAGGACGGACAGGGTAACTGAGGCGGGAAGAGCGAATGGGTTCGGAGAGGGTCACGCACCCAGATGTCCCTGTCGGACATAAAGACATAAACTAAGCGTGTCGGGTGCACGCCAAACGCCGCGCAAGTCTCCCTACCCTCTCCCGGCCGACTCGAGTCTGAGCGTGGGCGATGTAGCGGAGCGTTTGCCGAGTCGTGCAATTCCACCACTACCTCGTCACACTACCGCCGTCCGCTTCCACTCGCTCCCTCCTCTCCCACTCTCATCGCGTCACATAATTTCACCTTCGCGTGCGGAAATGTGTCGCGACCACGTGCAAGAACACTACCAGTCAGGTTTCCCCAGCCGTCTCTAGCGCGGTGGGAGGTATGGGTGGATCCGGGGAGACGAAATAGCACGCCCGGCGAAGTCCCGCGAGACAGCGGCGGTGGCGACGCGAGTGATACCGCGCGCAATCGCTCACAAGTGGGAGCACTTTTTTCCGCGCGCGGGGACATGGAGTGCCAGCGTTAATTATTTCAGTGGGTTCACCCCAAAGGTAAAATAGTGCCGGGCAGGAATCCGTTCCCGTGAGAGGAAGGAGAAGGTCTTGCGCTCGACAATTCGGATATTGAGGAGGATTTTTTTCCAACATTCAATGCTGATGGAAAATATGATATATATATATATATATATATATATATATATATATATATATATATAGATGCATATATGTGTGTGTGTTTGTGTATTATATATACATATGAATATATATATATATATATATATATATATATATATATATATATATATATATATATATATAGAGTTCACACATCTGGGAGTAAACCCTCGGCGATGGCGGAGGTGGTGAAGTAAAATACGCGAATGATAATCTAATTATAAGAATCTACAGGGACATAATGCGGCTACACCGTAGGCTGTAACGTACTACTTTTTTAAACATACCGCAAATAGTATTTGGAATTTACCTTGACCCATCACCAGTTCCAATTAGGCCGCTGTTGAGAGATTTACAAGAACTTGGTTCCAGATTTACGATTTAATTACTAAAAAATAACAGACTTTAATAATGCCCACGACGGCACGCTTCACCAAACTCCAAGCAACCCAGATGCAATTACTGCATTTTTCTGCAGTCACTTTCGGCTGAGTGAAATACTTTTAGTTGGCTTGGCGCAAAAACAACCGTTTGTAAACATGTAAAAATATACCCTTTTTTTCCTAACGCCCTAGTCTGCAAATAAAACGCAAAAATGAAAAAAGGTTACCATGAAGGCACAAAATCCTCTTATTCAATAACGAAGGAAATTGTGGTTTTTCATCAGGCCATTGGAACCCCACTGAACAAGCTGAATGGCATAAGTTGTCCTCTTGCGTCCAAACAGTCGACGTGAGAAAGGAATAGAGAACTCGGGGAGATTGGCATTTTCATGCTGGAGCAATGGTCGTGGTTCAGGTATACCCCCATGTATACCACTTTGCAACGTATATATACACACATTGCAATGACCTTCACCTGATGCAGCAACTCCTTTGCAAGTAAGATAATCTTCCCCTCGAAATTAGTGCTCCAGGAATTCACTGTGTAGAGTGAGAAATGATAATTTACCTCGCTTTTTTCAACCTCCCACGGCCTAATTCATCATTTGGTTTAGTGAATATTAAATTTGTACACAACAATATTATGGTGGCCCGGCAATTTAAGGTTGGTTTTCCACTGTCATTTACACATATAGCATATTACGTTTAACGAAAACTATCTCTTGTTAGGACCATATTACTTTCTCATTTGGGGTTTCATTTTTTATAGTTGCGCTTCTGTTAACTACCAAACCTAAACTCTTCTTTCCTCTTTTCTGTTAACCTGATATATACCTTCTATCACAGCTTCAACAACCCTCTAGCTCTTAATATATACACCACCCTTTGTTTAGACAGTTCCCTTAGGATTTTTACTAATTTACCTACTACGTTCTACCATTTTTATCGGAATTCGATGCAAGTATTCCCTTTTTCCAAATTCCCTTCTGAAATCTTCTCCATATTTCCAATCAAAGGGTTCTATCTAATATCATATTATTATTTTAAATTCAGGTTTTATATTCGTACAGCGAGCAAAACATGCTAAATTTACTGCACATTTAAAGTACGCCTATGCTTAATATTCCTGCATTAAATATTTTATTAGAATAATGTCAGCCTCGTAAACCTATAGCACCACCTAAGTTGTAATATCTACCTTGTACGAGTTTATCATTGAAATTCAGGGACTTCTTAAATATTAATGATAGTTACAATAGCTAATGCTATACCTTCGCTAAAACGTTGCTGAACAGGGATTTTCGTATGTGCGTACGTAAGAATGCATAAAAACCTTTTACACAATAATCAATCCGAAGTTCTGCTTTGTAGGTGATGGTAAATTTTACCTAGCACTAGGCCGAACAGCGCGAGAAATTCACACATGCCACGAAACGCACTGTTCCTTTCCTGTATGATGTTGTATGAATTCTAACCCACTGTCCTTTCCTTTCCTTGTGTATTGTATATTTCTCCTTTGGTGGGTGAAACTGCCCCCTGACGCCATCTCTTGGCTGAAAGAATCGGGGCGCTTGGCGACATATTAGACCCACGGATCTCAGGGTAAATTGACTATCCTCGATAGCTCAAGTGATTAAGAGCATCCGCCCGGCAAAGATCCGGTGTTCGAGTCCCGGTTGAGGAAATATTTTTACTCTTGTGATCCGTTCGATTCCGCCTTCCCCACCTCTATTGTGTTCGTCCTTTATATGTGTTCCTATCCCTTTTCCTTATATCTGTTTCTCTATATATATATATATATATATATATATATATATATATATATATATATATATATATATATATATATATATATAATTTACAAAAGTTAGCACCAGTGGACACAGACAGAAACACAGAAAAAAACAATAAAAAAAAGAAACTCACTAGATTTCGAATTGTCGGTGGTATATATATATATATATATATATATATATATATATATATATATATATATATATATATGTGCTTTCGTAGACGTAACACGGAAGTGCCGAATAGTACAATACACAGTAACACACAATATAGAAACACAAAAAAAGAGAAGAACACTCACACGTTATTTCTTGATATTTCGACGGAAACAATCCGTCTTCCTCTGAAGTGTGCGTTCCGATGACCCCTAGAGCTGTGCTGGCGGGAGTAATAAAAATTGCTCCTGGTAGGGTCACCCATGCCAGATAGGTCGAAGGTTAGGAGCCAGACGAAAGGTAGTCCACGCAGCGTCTGTTCCTCAGTGAGGCGGCTGCAATGGCGTCTGACCCCAGTGGGGCGGCCAGTAAGTGATGGTGTCACGTTAAAAACACTATTGAGGAAGGCAACGCTAAACCACCTCAATTATCATTCCCTAGAAAAATATGATGGACAATACAGAGATTTTGAGTCCTGGCAACTACGGGGCTCGGCCCAATCGGCCGTGTGTCGTGCCCGGCAGCGGGGGAGGCAAGGCTTCCGCGGTCGTCATCCCACGAAACCCTTGCAAGGGAAAACCAGCAGCAGCAGGACAGAAGACGAAATTAGTTAGAATAGGAACGTGGAATGTTAGGACAATGATGAGGACAGGGAATTTGGAGAATGTTAAGCGAGAGATGGACAGGGGAAATATAGATATTTTAGGTCTATGCGAGGTGAGATGGAAAGATAGCGGGGATTACTGGAGTGATAAGTATAGAATAATATACAGCGGTGGGGACGAGAGCCAACGAGGGGTTGCCATTGTATTAAATGAAGAGGCAGGGAGAAGCGTAGTCAACATAGAGCAGGTAACGGACAGAATACTACTAGTGGAGATAAAAGCAGAACCGACGAACTTAGTTACCACCGAGCAACCATAAGGAAGAAGAGGTCGATAGGATATACGATCAGTTAGAGGACATGATCGCGAGTGTTCCTGCAGGGAAACATTTGATAGTGATGGGGGATTGGAATGCGACGGTAGGCGAAGGAAGAGATGGTGATGAGGTGGGGGACTACGGTTTAGGCACGAGGAATGACCGTGGGGAGAAAGCAGTTGAGTTCTGCAGGAGACAGGGGTTAGTCATCACCAACACTTGGTTTAGACACCACAAAAGACGCAGGTATACATGGAAAATGCCAGGTGACTCAGGAAGATATCAGCTAGATTATATCCTGGTTAGACACATGTTTAGGAACAGTGTGAAAAATTCCCACAGATTCCCGGGAGCGGATGCGGACTCAGACAACAATTTAGTTGTTATGAAATGTAGCGTACATTTCAAAAAGATAAGGCAGGGGCGGCGAGTTAGAAAATGGAATGTAGAAGCATTAAATGAGTTGAAAAGGAAGGAATACAAACAGGCGGTAGAGAAAATCATGGAGGATGGTAAAGAGCTAAGTACTATCGAAGAAAAATGGGAAGGTTTCAAGAAAGGGTTGTCTAAAGCCGCTAAAGACACTATTGGAACCGTTAACGCTAAAAGGACTAGGAAACCATGGATCACGGATGAGATGATTACAAAGATGGATGAGCGGCGAAAATGGAAGAATGTAAATACAGAGTTAGGCAAAATGAAGTACAAAGAATTAAACAATAAATTGAGGCGGGCAACAAATAAAGCAAAAGAAGCCTGGTGGAAGACGCAGTGCGAGGATATGGAGAGTCTCCAGAGGAAGGGTGAAATCGGTGCGCTGTACAGCAAAGTTAAATCGTTATCGGGAAGTAAGAAAGGAAGAGCTATGCTAACAGTTAGAGATAAGGCGGGTAAGGTAATAGTTGACGCAGGAAAGATCCAAGAGAGATGGAAGGAGTATATAGAAGAACTGTATAGTAAGGAGCTTAGACCAACAAAGTTAGACATTGAAAAAGAAAATGACGTAGAGGAAGACAGCTTAGGTCCAGGCATAATAGACAATGAGATAGAAAGGGCAGTAAGGCAGATGAAACTAAATAAGGCCGTGGGGGTAGATAACATTCCCGTGGAACTTTTAAAATGCTTAGGAAAATGTGGGAGGAAGAGGCTATATGGGCTGATCCGTAGTATTTATGAGGAGGGAATCTGGCCGGAAGACTTCGTGTGATCAGTTTTAGTTCCTATTCCGAAAAAGGTAAAGGCCACGTCATGTGAGGACTACAGGACAATTAGTTTGATATCCCACGCAGCTAAAGTTGTTCTCAGGATCATAAACAAAAGGATAGAGAGTAGGGCAAATGATTACTTAGGGGATGATCAGTTTGGGTTCAGGAAGGGGAGAGGGACGCGTGATGCCATTGCAGTAATGAGATTATTAATCGAGAGGAATTTAGAACACAACCAGGAGGTATTTGCCTGTTTCGTAGATTTCGAAAAAGCGTTTGATAGAGTGAATTGGGAAAAACTAATGAGTATATTGCAGAAAATAGGAATAGACTGGAGGGAAAGGAGGCTAATCCGCAACCTGTACATGTCTCAGACTGCTCAGGTGCGGGTGGGAAACGGGGAGTCAGGATGGGCAGTGTTAGGAAGGGGTGTAAGGCAGGGTTGCCCATTATCACCGTTGCTGTTCAGCCTGTTGCAGAGGAAATGATCAAAGAGGCATGGGAAGGACTCGAGGTAGGAATGAAAGTGGGCGGGGAATTCGAAAAATCAGTTAGGTTTGCTGATGACCAAGCTTTAGTTTGTCAGTCAGCCAAGGGGCTGCAAGCATTGCTGAGTGAATTGGAAATTCAGTGCGACAGGTATGGGATGAGAATCAACATTAGTAAAACAAAGGTTATGCGATTTTCTAGAAAGAAAAAGGCCAAGCTTAACATTAAAATAGGAGGGCAAAAACTAGAGCAGGTAGAACAGTTTACGTATCTCGGTAGTGTTTTGGACCAACACGGTCAAAGTAGTAGGGACGTAATGAGAAGAATTGCGCTAGGCAAAGAGGCTTTCACAAGGAGGAGGGAGTTGATGAGAGGGACTTTGAGTAAGGATGTTAAGAAAAGACTCGTAAAAACTTTGATATGGAGCGTAGCTATGTACGGCGCGGAAACATGGTCATTGAAACAGGAGGATAGACGTAGATTGGAGGCTTTTGAAATGTGGGTGTGGAGAAGATTGGAGAAGGTGAAATGGACAGAGAAGAAAACAAATGAGGAAGTACTTGGTATGGTGGGCGAAGAGAGGGGTTTGTTGGGAGCAATCCTATGGAGGCAGGAAAAGTGGATGAAGGGGGTGTTGACCGGCAGTGGGATGTTGAAGACTGTGATAGAGGGTAGAATGTTGGGCAAAAGAGGAAAGGGAAGGAATAGGATAGGGATGTTGGACGGGATGAAGGGAGGATGAAAGTACTTGGAGATGAAGAGGGACCTGATATAGAGTAGGATGATGTATTTTGTGTTTTGCTAGGAGTAATAAAATATTTGTTTGGTAGTTGTGTCCATCCAAAAACCTACCTTAACCGGTAGATTACCTTAAAAAAAATATATATATATATAAATATATATATATATGTATATATATATATATATATATATATATATATATATATATATATATATATATATATATATATATATATATATATATGTGTACATACATAAACACGCCGGCAAAAATTTGTTCGTGTAAAATATATGCGTACGATAATTCAATTATAGTAGGTATATTTACACTTGTATGCGTGTATATATGGTCGAGTTTCCACAAATGAGTGCATTCACTGGGGTTGTTGAAGTCTGGGAGGGAAAGAAAGAAGATGGGGGGAGTGTTCGGAGAGGACGATGGGTTGGAGGGGAGGTTTTCGGGTTAGGGAGCGTGGCATGCTGAGTGAGTTTTGTGGATCAGGGCAAGTAGGTATGTCGAGCACGTAACGTGCAGTTGTTTGGAAGCATTCTGCAGATCCACTTGGCGGTATAAATTGAACACCCACACGTACCCAAGATGCCAGCGATAATAGCGGGGCGGATCTGAGCCGACGGGGGTGAGGGCAGTGGGTGAGAGGAGGTCATGGGGAGTGGGTGGGGGTGTTTGACGGGAGTGAGGTTGGGAATGGACGGGAGTCAGACAAGAAGCAGCAGCCGCGGGGGGGGGGTTGAGGAGAGAGAGGAAGGTGAAGTAAGAGGGGAGGAGAAAAGCGAAACTTCCGAGTCAGGGATGGGAGCAAGTCCGAGGAGAGAGTCGTCGTCGGAATGAGAATTCGGGAAACTACTCCGGTGACCTTCAGTCATTTCCCCTTACCCCTGTACACCCGTCTATACTCCACCCACCCCATACCCTCCACATTCCGCAAAATCTACCCCCGCCGAAAACGCTATCTCTGCACCCGCCGCACCTTGGTTCTGGTATTTATGAATACGGTTAGTTATGTTCCGCTATCAGATTGGGTTGAAATGATTGAATTTCGAAAACAAACAAAAAATGACAGTGAAAAATGAACAATTAAGGCAATATGTGTTCAACTAGTTAATGCCTGACCTTAGTTGTTGGGAGTAAATGCGTAACAATTCCGCTTAATGATTACGAAGAAATAGACCCAAGCTTTTCTCTTCATCATCCAGTTTCAAATAAAGCTTAAATTAACCAGGCGAGCGAGGCAGACTTACGTGGAACATGCAAAACATTTATTGGAATATAACCACGGTAGTGACTTTACATTTGAAATTTCACATGTAGAAAAGAAAGGACTTAGACCAGACGTTTTAGAGCAGCTTGGAATTTTTAAAAGTGTACGCTCCAAAGAGAATATTATTAATGATCTTTTGTACACCTCTCACTTCCCCCTCCTAAACCTACCACTTTTCGATACCTGCGCTTATGAGGGTAAGAACCCTTTTACTTCCCCCACACCCTCCCTTGACCTCAGATATATGTAAAAGATTTTTGCATTTATGTCCATGAACCGTTAAAACCTACCCACTTTCCTCCGCCAATAGAATAAATGCTCATCATAGGGTGCCAACCCTTTCCTCCAGCTATCATTGCTCAATCCACTCCCCCACCCACCTTCCGACCCCCTCACCTCCCCACCCCAACTGGAGTGTAATATTTATATATGGATGTCCGTCAGAGTTGTCAACTGAATATGACGTTGAACGTCGAAACCCGGGTCGCCTCGTAATAAAAATGTTTCAGTGGAATCACAAATTTACTATTTTTTAATTCCAATATTTAAGTATGCCCCAAAGGGGAGCCATAGGTATTGCTTATAATCAGAAATATTAATAATGCTAGTGATTCTCCGAGCAGTCAGCAATCATCAACAACCGGTCAACGTTTGATCACTACAGTGTCTCTGTAGAGATCAGAACTTTGACCAGATTTAATATGAAACGAGATAATGGTTCTAGTAAATGCTTTTGCACCGCATACTCTGAGCTTATGCTACGGAATCGAAAGTAAAAAAGTAAAATTCAAGATCATTTAACTGAGAAGGTACAGTAAAATATTCCTGTAGGTAGCAGAGAAGGTATCACTCGAGAGTTGAGTAAACGTTTAGAAGTTACTAACGAATATTCATAATATCACGGTTAAAACCTTTTGAAAAATGGTAACTTAAAATTAGAAGTAAACAACCCTTTGTTTTTATTGAAATTAAACTTGCATAGAACAGAAATATTTTAGAGCCTAATCAAAAATTACGATGGAATTCCATTTTGAAAGGAGACAGCCAAATGAAGAGTCATAGAAGAGAAAATGGCGGAGTATTTACGAAATGGAAAGAAAATTAATAGTATGTACAATTTTTCCATAATTCCTATAGGTAAACAAAAGTATTGCATACAAAATTCATTAAAATTATCAGCGAGCAAAGTACATACTTAAAGGTGAATCTAAAGTTGGAAATCCAGATTCTTACAAATGTAACACTATCTCGCCTTCCAACCACGAAGTTGAAAACATAGAAGATATGAATTTCACGATGCCTATATAATTTCAGTTCATGTTGTGCAAACTTCTGGGAAACATAACAGCTAGAAATGTTGTGTGGGACTGGAAGGATGTGCTAAGCGGACTATAATATGCCTATGGATAATATACCGTGTTTAATAAGCCTGAATTTCTTTAGTGATGACAGTAAGTGCAATTCATATATTTGAAAATTTCACTTATAAACACCAAATTTTTATTCCAAGGATGATTTTTACAAGATCCATTATCACACGGCGACACTTACAGAAGAACTTCATATGGAGAGAAAAATTACATTAATCACCAACAACGGAGATATACGAGTTTAGTTACAAAGATTCAAGAAGTTCTTTCGGGTTTCCCACCGGGTCAGGTTGCAGTACGCCGACGTTTCGAAGGCTGACTCTGCCATCGTCTTCAAGGTGAAGTCCCACTTCACCCTTGAGACCCTTTTCGTTCGGAACATGAAGTCGAAGAACATTCAGAACAGCCTCACCTTCACTATATTCCATTCCAAGTGTTTCAAGTGTAATAAATATGAGAGAGGAGATGTTTCACTTTAAATAAGTCACATATAAATTTAATGGTATGAAATTGAAATCAATAGTCTATTAATCACGATTATGACTAAGGAATTGAAGACATACAATCAGCATATTCCCTGAATCTTTAAAAACACTCAACAGAGGAACGTTAATGCATCATTTCCTTTTAGAAAAATAACTGAGTTGGAGATCAAAGAGTAAGTAAAATGAGAAAACCTTATGTCTTTCAAAATATTGCATGAGTGAAATAGAGATTACATATTTTTATCAATTATACCCAGTCAACAAGTTTATCTTGGTGACTATTTAAAATGGAAGTTATAGAAAATTAAGAAATATTTTTGTAACTGAAAACGTTATCACACTAACCGGAGAAGGAAGCGCAAAAGCTATTCATTAGATGAAGAGGATATCAAACCGGTAACATTTAGAGGTACAATAATTGACCGGCTCCTATAATGAAGGAAAACCTTAGAACGGAAATACCGCAGAGAAAGAGCAAGGGGGAACAATGGGGGTGGAGTGAGGTAGGAAGTCACTGCTAGAACCAAAGAAGCAAGAAAGCAATCGGAGGAGATGGGACGGCCCACACAAATCTATCTTTGGATTGATGACGCGTGGTGATAATACGGTTCATCTAATCAGCGCGACCATTTATCTTGACACCATCACACACACACTCTATGTAGGGAATCGAAGAAATCAATATTTTTTGCAGAGTCCTATTGCTTGTGGAAGGGCACAATAGAAGAGAGAAGAGAACTGAAAACGATGGAAGTCGGTTGAGCACGTGTGGGCGGGAGGGAGGGAAACAGAGGAGGCATCGGGTGGAAGGGGGGGGACTAGGCCGACGAGTGAACGAGGCAAGGTAGTGCGTCTGCTCCCGTCTCTCTCTGTCATTATAAAGAATGGAGGCTGTACCATCAGCCGGGCGATGGGACGGCAAGGAAGCAAGGGGTGCCACAGTACTACACCAGAAGGCACAAAAATAATGAGGAAACAGCAAAAAGGTGCTCGACTCTTTTCTTTGAAACAGATGTTTCCGGAGAGGGTTGTATCAGGGGCGGGGGAAAGGAGGGGAGAGGAGTGTGGGTGGGCTGTCGAAAAAGTTCCACCATCGCTGAAATCATCCCGCGACGGTGATGAGTCGACTCATCAGAGTCGTTAGCGCTTTAATAAAAACTAAGGCGTTCAGATATACGGAGATACTATTTCAAAATTCTTGAGGCGTCTTTTCTCCCCAAAAGTCATTTCTCGTCGAATAGAAGAACAGAATTTAAATAGAATAAAAATGGGGCCACCATTATTTCCAACCTATTATACGTACACATTTAATATGACAGAAATTTCTAAAATTCATAGCCATGGAGTGTCATAAGTCACAAACCGAAACATAGTAATCAAATAGATTAGAATATAACCACGGATTTACTTCATTATACTTGGTGAATATGCAATATAAATTATTATTCCTATTTTTTTAGATCATAAGTGAATTTTGCATTTAATTCAATAATCATTATTATAATAGCAGACATTCTCAAACCAAAAACAATAAGGCTTAATTGAACAGATAATTATGACATTATGAAAAAATGCGCATGGTTTTATTGTGACGCGAATATTCACGTCAGCGTAGTAAAACTGGTCAGGAAATATTGTGGGGAGTTTGCCCTTCCAATGCAACTGGTCCCCATTTTGCTCCGAGCAGTCTGAGTGGAAAGACGTGCCTTTAAGCGAATTGTATTTTTCGACTTTGTAACACGGCGCGATGGAGCGCCCAGCCGCACGTCCTTCATTGTTACCAGCTTGCTGGCCCAGGGCACAACCCTGGTGGTCCCCCAGCCTCCTAACAGTCCATGCGTGCGACTTTTTTTGTTTCCTTGACTGAAGAGAGAGCTGAAAGGAAAGCATTGGGAGACCGTGGAAAACTTCCAAAAGCATGTTACAACGCTCCTAAGAGATATTCCCGGCAGGGGGTGCTAGGGAATTTTTACCCATACTTTACTGCCACAATATAAATGAAAATGCCTGAAAATAGAATTATTGGTTTTAATTTACTAGCGCAATACCATTTTTTTAAGGCTTGTATACTCTACCAAGGAAAATTACTCTTTGCATCTATCTTTTCTTAACTCTAAATCGCTATAATTTTTTCGTTACTCTCCCTATAGCGTGGCGTTTGGACGATTTCCGTGACGCCGGTTGGAATATTGGACAGCGATGACCTCTCAAGTCCACAGAAGAACTCGGTTAGTGCTATTAATAATTGAAAGACGACTTTTGTCCTTCTAATTGGAGACTTCTTTTCCTGTAACGTACTATGTTTAATAAACGAATCAATGTTTTCTGGGTTTATGTCTCATATCATGACAGCCTATTCGAATAGAGGACTAATAGAAGGAAAAAAGCAATGCAGGACTTTTTATTTTTACCCATTTCTATCGTTATACTTTCCATCTGTGAGTTTTACAATAGCTCTCTGCATCAGAGCTGCATCGCACGTCCTGCGCATGCCTCACCCAAATTAAGTCTATGGCGATTGTGGCATTATTTCACACTACTGGAGACACTCATTCTTCTCCGCGGGTGTATCTGATTGTCTACCCTTATTTTCCAGAAATGCTTCACGGGAAAGGGAACTGTTATTTCTCTTGCCCAGCAAGGGCCCACTTCTAAATGAATCGCCTTAATTATCAACGATAAGTCAGATCGTGCGTTAGCTTAAATTAAAGACCAGAAAATATTTTTGGACAAATTAAGAAAATACGTACATCACTAAACATAAATGTCTCCGTATTAATGAAAATCTTATTTATTTCGAAAAAATCCCGAAAATAATTTTACTCCTAAAATTCATCCAACTTCTAACTTGTTGGCGTTTCCAGCATAAATACGAGGGTCATCCGGAAAGTAGTACCCGTTCGTGAAATAAAGACACAAAAGTAAATATTAACAAACATAAAAAATTTTATTTGAAAGAGGATACTTTAAACTACTTCTCAACATAATCTCCAAGCAAATTAAGGCATTTGTCATAACGTGTGACAAGTTTCTGTATTCCTGCTGCATAGTCCTTCGCCGCCAGCTCATTGAGATACGCGAGGGACCCATCTTGCACAAATTTTTGCATAATGCAGATGGTGTTTAACAATTTCATGAACAATTGTTCGAGAAACATTGGGAAAATGCTCACAGATGTCATCAATTGTGACGCGCCGATCGTTCCTCACGAATTCGTCAACTGAGCTCACCAGTTGGTCTGTAATGACAGACGGTCTCCCCGAACGCTCATCGTCGTGTGTGTTCCCCCTCCCCATGTTGAAGTTGCGACACCACCGCCGAACAGACGACTCGTCCATTACATTGTCTCCATACACCTCCTTTAATTGGCGATGAATATCACATGGGCGAACGTTTCTTGCATTGAGGAATTTAATCACTGCCCTCACTTCACAACTGGCGGCGTTCTCAATTTTTTTAAACATTGTAAACAATCACAGAAACAACACAGGCAATGCTAGCGTCACGCAACTTGGCTCAGAGAAGGCAGACAAGCCACTGAAGCTATCTGACCTCGTCCAGCGGCTACTCGCGTCGTCAGCACTTCATGCGGCACGAACGGGTACTACTTTCCGGATGACCCTCGTATCAAGCTAAGCTCAGATTCTTGCTGATCGGAGTCGATATCTTAAATTTCTGTTCCATTTTTTCCATTGAATTCAGCACGAATTGGTTGTGGACCTTTAAGATAAAGTTGTACCATTAAGATTATTTTATCACATTGATATTTCTTATAGCCAGTGTGCCCTTGGGCTCATAATAAGCCTTCGGTTGCCATTGGAATTCCCAGAGGTCAAAGAGGATCTACAGAACACACATGCCAGGGGCGAGATTGCGACCTTTGAGTTAACAGGCTGGTTGATTAGCAGTCTAATTGATTTGGTTGGTGATTATTAAACTTTTGTGACATTTTCAGCGCAACAGTATTCAGGGAAAAATAAGGACATAACTTGGCTCGGTGCACTACTGCTAAAAATAATTTAAAATCTAAAACTCGGCTGAGCTATTGACGAAGGAGTTTGGTAAGACGCAACTGATACCCATTATGTACCCAAAGATGATGCACTATCGTGTATCAAAATCTGGATAGTAATAATAAAAATGTTATCTAGTGGAAGAGTATTGCTCATTGGTCTTGAATATATTCTTATTTCACCATATTAAGCCTGAAATTACGAAACTCAAATAAAAAGGGGTTAAAAAGTGCGGGTGAATGCAGATGTAAGGTCAATTGCATGGTTTTTATTAGAGTTGAATAAAAGTCATTGGTTTAGGCTAAAACTTTACAGAAGTTTTTAATTGTTTCATCTGGTATAGAACTGTTTATGAATTATATCTCATATCTGAAAGAGTTAAGCAATTAGTTGATAATAAATTGACTCGACGTTTATTTTCTTCTTTCTATTTAAATTTAGCCGATTCGCTTTTTCCGGTACATTTTTATTCACAAATTTTAGACACATAATGGCCGAGGTATCATTTGAACCATTACTCCTGTTAAGAGATACTACCTTGATCAAAAATTTCCCGGAATTTATTCAGAAAATTAAAAATACAAGTTTATTCATCTAAATCTATATTGTCCCCTTCAAAGTAATCCCCATCGACTGCAACACACTTATGCCAGCGCTTGATCCAATCCTCGAAACATTTTTTATATTCGGTTTTCGGTATGTCCATCAGTGCTTCCTGCGATTTTTCCATTACTTCCTCTCGGCTGCTAAAACGCGTTCCCCGTAATGGTTTTTTAACTCGATTGAACAGAAAGAAGTCACAGGGAGCCAAATCAGGTGAATTCGGTGGCTGTTGGATGGTATTTGTTGCATTTTTCGTCAAAACATTACGAATAATGATAGCACTGTGCGACGGTGCGTTATCATGGTGCAAAATCCACGAGTTTTCTGCCCACATTTCTGGTCTCTTTCGGCGAATTGCTTCACGCAAACGTCTCATAACGCCCAAATAATACTCTTTGTTTACTGTCTGGCCTTCTGGCAAAAATTCATGATGCCCTACACCGTTGTAATCCATGAAAACCGTCAGCATTGCCTTCTTTTTTGACTGAAAACGACGTGGTTTTTTTGGTCTCGGCTCATTTGGTGAACGCCATTCACTTGCCTGATGTCTGGATTGCGTGTCGTACTCATAAACCCACGTCTCGTCTCCAGTAATGATCCTTTTGATGAATGTGGGATCGGATTCAGCCTCGCAAATCATGTCTTTTGCGACGTCAACACGGTCTCTTTTTTGCATGAAATTGAGGTCTTTTGGCACCAACTTTGCTGCTACACGACGGAAACCCAAATCATTAACCACAATGTCTTGGGCGGATCCATAGGCAATGTTCAAGTCCTCCGCTATTTCTCTGATGGTTAATTTGCGGTTATTGACCAACATTTCTTTTACTTTATCAATTTTTTCACCGACTTTCGATGTCGATGGTCTGCCACTGCGTTCATCATCTTCGATTGACTCACGACCACTTCTGAACCGCTCGTGCCACTGGTAAACGACCGTTTTTTTTTAGAGAATCGTTGCCGAAACACTTTTCCAACATTTCCAACGTCCGTGCGCCACTAAATCCGTTTTTTACGCAAAATTTAATACAAGTTCGTTGTTGCAAATTTAAATCCATTTCTGAAATTGTAAAAAATCGCCAACACACACAGAGATAGATGTACTCTTGGCTACGTAACTTTTGCAAATGTCAAGTTATGACACTAAGATTTAAAGGGAATATCAACAACAGATGTACCAATTTAACAAAAAAAACAGAACTCAAATCGGAACGATGGGAGCGCCACACGGTGGTTATTCCGGGAACTTTTTGATCAAGGTAGTATAGCGTGTAATATTGATCGTTTATTTTGTAACACACAGCGGTTGCAAAATTTCCTCTTAAAACTACCCTTCCTGTAGTCAAAGAGAAAACAAGTATTGACAATATAAAAATAACAACAATAAAGCCTTATAAATATTTAATGATATCACTAGTTTACGAAAATCGAACATACAAATGAAACCTAACATCTGCGTAAAATTTTAATATTTCTCACTTCAAAAAATCCAAGAAAAATATTTAAAATTAAAAGATTGTAATTCTAATTAACTTTAAAGTGATTTGTTGCCACATAAATTTCCTTAGTGCCCTTATATTTTCAATTACAAAAAAGAAAAAATATATTGTTTGCATTCGCACACCAAACACTTCGGGAATCTTCAGAGAAGTATGAGCCATAAGACGAATTAGCTCTGACCTTCAGCATCCCAACTTTCTTAAAGATAACTTAAACTTCTGGAATCTGGGTGGAAAGACAGATCAAGGGCCCTACGAAACAGCACTCAATACCTCACCCATATACCAAATCAAACTCATTTTGAAATCACCAATAAAGTAAATGATACCCTATAATAGTCACAGGTCGTAAATATAATTAAATATTTAGCGCTGTTCGACGTTTTCCCTCTTTAAATCATATTTAAAACTACATTATTTTAAATATTTTTCTTCTATTATTTGATTAAAAAAACAAAATTATATGCGACCTTTTTTGTATTGTTTAAAGAGGAAATCAAAATAAGGCTATTCTCGTTAGAGACTGAATGAAACTTCCCAGTATCTTAGCGAATGGCTACTTTTCTCAAGTCATAAAAGTATTAATTAATATTTATTTCTTCTGCGTTGTCCAAAAGAGTAAATAAATATTACTGCTGAGTTTCAACGCAGGCAGATCACTGAACTTTGAACGTCTTCCTGTACACCAACTTGCACTTTCTCAAACCCCTGCCGCTTGGGAGAGATCCATTCCGTACCCGAGACCAAAGCCTCACGCTCTAAGCAGCAGCACCAGTCTATGTGCCTATACCTTAACGGGAGCTTCCTCTACGCTCTCCCCATTCCTGATTCAGTACACAACATCCCTTCTACTGCCACGAGAGACGATTTCGCAGCCGCGAGTGACATGGGAAAGTTTCTGCGAGAATTATAGAAGTTTGACGTAACGAGAGCTGTAAAAACGCGATGCATGCATGGTAAGACCGTCCGGCAGACATACCGACTACGCTGATGTAAGTGTGTTTGCGTCAAGAGCGCCGTGGCAATTGGCATCGTAAAACGTAGTCTAGAAGCAGCCGTTTCCTC
Organism: Hetaerina americana; assembly: GCF_022747635.1. Lineage (NCBI taxonomy): Eukaryota > Metazoa > Arthropoda > Insecta > Odonata > Calopterygidae > Hetaerina > Hetaerina americana. Next base: position 16,654,054 of record NW_027287538.1, on the reverse strand, counting down.
CAGAAAACGACGTGCTCTTGAACCGATGCGTCGACAAAATATATATTAGTTTTTACTGTCCGTAAAATATAAACATATATATATATATATATATATATATATATATATATATATATATATATATATATATATATATATATACATATATATACATATATATGTATATATGCATATATATTATGTATATATATATATATATATATATATATATACATATATATGTATATATGCATATATATTATGTATATATATATATATATATATATATATATATATATATATATATATATATATATATTACAATGTGTATATAGAAAGCCCGAGTATAATTCATCGACAGGATAGGCCGAGAAAACACTAGATCTTTCTTTACGAAAAATATAATATGTAATCTCTAATTATTCATAATAGAATGCACATATTAAGTGTCAATAAACAGGGATAAATTGAATTTAAAATGTATTTTGTAAAATGTTGTATTACAGGTTCAAGCTGCTAGGAATAACTGCTGCAAAAATATGATAAATATCGTAAACGTAAGGAGGCGGAAGATGGATAATGGATACAGAAAGAAAAAAAGACTCGGCTAAATATCAATATGGTTCGCTTATTAAGATAATTGGCATACTTCATATACTATATGATAAAAAGAGGCGGATTTCCGAGGTGATTTCATACAATCAAAATTTTATAGAAAAATAAATTTTGGATACATGAATTTATGACAAAATGGTAAGATTTTGTGGCGTATATTGAAGCATGTAGATAAGTATAGTGGACCTTTTTTAGTCAATCCATTGTTTTATTCGTCCATCATTCGCAATATTTTATTCTTCCGTCCTCAAGATTCCCTATTAACTTATATCTATGAATTTCTAATAGTATTTCTTGAAAATTAAAGCTAACTGTGTTCGAATATGTTTGGACAGCAAAATGAATAGCATCGCTGCTGTTATTTTCAACGCGAACATTTCGAATGTTGGCCTACCGGACAGAGTGGCAGAATTAGGCTGATGAGGCATGGCCGAAACGTGTTGTTTTGGGGAGAGAATTTCCTCTCCCCGTCCAATGATTTTCATCACTTAGCACTTTGACACAGTATTCGGAAACGCTTGCTACATGATAATGCTTATACAAACTGATTTCCATCCCGGTATCATTTTGAATTATAGGTGTGTACGACATGAGAGCTTTCATGCATCATCACTGCATATTTCATTTCCTAATTACGTATTTATTTCCTATATTTCATTCGCGTTAAATTCAAGGGTAGTAATTTAGCCTTATGAAGGAAGCCCAGTTGTCTACCGGCATTCAAAAGATATTTGTATCAGTCAATGAAAAGAATCACCGAGCATCGTGTGAAGAATATATTTTTTACTTATTTTGAATAAAAAAACAATCCATCGTACAGGCTTTTTATGCAAATATAAATCAACCACAATTGTCAGCCCGAAGTTCAACTTGATACGTAAGGGTAAAGCTTAACTAGTACTATACTCAACGGTGTGAGGAGTTCACACATATGGGTAGGGGGACCAGTTTATTCCCTTTTGCCTCCTATGGTTGTCCAGGAAGTGAAAAATTACACAGCCCGATTGAAACTGGGTGTGCCCAGAGGCGTACGCGGAAATCAAATCCGGTTGGTATTCCAACGCTCTTCCTCCTTAAGTATCATGTTCTCAGAGTTTAGGCATCCAAACACAAAAGTTACAAATCTTAAACATTCTACAATTTACCTTTTCACCTCATTAAATGTATTTATTGTTGAAATACTTGTTATTCCCAGTCTACGTGACATTAATTTCAGTGTGGCTATTTGAGGTATGCGTTTCTATTACACTGTTAACACAGCCTTCCTTTACTTTTTAAATCATCTGTTTTTAATTTCATTCCATCCATCCAACAAATAAAAGTCACATCATAGACAATTTATCTCCTCGTAATACAATCATTAGAGAATTGATGCATGACTTTGCAATGTTTACACCATGAACGATTATTAATGATGCATTTCATATATGTGCTTAGGGTGGTATTGGTGAAGTAAATTTCTGTTGAATTAGGAACTGAAGTAATTTTTGATGGGAATATTTCATGGAAACACTTACGGAATTAGGAAATGCGTGGCACAGAGTTCTAAGATTCGAGTTTTTGGGATTGCTTCGCGTCTCTCTGTGTTTAACCTTAAAGTTAATCAGCCTTTTCGTCGTAGCCCACAGCAAAAAGGCCGTGAATAGCATTGAAAATCGACTGTGTACGCTTGAACGAGATTAATAGCTTAAATACCTTCAAAGATTTTCCAGTTGCTAATTAGGACGGAATAGAATTAACGAGGAAGAAAATAATTTGGAGATGGAAAGGAGGAAAGGCGGGAAAAGCGGTTTAATTTCACCTGCAATCAAAGGCCATAGGTGTGTACATCTTCTATTAACAGTAATCTGTAATCAAAAAGCGAGTGTTAATTTTTTTCTCCATATTTCCTTATCATAACCGTCGGAAATGCTTAATACGATTGAACGATAAATATTCCAGAATAATATCATTGAAAAGGACAACAAGGAATAAAAACATCTATGAATGCAAAGAGGAATTAAAAGGTATATAAATGAATTGAACCATCAGTACTTGAAGGTCACGTGGAATGTTATTTGCGATGGAAATCAATTCTATTTGTTACGCATATTTATTTTTTTACCATTTTTTATTGCGAAACCTTGGGATATTGTCACCGTCTTTCAGGGCTGCAGGTAATGACAATGGTATTTGGCCGGTTTTCATGTAGTCGGACTGGGCACGGGTGACTTGGTGATTGGCTTGCTCTTCCCTGACTTTTTCTCTTGCCTTGGAACCTTCTCAAAAGGGATTTCCCGAGTTGCTGGGAGAGTATCCAGTCTCGATTACTGGTTTTCAACTAAAGCCGGATTTCGATAGTTGCCTGTGTGAATTTCTTCGAGAACCTATCTTCACAACTGAGAATTTCGGTCCTATCCCCAGATGAAGATGTGACCTAACGTGATGCTATGTTTAGGTACGCCCGATTTCTCAAGCTGAACATGCCTTAAGTGTCTCCAATTTTCCTTGATCCAAATTGTTTACATGCATCTTATTTTTTTACAGCACAATTTTCGTTAGAATAATTTGTTTGTTTCAGAAGTATTTAATACGTAAATAATTAGAGTGTGAACATCGTAGTAAGCTTCGATATGGCTGGCATTATGAACATAGGTAAGATTTGCCAATAGCTATTTTTATATCTTGTAGATATATTTCTTTTATTTAGTAGGATATAACTTTTACTGCCTCAATTGCAGTAGGCTGTGGGGCTCTAAGAACAAATCTAAGTAATCCGAAAGTTAGATACAGGTCCTATGCTTTCATGTAATTTTCTGCTCGCATAGATTCACATAGTTTATGCCAACATTTAGATTCAACTAGTCAATTACGGCTCATAAATATTCTACAAGTTATTCCGTTAAGTATTTAATGCGAGAAATCCATCTACGTCCGTTCTTAATGGAGGATAAATGTTTATGCCTGCTTGTTGAGACAATGCGTGAAAAAATAAGATGCTGGAAAAAAATGGGTCTTAATAATTTAAATTTCCTTTGTGCAACTAAATTAATGCCAGAGAAAAAGATTTAGGCATTTTTATCGAATAACGTGAGAGATCAAAATTTTGCCTTTACCATCAGCATGTGACAGGCCGACAGAAGAGATTCAAGGCTAAAATGACTGTTATTTGACCCAAGTTCCATGAGGAAATAAACGCCACTTGTAAATAAATGACTACCAATTCCAAAATCTAAGAGAATCGTCCACGTTCAGTACACAATTAGGTATAGCTTAAATGAAGGATTCAGTTTTTTGGAGAATGCTGATCTTTTATCCTCCACAATACATATATTGCATTGCGTAGGTACAGCAGGAGTAAGGCCATTTATAACTACCCACTTTTCGTGAGCCATAATTTAAACTCTACGCAGCACTATCAGAGATCATTTATTCTTAATATGCTTACGCTACTTTAGTTCCCGAGGGAATTATTTCATCATATGGTCTAACAGCAATAGGTTTACGAACGCGTCTCATTTGAAAGTTGATATTCACCGTGAATGAGTTTCAATTGGCCTACAACAGGCACTCTTTGAGTTGAGAAGTAATACGCGGAGTTGAATAAACTTATCACAAAGGAGGTGGCCAAATATTTTGCAAAAAAACATGTTTCGCGAAAGGGATGGATGCTGTGCAAATATGGCCACGGAAAACCTTTCCCCTTTTAGCAAACAATCACGGTACACATCCACAAATCACTCGGAATTATGAATAAATTTCCCCGCCGACGCTAATAGCCTCCTTTCCGGGACCTTTTACTCCTAATTGCTAATGAGCTTGCATTTGGTCCGTCGAGGGAAGTGAAACGTTATATCAGGGCCACCGAAAATATATCCGTAATCCGCTCCTGATAAGACAAAACAGGATTAGGGCCTCGTACCTCCCTGACCCTCCCCTCCTTAGCCCACTGCCCTTATTCGCCCCACCCTGATGCCCCATCCCCAACCTCCCTGCCCAGCGGACCCGCATCATGCAATATCTCGCCGCCGCAGCGCTTGCGTGAGCACAGCGGCGAGCGTAAACAAATGAAAAATGTGACGCGCAAATAGAGATAAACATGACAAAGGACATGCTTTCCCCGTAATCCGAGAGGATTTCTCAAACAAATGCCACATCATTAATTCTTACCCCATGCCCTCCCAACCACAGGGTTTGGCGGAAGAGGGAGGCGAAAATGTCGAAAAGGTGCCGAGCGGGTAGGGCGAGGGGGAACATTCGTGGGCGAGGGAGGTGTTGAGGAGAAGAGGCTTCTTTTATTGGGGTGCCGGTGGGGGGGGGCAGCAATTAGAGTGCCCAAGCGACGGGCGTGACGAGATGGGCGGGTGTTTTCCTTCGTCAAGGTGTGCGCCCACTCGATTTCATCTGCAGCCGGCCAATGAGGTAGTTCCCGCGTGGCGTCGCGTGAAAACAAACCTCGGGAGAGAGACGTGACGTCTTTCGGTTTCCCTTCGCGTAATCCTGACCGAGGCATTCCGGACGACGCTAAAGAGGAAAATTTTCGTTTGACATCACGATGACCGCACAGAACGGTCAAAGGTCCATAAGTTTGTGTGTGTGGGATAGTGGGAGTTTGTCCGGTGATGCACACGAGATTCCGTCGTATACATAAAAGATTCAGGTGGCCCGTGATAACTTTTTTTGTGCAAAACATCGTAACATACCGATCCGCCAGCCCGTATGCACATAATGCCAATAAGTTTGCGCCCTTTTGATCCATCTGGCGCCGAGCTCGACTTCAAAAGGTTTTTGAGAACACAGTGCCTCTTTGCCTTGCGTCGCATTCTCTTTGTACAAAGAACCTGTGCCGTCCAAGTTTACAGACGGGTTGTGTTTAAAGTTGCCCCATTTCCTCTCATTTTCGCAGAAACCCTCGCCTTTCACTTTGCCAAACTCATTGCTATGAGATTTCGTTTCATGCCTCTTAATCATCATTTTACTTTCTTACAGGACTTCATTTACGACGCTCGAGAACTACAATGCACCGAGATACATCGACGCCATAATTTAAGGCCGATTTTAATTTTTAAATAACTATTTTCCATTCGCCATCAATCGGATATTTTCAGGCTTACATGTTCATATTCACCTAAAAGTGGTGGGGAAATATTTCTCCTACCATGTAATGATTCTGAATTGCAGCGAAACTCAAATACAGTTAATTCAAACAGCGAGCAAATATAATTCCAAAATACGAATGGAAAATGTCTAATATTAGAATTATCTTTCCTTAGACTAAAAAAATAAATTGAATATAGAAGTAGGGTGTCTCTCTTTCCATTTTGGAAATCATAAAGGGTTTTGAGATAATAATTTGGAGAAAGGATAAAAAATACTGAAAACTAGACCAGGTAAGTAAGTGGAGAGAGAGCTAATTTGAAAAAATTAAACATTTACATTCAACTCAACGCAAGTATTTATGTTAAATGCATAAATGTCACACTAGTTCCATATAAACGTAATAAATCCCTGTTTTGTTCTTATTAAGAGGCAATGTCCAGTTACAAAACCCATTTATGAAGGTGCATTTTAAAATTTAAACCGCATTTTCGGAACACAAATCTTTAAATGATATTTATGTTCAACTTATGAACGATTTTAAAATAAAAATGGAAACCCTCCAAATGCAATTGGTTGAAATGTAAACGGAAGAGTGAAATAGAGTTGTTTATTTTCACCGTGCTTCAGTTAACATTAAAATGTTTGAAAACTAGATGCTAAAAACAATGTCATGATCTGTAAGTGAATTTATGGGAGCACAAATTTGATTGAAATTAGTGAAATAACATTATTCATTGCTGAAATTCGCCGAGCGTGGATATAAATGTCGTAAATAAGCTCTGTAATATATCAGCATATAACACATTGTAAACTGAATCATCATTATATTGCTGATTTTCTTCAGAATATACATTTTGCCGTCATTAATGTCTTAATACAATTAATGTAGCACACAAGGATTGAATATGTAAAAATTATATTTTTAATATTAGGAAGGTGCTAGTCCAAGGCCTAGAACGCTGGGATACTGCCCGGGTTCAATTTCAAGTGATACCTCTCGGCTCGAGTGAGCTTCTTCAAATATTGCAAGTGTATTTTACAATTAAATTGTCATAATCTTGTTGAGAAAGTTAATTGTTACTTGCTCCCTCATAGTTTAGCAGCTAATTTGTATGTAACTCTTCTAGACACCGACTAGCGAATCAAGTTCACGTGTGCAAATCGAAACTTATCATAAGCACGGCCTACATTCGCAAGGAGCAGAGCCTAAAGCTCTTGCAACGTCTCGAGTCTATAGTTGTAATATTCACTCCAGTACACGCAGCATCCGAGGTGAACCCAAAAACCTAAGGATTCGGTTTGATCTTTCCCAAGAACGAATAGTATACGTAATTACGTAATACACAACGAATATATGCGTAAAATTTTCCAGAGGTTCAAAACGAGAGAAAGCTGAAACAGGGTATTTAATTTTTTTAAATGGCTAATTAAATGTTGGTGAAGAAAAGGAGCTGACCGCCTCCTCACCCATAAGTTGAAAATGAGCTGAAAACTCACATAACAAAAACCAGAATTTATATTTTTGCAGAATTTTTAGGCATATCCAAATTAAAGGGATATCAAAATTATATATGGTTTTATTATAAGCATGTTGGATTTTATTTAAGCCTTTTTCTAAAACATTTTCTAAAACATGCTGGAGGAATATACAAATAATTGAGACCTTTCTAATGCTTTTTGTTAAAATACCAGTTTGTTTACAAAGCGTCTCTAAAGTAAAATAAAATGATTTTTTAACGAATTTAAGATACCTATGGTGCATTCTGTACAATCTTCCGTGAATTAAAAATACTTTCCTCGCAGTAACTCTCACAAATTAAGCTAAGGTAAAACAATGAAATATATGAACTATTGTAGCGAAAAGATATGAGATTCATGTTTTGGAAAAAGACTCTCCAATAAATAACCGAACGCCTTTGCGAGGCAAGGAAAGTCGTTTCACACTTCGTGCTACATATTCCAGTTTCTCAATATTGGAAATTAACGGCCAGAAAATATTTTCTCCTGCGATTATTCAACACACATTGACTCAGTGATCCAATGACAATAATTTGTCATAGCCAATGGCAATTTGGGTCCATAAGGAAGAGAGCTTAGATCTGTGACGATTGTCCTCAAATTCAAAGCTGAAGAACTGATGGTCTCAGGCCATTCACCATATGCTCGACCAGTCGAGGGCAAACGTTAAGCTAAAACAGTGTATCCATGAGATACTTGAAACAATCTGTATCACCTTACCTTGTCATTAACGATGGGTTAAAAATTAAATGTTTAAAAACTCCCTGAGTGAGAGTATTAATCTAATTTTTTAAATGAAATAAGAAAGCACTTCTTAGATTTACTCCCGTGGCTACTCTTAATGAATTAAAACTGAATTGAGTGGAGAAAGAGGTAGCAGTTTATTTATTTGGGTAGTCGAATTAATAGCGAAGAAAGAGTATTTGAGGTGAAAATAGCGAAACTAGTCAAGGCGTTCTTTCAGAAAATTACCAGAAATATCTACGGACACGAGCCGGAGGGTAATGATTGATTGGCAAAAATTGCAAAATTAAGGAAAAACTCTGTGTAATTAAAATATGCTGCTATGAAAAAACATAAACGGATCGAATAGCAATCAAATATCCACTAGTTAGAGACGGAAAAAGATAAATTATAACTTATGACTTTTAAAATATAACAGAGGCAAGCACAAGTGCGTCAAAAAGAAGTGGTTATCCGATTAAATATTTTGAGAGGCAAGCAGCGTAAAACGAGGATTCATGAATGCTATTGAAGGCAAATGAAAATACTGCACGACTTTGGATGGCGAAACAATGAATATCTAATTGTAAAAAAATTTCCATCGTCCCAAAAATTCATAGTTTGTTGATCTAACTAATTCAGGTTATAACGACCACCTCAATAAAATTAGGGGCCTATATCACGGGACCATAACAGACAAACGAGGAATTTAGTTTTCGAGCAAGAAGAGAAAAAAATTCACGCTAGAAGCAAGAAAAATAAATTTTAGAGGATCTAGCAAAAAACGTACAGCCTCACTACATCTACTGCGCTACGAAAAATCCCTCTTTCCTTTCCGCAATGCATATTAACGCTGTAATTATGTATCCAATATCGGGGCTTTAACGGAGTAATGCCAGTGGCCGCCGGTAGACACACAAGGATCGTTAAATTACGACCGAGGTCAGCAATCCTACACAGTGTGCAGGGATGGGGTGATAAAAATATTATGTAAATGTTTTGAAACTAAGCAAAACTAAAGAACTTCTCAGACGGAGAAAGATACAATCCATATTTTCGTACATTACGCAAGCTACTGTCTGCGGGCAAGCATATAAAAAATTGGCATTTGTTTGACGCATTGTCCGCAGAGATGACTCCAAGGTCATGGGACTTTGTTGCCACGCTCTTGTAAGGCCTCATTTAGACTATGCATGCATCGAATGGGATCCGAGTGAAAAAGGCCTCGTTCGGGAAATTGAGAAGGTTCAAAGCCGGGCAGCTCGTTTCGTTAAAAACTGTTACGATAAAACGAAAAGCGTCTCTGAAATGCTTATGGAGTTGGTGTGGGAATCATTAGAAGGAAGACAATTCAATGCTTGGTTGAACATACTAAATAAATTCACATCCGCTTGTTTCAGCGCTGAGGTCTCGCATAATATCCACACTCCAACATGCACTGGTCGATTGGATTATGTATAACACATTTGGAAAATAGATGCCAGAACTAGCTGATTCATGGACTGCTTCTTCCCAGGGACAATACGGGATAGCAACTACAGGGTTATTGATATAAATGATTCCACTTCCCACCCTCAGCGCCTAGGGAATAATTAGTTCTACTCAATTGCATGTACTTTCACTAACCTCGCGTGTTTTAAAAATGTAGTCCTCGTTACAGTATTGCTTGCTCTGCTTTGTTTGTTTTATAGTGTCCCCTTCCATCCGTCGTCTCTCTGTGTGGGGGAGACCCTACCACTGCCTGCAGCGTTGTGTCACAATCCCTACCTCTGTCCTTGGGGGAGGAGACCATAGTATGTTGCATGTCGTGTGGTATTGGAACTTGGATTTTTTACTTTTCAAATTCTAGCTTGCAGATTATTGCATAAATTTTTACTACATTCTCGGGTGCATTTGTTTGTAAGTTCATAGTATATGTATTTGCATGCGTGTAAGTTGAAAAGGTTTTTGCATAAATAAATATACAATCATGGAAAAAGGCTTTCATGGATGTGTTGATTTGCCTGTGGTTTTGTTCTCTTTTACGCGGTGACCTAACACCCCCCGCCACACACTCTTGCGGCAGCCCACGTTGTACTTGTATGATATAGATGTATGCACTAGGAAATGAACAAAAATAGAACCAGAATAGAAATAAATGGGAAAGGTGCGTTGTGTACCTAGGTCAGGTAATAGTCTATTAAATACATGTCTAAATTATCAATACTTTTTAAATTTTTTACATAATTTAAGCAAACTAGTATTGGAAAATTCCTGCTCAGTGACCATGTAAATTATATTTATTTTTCCAACGTCGGATATTGTGAGGAAAGGTCGTTAAAGGCCATGCTGCTATTATATGGGATCCACACGAAGTTGGATTGATTGCCGAATTGTCTCGCATGCAGCAGAGAAGAGCCGGATATGTAAAATGTTGTTATAACAAACTTAGTAGCGTTTCCAAAATATCAGAGCAACTATGCTGGAAATCACTCACGGATCGAAGGTTAAATTACAAATTAAATTTTTTGCATAAATTGAAAAGACATCTCTTAACAGTGATGTTGGATATGTATTATTATCACCATGGTACTACGGTAGGTGAGATCATGCCAAAACATTGGAGATTAAGTGCAGAAAAGGGGGTACCTCAGGGAAGTGTAATCGGGCCGTTGCTTTTCTTGATTTTTGCTAACGATTTGAACCGCGAAGTGAAAAGTAAAATTAGGATGTTCGCGGGTGACACGGTGATCTATCAGGAGATATCTGGGGATGAGGATCGTTTTATTCTAGCGCAGGATTTAGATTCCATTGCTAAATGGTGTTCTTACTGGGGATTGACACTAAATTATAATAAATGTTCGGTGATGAATTTCTTCAAATGATCAACGGGAGTTGCTTACAAATTAGCTGTAGGTGACCTAGCAGTAGTTGATACGGTAAAATACCTAGGTGTCACATTCACAAAAGACTTAACTTGGGGGACTCACATACGTAAAGTCTGCGGTCAAGCATATAAAAAATTGGGATTCATTAGACGCATGGTCGGAAAAAGGGACTCCAAGGTCAATGAACGTTGTTACCACGCTCTTGTAAGGCCTCATTTAGAATACGCATGCAGCGTGTGGGATCCGAGTGAAAAAGGTCTCATTCGGAAAATTGAGAAGGTTCAACGCCGGGCAGCCCGTTTTGTAAAAAATTCCTACGATGAAACGCAAAGCGTCACCGAAATGCTCATGGATTTGGGGTGGGAATCATTGGCAGAGAGACGATTCAATGCAAGATTGAAATTATTAAATAAATTCAGATCCGCATGTTTCAGCACCGAGGTCTCGCAAATTATTCGTACTCCTACATACATACATACTCGTACATTGGTCGCTTGGATCATGCATATAAAATTCGGGAAATAGATGCCAGAACTAGCCGACTCAAGGACTCCTTCTTCCCACGGACAATACGGGATAGCAGCTGCAGGGTTATAGATAGCAAAAATTCCACTTGCCACCCTCAGCGTGTGGTTGGATGGCTTTCGTGCTGCATCCTGGGGTACAGTTTTTTGTTGTTTGCATGAGTGTTGGATGAAGGGATTTTTGCATGAGTATTTGCGCTGCTGTGGGTGTAATTTTCCACGTTGTTGTTTTGCATGTGGTATTGTTCCTTTTTACGGTTGGTGACCTAACACCCCCCCCCCCCACACGCCCTTGCGGCGGCTTGCGGGGTATTATGTAGATGTAGATGTGGAAAAGAAAGATATAAGCTGTCATTTTTTCCATGAACTATAAGGGATCAGAACTTCATTGTCTGACCGCAGTAGTGTGATATTCAGGTCAAAATTAGTCTCATCCTCAGCCTACACCATATCAGCGGCTTGCAGAGGGCTAAAATGTCAAACAATATCATGATAATATTATTGCAATTCCAAATTTAATTACAATGAACGACGACCGAAGTTTTTAAACAATGTTAATTCTATGTCATTGTTACACTTAAAGAGATTCTATTTAAATATTCACGGAAATGGAAAGAAACTCCTGATATGACATCAAGATAACCATGGCCAAGGTTCCCAAGTCCAAAAGAAAACATTTCAGACTTAAATTACGAAAGCAATCAAAATTAAACTAAATAGTTGAAGTAATGAAGGCGTGTACCCGTGTACCACCAAAATCACCTTGAACAAGAAGATGACATTTTATACAAAGAATTAATACGAGATAGTATTATTCTGTCGCAAGGAAATCATTCAATTATTGGAACTAAATTTGGCCAGTGTGATAATTAGAAAAGCAGAAGCTTTCGACACCCGATCTTTTAAGATTAATTCCGCAAATTAAGTGTACTGATAAAGAAGGAAGAAGCAAGTATTGAGAAGAACAAAAGAAAAGCCAGGGTGAAAAATTGCACGGAGGAGATGAATCAAATAATTGGGAACGTCTTAGAATAAATCATTTGGGTATCAAGAACATAAAATAAGAACAAAATCATGCAAAATGTTCCACAAAGACCAAAATAAAAAATTTCAGACCAGATTAAGAAGAATTTAAGACGGGAAAGGTGATATGATCCTAAGAAAGAATCGGAGAAGGAAAGTCTTGGAAATTGCTACAAATCTATCTCTGGGTTATGATACGTATACATTCAAAGTAAAGGGTATGTTATTTTTTAAAAACTAGGCAAAGATATTAGATGGCCCTCATAGAGCGATGCAATGTGTGCTGTGGGTTAACCTACGTACCATTTGACGAGCTTTGTATTTCACCTGGTGAGCTTTCCTAACGAAACACAATAAGAGACGGGAAAACCAACCAACTGTTTGAACACAGTCCCTGATTACGAGTATCTCGTAGCCTAGCGACCATACCAGTTCAATGAATCGAAGAAAAAGCCCATCTGCATAAAATAAACTAATCAAGCACACGGATAGACCTAGGAGATGGCGTCAAGTCCATCCCCGGAACGAGCTCTGCGGGTCTAATTCAATTGTAATTCGGCGACGGTCCAATTATTTACTGGAGATGACTCGAGGTGAGCCCAGACGATCACATCCAAGGGAGTATTGTCCTCGGACCTCCACTCCTACCAATCAAATGGACCCCTCAGAGGACCGCTTCACCTCCCACCCCCTCTACACCTACTTCCTCTGCCCTCGCTCACGGGAACTAATCAGACCGGACACCAACTCTCTCTCTTCATTCCACCATCTCCTCCCAGACCGCCCAGAGAAACCCCCACCCCTTTTTGAAAGCCTGGTCCCATTCAACCCGCTACGCCGACCCATTCCCCATTCCTCCTCGGGCTGCCCAACACACTTAAAACCGCTCCGACCGCAAAAACCCCTCCGGTGCCCACCCCCCCCCCCCAACTCACACGCGGGGCCGGCTCGTAATCGAAGGGCCAGGTGCATTAGGGGCGGACTGCTCGCCCTTGTTCCAAACCACCGACACATTCCAACCCCCCCACCGAAAACCTTCCGCCTTCCTTCATCCCCTCCCCCTGCAAAATCCTTTTTTTTCGGTGGCGGTGGATTTCCAGACGATCTCTCCAGCGTGTCCTCTCTCTCTATCTCTCTCTCTAACACACACCCACAACTTCCTCCACCTTTTAATTCCCGCGTTCCTCCACTCTGTTTAAAAAACCAGACACCCCGTTTCAAACCTCGTAGCCGGAATTGAGGTGAGGGGTCGGATCCCCCCAACCCCCTCTTCCCTCACCAACGTGTGGGGTACTCATCCGAGGCCGTACATCTGTTTCGCAGTCTTCCTCCGCTTTGGGGGAGAGAGGAGGCGGAGGGGGTTGGTGGTGGTGTGGAAGACTTGTGTTGAGGCTTCGAAGCCTGACTTCGGAAATGGACCGAGAGAGCTCCAAGGAAAAGAGCCCTCTACCTCCCTCCCCCACAAACGCCGCTTTCCCTGTCTTTTTTTCCTCTTGCCGGTGAATAAATGAATGGCGATTCATTTGCGCGTCGTTTGCCGGCGAATCCGAGTGATGGAGCCAGGGGGGAGTGATTGGAAGCCTCTTTGCTATGACGTCATCGGGGAAGTTGCTAACTTCGCTCAGGACCGCCTCCGAATGTTGCGATATACTGCGTACGAGCTCACAAATACAAATACAAACATTTGTACAAAGGCATAGATACGGCCATGCACTAACTGAATATACAAATTCATAAACTATTGAATATTTTTGCTTCAATAAATATTATTCTCCCCATATTATTTATTATTACTTCAAAACCGACTAGGTACGTAATCATAATTACGACGTCAAATATGAATAACGACAAATTAATTATTTGAAAAATATTCCTCCGCGATCTCACTAAAAAGAGAGCGCAAGAAGGAACAAAAACCAATACAAGGGCATAAAGATAGTGCGACAATGAAGCAAATACTAAAATTCTGCTATACATTTACATAGGTCGCCTTATCCACTTATCTAACTTTCAAAAAAATATACCACCTAAAAATTCCGAAACACATTAAGAAAATGCCACACAAATCACATAACGTCTCCCAAATGTTTTCAAACGAAAGAAGGGAAGAATATACACACAGGATATACTGTACGACGTATAATGCAATATATTGAAGTTTAAACTAATTTTATAGTGGCCGAGTGTTTCCCACTCATAAAAATAGCTCCGAAGCGTAAATCTGTTTTTTTTTCAGAAAATCGCCCGGCGAGAAATTCGTTGGTATGTCTTTCGCACTTGGCGACGAGACAGAGCACAGCACCGTTGGACCATGATCAAGTGGATGGAAGGATTGTCACATTTATGAAAACGCAACACCACATACTAGTACGGTGCAGCAGAGGAGAGATGCATAATTCGACGGAACTGCTATGGAAGACCGGGGAAGATGATAAAAAACCGGAGGATCTGAAGCAGAAGAGAATACCTCCGGTTCGTTCGCGACAAATATTTAAGACGTTAACCTTACCCTTCCCCCCCCCCAACTGGAAATATTAGCTAATTTAGCTTAGCAGTATTATATAACTTTGCGATTATGAAATCAAGGTTTTCTTTTCAGAAATGATTCAGTTGTATTTGCAATAATTTTTCTTATCCAAGGTTTTCTGAGTAATAAGGTGAATTTTGAGAGAATGAAATCTTGAGACTATTATCTACGAACCACGAGAACTCCCTTTTGCTTGCCCTTAATCATTTTCTTCTTTGTTTCTTTTTCCTTCTGCCTGCTTTCATGTCTATAAATCCTACTTCCTTCTTCTCTCTATTCCGCTTAACCAACTTTACCTCTTGCAACGCAGGGCTCAACAGCCAGTACTCATCGATAGATCCTCCATTCTTTTCTGCTTTCTTCCTATTCCCCAAGCCGCTCCCTATTTTAGCTCGCCCCCGTGTCTTCAGCGTAGTTTTTCATCACTGTCCACCAATATTTCCAATCCCTCTGCGCACAAGCATCTTATAACCCAGCAACACACGCTCATTCTCTTAACTTGAAGACCAGGTTTTACGTCCACACAGCGCGATGCTTCATATTAAATTTTTTACTAGTTATATTTCTTTTTGGAATAATATCAACTTAGAATTAAAAAAAACTATGCACGGGAAAAACTAAGATTTCATCTTTACCATAGACATCTTTATTAAAGTTAAATAATTCTAACTTATTGTGGAAATCAAGTTGTAAATCACATCACCTCCGATGGAAAGAAATTACAGCAAGTTTGAGCAAGGCTGAAAGAGAGTAACTACACAGAATAGATAAGCATACAATATGCACGAGCAGAAAAAAATTCTTCTGAAATAAAAAGGTCAATGTAATGTTGGCAACAGAACTATCCCCTGCATTTGTATTATGGATACACCACTGGTCGACAAATGAAAACATCAGCAAAGCCTGCAGCGCTTTAATTTACAACCAGGAACATTTTTTTCCAATTTAATTTGCAATTTTCTTTAAAATACTCCCATCCCACTGGTGAATTTCAGCGAACATTTTCCTCCTAGCTACTGTGATATAGCGGAGCTGCGCGCTCCCTTTCTGGCAAAAAAAACGAATGAAAAGTCATCAATTTTTCACTCATATAAAACTGAACACATTGAAATATTGACTGGAATTTCTGGAATTAATTTCTTTATCAATATTCAATCTCAATAACACGACCCTTATGCTTATCAAAAGGATCGATCGATAATTGTAAGACTTTCAATAAAAATAAACATTCTATGATAGCACAGCGGTACGACGATCACAAGGATTGTGGGCAATGTTTCCTCTCCATACTTCATTGCTTAGCTTAGAGATTTTCAGGATTCTTTGAATTTTTTACATGACACAAGCCGTAGGGCTATTATAATTACATAACGCATTGCAGAATCAATATGATACGTATTTAATTAGACTTATTCATAAGAAGATGAAAAAATGGTATTATCAAGACAGTATGGCTAGGGTAAGCATTATATTTGGGGTACACAAGCTAAAAAAGGCTAAACAGTTCAACCATTTGAAATACGTTTTGGATAAGGGTGGGCGTAATGGTGGGGATATTAATAGAAAAATTGCATTGGGTAAAGGAACATTAACGAAGAGATGGGTGTTGATGAGAAGCACCTTAAGTTGATACTACCTTGATCAAAAAGTTCCCGGAATAACCACCGTGTGGCGCTCCCATCGTTTCGATTTGAGTTCTGTTTTTTTTGTTAAATTGGTACATCTGTTGTTGATATTCCCTTTAAATCTTAGTGTCATAACTTGACATTTGCAAAAGTTACGTAGCCAAGAGTACATCTATCTCTGTGTGTGTTGGCGATTTTTTACAATTTCAGAAATGGATTTAAATTTGCAACAACGAACTTGTATTAAATTTTGCGTAAAAAACGGATTTAGTGGCGCACGGACGTTGGAAATGTTGGAAAAGTGTTTCGGCATCGATTCTCTAAAAAAAACGGTCGTTTACCAGTGGCACGAGCGGTTCAGAAGTGGTCGTGAGTCAATCGAAGATGATGAACGCAGTGGCAGACCATCGACATCGAAAGTCGGTGAAAAAATTCATAAAGTAAAAGAAATGTTGGTCAATAACCGCAAATTAACCATCAGAGAAATAGCGGAGGACTTGAACATTGCCTATGGATCCGCCCAAGACATTGTGGTTAATGATTTGGGTTTCCGTCGTGTAGCATGCTAAAGGCCTCAATTTCATGCAAAAAAGAGACCGTGTTGACGTCGCAAAAGACATGATTTGCGAGGCTGAATCCGATCCCACATTCATCAAAAGGATCATTACTGGAGACGAGACGTGGGTTTATGAGTACGACACGCAATCCAGACATCAGGCAAGTGAATGGCGTTCACCAAATGAGCCGAGACCAAAAAAACCACGTCGTTTTCAGTCAAAAAAGAAGGCAATGCTGACGGTTTTCATGGATTACAACGGTGTAGTGCATCATGAATTTTTGCCAGAAGGCCAGACAGTAAACAAAGAGTATTATTTGGGCGTTATGAGACGTTTGCGTGTAGCAATTCGCCGAAAGAGACCAGAAATGTGGGCAGAAAACTCATGGATTTTGCACCATGATAACGCACCGTCGCACAGTGCTATCATTATTCGTAATTTTTTGACGAAAAATGCAACAAATACCATCCAACAGCCACCGAATTCACCTGATTTGGCTCCCTGTGACTTCTTTCTGTTCAATCGAGTTAAAAAACCATTACGGGGAACGCGTTTTAGCAGCCGAGAGGAAGTAATGGAAAAATCGCAGGAAGCACTGATGGACATACCGAAAACCGAATATAAAAAATGTTTCCAGAATTGGATCAAGCGCTGGCATAAGTGTGTTGCAGTCGATGGGGATTACTTTGAAGGGGACAATATAGATTTAGATGAATAAACTTGTATTTTTAATTTTCTGAATAAATTCCGGGAAATTTTTGATCAAGGTAGTATGAAAAGAAAAGACCAATCAAAACTTTGATATGGCCTGTTGATTTGTATGGTTTCGATCTGTACAGTTGAGGCCGGAGGATAAACGCAGATCGGAGGTCTTTGAGATGTGTGCGCCTCAGTGGAAAGAAATAAAAATATAAAACGGAAGGAAAGGAAAACAAAGGATAGGGTTCCATTCATTGCAAAGGGCGGCTATTGGGAGAAATTTTAAAGTGGTTGCAGTACATACTAAGAAGCAATTGAATAACGAAAACGGTTAGAAAATGTAGAATTCTGAGAAAGCGGGGTAAGTGGAGAAAAAGAATAGGTATGTTGGATATAATTTACGCAGGTAGAATGTATACAGATCTAATGGATGACTCAATAAAGATTGGAGTTTAAGGATATTTTGTTTCATATTACTTGCAGATAGAGCTTAGGAGTACGGTAGTGTTTTGTTCAAGGGTCCATCGATAATCGATACCCAGCTATACTCATCCGAAAAAACCAATTGGATGATACGCCTGAAGAATATAAGATATAATCAATAAAATAAAGCTTCAAACCTAGTGCGCGGATAACGGAAAGAGGAGGTAGAGTATACACAACATAGGTATTGGAAAAATATGGCAGAAAAGAATGGCTAGGAAGGATTTAAGAGATTAGCAGCAGAAAGGAACACAAAAAAACCCCTAGCGAAAAATAAGAGCCAAATGGTTTAAATACATATTTGAGATTAATTTTCTCGACTAGAAATGTAATTAGCGAAAATATAAGAAAGAAGCCCGAAGGAAAACCCCAAGGCGTAAGAATGAAAACAAATCCAATGGAAAAATATAAGCCCAGACGCCGTGCGAAACGTGGTTTCTATTCAATAGCCACGGCGCACACAGGAAGCCAGTATACGGACGGGGGGAATCGTAAATGGGAATAAACGGATTTGAAGGAGATTTCAGGAATGATATCAAATCTACTAAAATCCGTAATAATAGTATTTTATAGAAAATCATAGCATATGGAAAATATAACAATCAAGTAATACGAAAAAGTCGATTATTTCATCAATTTTTACCTTAGAGATGATATTTTTCTCAAGAATCAGAGAAATGTGCATTTTTGGTAAAAAAAAACTTGTGTGAGCAGTGATAAAATGAGTCAGATGACCAGGGATAAAAATAAAAAAATAAAAACAGTTTTTTTATATTTTATCGACTTTACCGCACTTAAAATATGCATACACGTATGTTGAAATACTATATATTGGAAAAATTTCATTTAAAAGTTTGATTCGATTTCAAAATCTTGCTTAAATTAGACAAGGGCGCAACCGTAAAATATTATCGAAAATACTGGATGGTAATATTAAGCACCACTGGGCGAGTTATTTTAAATGTAAAATTTTGGGAACTTTTATGACACTATGGTTTGTAATACAATTAGATCAGCAAGATAAACAGGGTCGATTTCAGTACAGGCAGTTGAAAACATATTGGAAACCATCGAGTAGTTGCGAGCACAATAAACTGAATGATAATTACCTCAACAGCTCAAGTTAAAACATATTACTACCATTTACCATTATATTTTATTATCACATCACATTTTACCACAATTACTTATTATTTTTCCTAGCATTCCTTACCTCGTGGTGCTCTGAGGAGATGCAAATTGAAATGCAATGAAGGGAAATAAGCCCGGCAAGCAAAGAAGAATAAAGAGGGGCGTGCGCATTTAGGGCGGCATTAAGTGGGGAAGAAATGATGAGGTCCTTTGAGAGGTATTTGATACCTCGTTTAGGCCCAAAAGTTTCAGGCAATGTTTAATGACGACCAATAGGTTTCAACGTCGGAGTAATTATAATCTCTACCTGGGAGATTATTATTACTCCTCACGGAGTAATAATAATCTCCAAGGACTATTAGTATGTGGATAATTCTCCTCAAAATCTTTAATTATAACTATTGCGTAGGATTCAATTCATTCATTTCCTTTTAGTGTCTGATTAATTTCTACAGCTTACATATTTATCCAGGATGGATCAAAGATATTTTGGGGAGGAGAGAATTTATCTGGGATTGAAGGGGCAACCCTAGTTGGTTATACTCGTACTCAGTAGGTGTTTAGTCAAAAAAAGGGTATGATATGTGTTAAATGAAAGTTTTGTCTAATATACTTTCATTCTATGCTTAAAAGTTCAAGTTCAAAGAGATTTATTCTGTTATGTTTTGCGTTAATATGCGTGAGTGTGTGAGTGGATATATAACCATAAACACAGTAATCAACCCGAAGGTCGGTTTAGTTGGTGATGGTACAGTTCACCCAGTACTAAGCCCTATACGGCGTGTGAAATTCACACATCAGGGTAGTGGGGGCCAGTTCCTTACCCTGTGCCGGTTATGGTTTCCAAGAAAATCCTGGTACCCGAAAAATCACATAGCTTGGGTGGAACTGCAGGTGCCCAGAGTGCCTTGCTCGGGAATCGAACTCGGAAACCACCGGTCCGTAGTCCAACGCTCTACCCCATGGACTACCAAGGCCCACAGTATATATATATATATATATATATATATATATATATATATATATATATATATATATACACACACACGATATATATATATATATATATATATATATATATATATATATATATATATATACACACATATATATATACATATACTTGGAAAATACCTACATATACATGTATATATACATACATATATATATACTTATATATATATATATATATATATATATATATATATATATATATATATATATCCCTCCCCGGACTACAACCTTGACGTGGTGGAAGGGATTGTGCGTTCCGATGACCCCTAGAGCTGAGCTGGCGGGAGTAATAATTATTGCTCCTGGTAGGTCGAAGGTTAGGAGCCAGACGAAAGGTAGTCCACGCAGCGTCTGTTCCTCAGTGAGGCGGCTGCAATGGCGTCTGACCCCAGTGGGGCGGCCAGTAAGTGATGGTGTCACGTTAAAAACACTATTGAGGAAGGCAACGGGAAACCACCTAAATTATCAATCCCAAGAAAAATATGATGGACAATAGAGATATTTTGAGTCCTGGCAACCACGGAGCTCGGCCCAATCGGCCGTGTGTCGTGCCAGGCAGCGGGGGAGGCAAGGCTTCCGCGGTCGTCATCCCACGAAACCCTTGCAAGGGAAAACCAGCAGCAGCAGGACAGAAGACGCAGGAGAAGAAGACCAAATTAGTTAGAATAGGAACGTGGAATATTAGGACAATGATGAGGATAGGGAAATTGGAGAATGTTAAGCGAGAGATGGAAAGGAGAAATATAGATATTTTAGGTCTATACGAGGTGAGATGGAAAGATATGCAGAAATGAGATTATTAATCGAGAGGAATATAGAACACAACCAGGAGGTATTTGCCTGTTTCGTAGATTTCGAAAAAGCGTTTGATAGAGTGTATTGGGAAAAACTAATGAGTATATTGCAGAAAATAGGAATAGACTGGAGGGAAAGGAGGCTAATCCGCAACCTGTACATGTCTCAGACTCCTCAGGTGCGGGTGGGAAACGGGGAGTCAGGATGGGCAGTGTTAGGAAGAGGTGTAAGGCAGGGTTGCCCATTACTACCGTTGCTGTTCAGCCTGTATGCAGAGGAAATGCCTAACAGGCATGGGAAGAACTGGAGGTCGGAATGAATAGGGCGGGGAATTCGTAAAAGCAGTTAGGTTGGCGGATGACCAAGCTTTAGTCTGTCTGTCAGCCAAGGGGTTTCAATCATTGCTGAGTGAATTGGAAATTCAGTGCGACAGGTATGGGATGAGAATCAATATTAATAAAACAAAGGTTATGCGATTTTATAGAAAGAAAAAGGCCAAGCTTAACATTAAAATAGGAGGGCAAAAACTAGAGCAGGTAGAACAGTTTACGTATCTCGGTAGTGTTTTGGACCAACACGGTCAAAGTAGTAGGGACGTAAGGAGAAGAATTGCGCTAGGCAAAGAGGCTTTCACAAGGAGGAGGGAGTTGATGACAGGGACTTTGAGTAAGGATGTTAAGAAAAGACTCGTAAAAACTTTGATATGGAGCGTAGCTATGTACGGTGCGGAAACGTGGTCTTTGAAGCAGGAGGATAGACGTAGATTGGAGGCTTTTGAAATGTGGGTGTGGAGAAGAATGGAGAAGGTGAAATGGACAGAGAAGAAAACAAATGAGGAAGTACTTGGTATGGTGGGCGAAGAGAGGGGTTTGTTGGGAGCAATCCTATGGAGGCAGGAAAAGTGGATGAAGGGGGTGTTGACCGGCAGTGGGATGTTGAAGACTGTGATAGAGGGTAGAATGTTGGGCAAAAGAGGAAAGGGAAGGAACAGGATAGGGATGTTGGACGGGATGAAGGGAGGAAGAAAGTACTCAGGGACCTGATATAGAGTAGGATGATGGATTTTGTGTTTTGTTAGGAGTAATAAAATATTTGTTTGGTAGTTGTGTCCATCCAAAAAACTACCTTAACCGGTAGATTACCTTAAAAAAAAAAAATATATATATATATATATATATACATATATATATATATATATATATATATATATATATATATGTATATATACAGGTATATCATGGAATAATTGGCAGCTTTATGTATTTGAGTTTGCGCCTCATGGAAAGTCAGTGAACGGTAAGTTTTGCGTGGAAGGCTTCGAAAAGCTGCAAAAAAGAATGAAACGCGACAGGAAGGAGATGGTGAAGGGTGTCTTTTGAATAATTTTAGTAATTTGTAGTTGTATCTTCCATAAGTTTGTTCCTGGATTTAGTATACTTATTTTTCGGGAGAGAATCTCTGTAGGGACATCATTTCTTTTTAAATTCAAAATGAGTTTTCAAATAAGACGTTTCATTCGGATTAGCCTTTAATGATTATTTGTCTGTGGTATTCAAAGGCATATTGTCATCAAAATTGGTTTTTACGTCTTCCAAGCTTAATCTACATCCAGTTCATGCCTCACCGATATTTGACTACAATGAATCATGTATCTCATCCAGAAAGTGAATCATCACATCATTTCCTCGTCCTTTCGCAAGTTATGGCCTATGAGAACGCAAAGGACTGGCCAGAAAAAAATTATATCACTGCTTAAAAAAATGGGTTTGTCTTTGGACGTCGAATTAAAAAAACAGGCAGGTTGTCGTTCCATTAGACTGATACATTCGATTACAGTTTAATTGAAATTAATCGCACCCGGGGGCACGCGTAGGGGGAAATGGGTTCGGTTCGGAGCGATTCATTCAAAGTGGTCCAGAGAGGGAATACACGCCAACAGGAACACTCGGGCAGTTCGCATCGCCTGGGGCGAGAGGCGCCCGCCTAGTTGAGCGCGCGTGAAAAAGAATCCCTCCAGCGATGGAGAAACAAAAGACTGGCCTGGAGCTCGGCTTGGAGAGGAGGGGTGGAAGGCACGGGATGTCTTTCGCACGCTCAACCCATCGATGCACAGCCCCCAGCGGCGAAGCTAAAACTCTCTCCGGCAGAGCGGGCCGCCGATTCCCGCTCAAATATACACGTCGTCATCCCCCCCTCCCCCCGGCTCCGTCGGATTCCATGTGCGTTCGAATCCGCAGCGCGTGGGCGTTAACGCGCCGACGTCATTCCGGCATCCATGGCGGATGGAGTTAAGGGAGTGTGGTGGGAATGTACTCTGGTTCACGGTGGACTGGACGTCCGAGGACTGGCCATCACGCTTCGGTGACCACCCAAAGCGATTGCCCAGCGCCCACCCCGCCCACCGCGGACCGACACACGTGCGCAGAGATTCGAAAAATTCCGTTAACCTGCTTCTGTTTGTCCCTCCCACGTAGAGCGATCGTGTGCCGGGGTGGTGGACAATTATCGGGAGTTGTCTTCCTCCGTCAATGAGTATCGGTTTGGTTATTGCTCGTTCTTTCAACTACGCCCGAGCGATGATCGTTCAAAATATTTTAATAATGAAACATTCTAAAAATAAAGATGAAAGGTGTTGCTTACCTTTTATGTTTACTATTAGAAAAAACGGGTGAATTTCAAGTTAATATGTTATACTGCTTGACGAAGTATGAACAGCGGAAGTTCGCGTGTAGGGAAGAAACAGGACCAGGTTACCATTTTATTATCCATTATGAAAATAACTAACCAACGTTAATAGCATCAACACAGGTAGTTACATTTATAGGAAATAAACCGACATTAATTGACGCGTTGAAGAGTTCATATTTCGATCTCATTGTGTATTCTTTTTACCCATTTTAAGTGACAAAACTGGAATCATCATCTGAAAAGATGTAGAGAGAGATAATTATACATTCCGCCAACATCAGGGAACTTCCTGTTTTCCAGAATTCCGAACATTCGGTAGCCTTATTAAATACCCGCTACAGTGCACTATCATGGCTAATATCACTTAAAATTAAGTAATCAGCGGTCGATTTGATTTTCTACGATGTACGAGTATATGTGATCAAAAAGAAACTCTAGATCAGACTTCAGACTTTAAATTATCCAACAAATGTACTTGTTTATACATATTTTTGTCGAAAATAGTTTTAATCGAGGCCAAATGATATGCGGCTTCTTTTTCACTTCATCTTCTTAGTGTTTGAAAGGGTTTCTTCCTCCACTCCATACTAAACGTAGCAGCTCTTAATCCTAAGAATCAATCATTCCAAATGACATTATATTATGAAGAACCAAATATCCAGTAATGATAATCCTCTTTTCTGTCACTCCCTAAGTTTTTCTTGACTTTCAAAATAGAGCATTTAATCTAATTTATACTATTTTTCAACTTGGGATCCATATGCAGGCAATAACCCAAGCATATTTACCTTTGTGAACGTATATCTATTGATGAAACTTATAACAATTGACATATACTTGTATTTATAATTTTTAAAAGTTTTCGATTACCGAATAAAATAATTGATTTTTTTTCATTTTATCTACAAGAAACAAGCTCCAATTACACATTGTAAAATGTGAGATTTCAAAGGTAACTGAATAAAAAATGGAAAGGGCCTTACTTAAACCAGACGAGGCACAAAAACTAGACACAAATTAAAGAGCCAATTAGCTTAGTTATTCTAGTCAAGATCCTGCAAAAAGTCAAGGTGAAATGAGGGTGCTTAAGAAAATCAGTTCTTCATTAAATCAGATGGTGACGTAATATGCTTTGAAGCAGAGATATTTAGACTGCCCCATGGATTAAAGTTCACCTCATCTGCAGATGAAACATTTCCGATTAGTATGATAGCGTCACTACGACCTCGCATAAACTGAAGACGTTTCCTCTCCCGGTTACAAAAATCAATCGCACTCTTTTTGCCTCAAACCGATTCCTCTATGAACCAGTCATTTTTCTTCTATTGGATCTTTAGGGGATGTGAGTATATTTTAAGATATATTTAGTGAAAAGGAATCAGGATAACCACGTCGTATGAGAGAGGTATGAAGTCTGGGCAGGAATTTCTAAAAATTTATTAAGTATTTTACATATAATATATATACATATATATATATACATATATATATATATATATATATATATATATATATATATATATATATATATATATATGTATTATAAATACTTTTGCATGGTCTATTTATAGTTTTATGCTTATAGTTTAAAACTACAAGGCATAGACGCATGCACCGAAAGACTTCGTCATACCTTAGTCAGATCCCGTCCCAAGAAAGGGAAAGGCGCTCATATGTGAGGCTCATTACATAGCACGAATGCGTTTTCATTTTGCATGCAGGTAAATAGTAAGTGGTAATTAGGAGCATCAATTAGGGAATGTGAAGGAGGGCAAAAGATTACTTAGAGGATGATTAGTTTGTGCTCAGAAATGTGAGAATCAAATCTGATGCCATATTAGTAATGAGGGAACTTAAAGAAAGCAACGTGGAATACAATTAAACACTCCCCGCCACACGCCTTTGCTACGGTTTGCGGCGTATTATGTAGATATAGATGTAGATAGATAATTGGAATTTATTTTTTTGTCCCGTAGATTCTGAAAAGGTGTATGAAGTAAAATGGGTAGAATGTATTAATGTATTGTATAGTGGTAATGAATGCATTACTGAAATACACGTAGGAGTAGATTTGAGGGATAGAAGATGCCTTATTTTCAACCTGCTGTACATCTTAGAATGTTCAGGTGAGAGTCGCGTATGAAGATTCCACATCGACAGGGTTAGGAAGGGGTTTGAGATGAGACATAGTTGTCCGTTATCACCTGTGCTTTTCAAAGCATGTTTACAGGAATTGGTTAAAGATATATGGAATGAACTGGAGGTAAGGATGAAAGTCGATGAAGAATTTGTCACTTCAGTTAGGATGATCAAGCTTTGATGTATAAGTCGGTCATTAGAGTGTGAAGAAGGACGAAAAAAGTTAAAGGCACAGAATGGAAGGCAAAACGAGGAAAGAGCTGAACAGGCGGGGGAAGAAAGGAAAATATCACAAACTGACGAAGGAGGTAGAAAAGGTTAATATGCATGCAACCCAGACGCATAATCTATTCGATCTAGAATCCCTATATTTCGTTAATTTTCCTTGATCTCCTCCTAAAATCCTGCCACGCACAAGTCGAACTACAATCTTCTCTGAATCTTTGCTTTTATTCTTTTTGAAAACTTTGGCATTTATTCCTGTGATCAGCATTAATCAATCGACATTTAGCGTATTTCTACGTATTTTGCTGTCGACTTATTATAATTTACACTGAATAAACCAAATCACTAATCTTTTACACATGTACGTAACAAATGACTAATAACGAAAACCCACTGTTATAAATAAATGAAAACTCAAACTGAAGATCTTATGTGCAGATAAAAGCTAGCTAGCTAACAGCTAATTTTCAACCAAAAACAGAAAAGTCATAGAGAGCCAATTTCACATACGAAAATATAAAATATTTTACCATACGTTGACCTAAAGGATACATTTATGAATAGGAATTATAAAAAGGAAAAGGGAAGGCAAGCTGAATATACTGAATCTGTGAAAATGAGCAATACCTGTAAGAGATACTACAAGTTTTCTCGGAGAATGTTATTTATCCTTGTGATCGTCTTCGTGTCTTCCTATCCTGTTCTCCTGCCACCTTTATCTCAGGTGTTTTCAATGATACGCTGTGCCATTATGTGCAGTTTATATGTATGTATGCACGCATGTAAGTCTGGTATAATTTTTAATCAAAAAGGATTTAAAAACCCTCGCTATTAAAGAAATGCTACCTCTTTATATCTGTAGGGATACTATTGAGGTTTGGACTTCATGTAAACACATTAGCGTTTCCATTTCTAGTGACTCGGATTAGGGTTCGGCTTCATCGTACCCACGCCTTAGGGGGGATTAGCTTCTCCGCGCAGCATAACGCATTGCTACCTACGCACCTCCGCGTTTCATTTAGACATCTGCCTACGTCGCGGAATATTGCCAGACGGTCTCTGGCCAAGGATGATCTACGTAATCAGCATTTCCATCTGCAATGGCGCAATACTCGCGCGGATCCTCCTCTGTGAGTTTCGCTTCGAATCACTGTGCAATTCGCTAAGATAACAGAAAAACTGCACATAGTAATTGTATGGAAAAATATCAATTTAGGACAACATTAGCATAATTTCAATGATAATTCAAGAGCGTAATGTAATTGAACATTACGCGGGGAATATCAGAACATGTCTTACTACGCTTGAATTTGCAAAAGTTGAATTAATCCATAAGGCACTTGTTACTTGTCAATGGGTTTCCGGAAATGATGTCTTACCGGGTTGGTGTTACTCAGCAGGAAAATTATCCATATGTAATCTCTAAAACGTTATATCACATAAAACCTAAATATTTTAC
The DNA here is from genome assembly GCF_022747635.1 of Hetaerina americana. Lineage (NCBI taxonomy): Eukaryota > Metazoa > Arthropoda > Insecta > Odonata > Calopterygidae > Hetaerina > Hetaerina americana. Next base: position 16,626,384 of record NW_027287538.1, on the reverse strand, counting down.
TGTAACAAAATGAAGATAATCTTAATGAATTAAGAACGCAACCAGATGCATAATCGAAGTCAAGGTATAACAATCTATACGTTAGGCTACATGCGTTTTGTAATTCACTAAAGAGACGGTTTTACTTTGATATTTACGTTCATAAAAACTGAAGATTTTTTTATTTTTCACCTTTTCATACAGTATGTTTACCTTTTTCAATTAAAAGCTTAGAAAATCAACTCTATCTTGCTAAATGGATGATCGTTGAAAAAAGTCTGAAAATGTTTGTTTTCTGTCCAACATATGGGCGAAAAAATATGCACGTTTTAGTTAATGCTGTTTCTTGAACGGCCCAAAATATTGCGAAGTAAAATTCAAAATCAATGAAACATCTTTATTTTTCGTAAAAATAAAGCTAGTAGTCATTTTCGATCATTTTGCCGCATTGGAAAATCAAAGATTCAAAAAATGTTGTGGGAGAGTTAATAATGACAAAATCTCCGTGTCGGTATGCCCTCTCAAATGGTTATTATTTAGATATATTCTTCCTAACTTGTGTTATTTCACTCTCAATGTGTATATTCAGTTCCCGCACCTTGAAAAATCAAATTTATTTTTCCATTTGCAATTTTGAGAATATTGAAATTTAAATTCCTATGCAACATTGCATTAAACTGAGCGCGTGAATTATTTCCCTGTTTGGGTGGGTGTGGAGAAGAATGGAGAAGGTGGAATGGACCGAAAGGAAAATAAATGAGGAAGTACTTGGTATGGTGCGAGAAGAGAGGGGTTTGTTGGGAGAAATCCTATGGAGGCAGGAAAAGTGGATGAAGGGCGCATTGATGGGCAGTAGGATGTTGAAGACTGCAATAGAAGGGAAATGGTTGGGCAAACGAGGAAAGGGCAAGAACAGGATAAGCATATTGGACGGGATGAAGGATGGAAGGAAGTACACGGAGATGAAGAGGGACCTGATGTAGACTAGGTTGCTGGATTTTGTTTTGTTTTGTTAGGAGTAATAAAATATTTATTTGGTAGTTGTTTCCATCCAAAAACCTACCTTAACCGGTAGATTACCTAATAATAATAATATGAAAGTATAGCACCCATTATTACTTAATTAAATGAGTAAAGAATCACCCTTAAACGAAGGGGGCCTGAAGGCCGAAAACATGTTTGAAGTTTTTGTGCTTCGCATGGACTGATCAAAGCAAATAATAGTCATTCTAATTATGATTGGGTTATCTGAAAAAGCACATTTATCAATGGAAGTTGGATAGTTTGAAAGTAGAAAATTCGAATTCAAGCAAATACTTATAGCTCGAGAAAATTGCGTAAGCAAGAGAATAATTTTGCAACAAATTAGTACGTAAGTTGCTCTGCAACGTTTTTCAGGTAATCACCTCACATGCTCGACATATTCCACTAAATTTGACACTTTCTTGTCCTTTTTCTCAGGAAGCCATTCTATACAACCTCTAACGTCAATTGGAGTCCTGATTTTTACTGTGCATGAATTGCTGATGGCCTAATAATCTCCGCCACACGCTCATGTGGTGGCTTGCAGGGTTCCTATGTAGATGTTTACTCTCATTCGAATTATTAAAAGATCGTTGAATACTAAAGACTGTACACATAGAAGATTCTCCTTGCCGATATTAACTCAAGGGAAGGAATTTCGAAACTTTAACTTCTTATGCATGTGTCGCCGGGCAAAATCCAAAACCAGCGACATGATATGAGGTGGGCGCCAGCCAGCGCTATCAAGCATTAGTCACCCGGCCTTTCCAATCAACCCCCGCCGCACCCTAGCCTACTCCATCGTTCGGGCAATGACCGAGGCTGCCCTTTGTACCCGGGCCAGGCCTTATAAACTCGCCGATCTGAGTGTCGGCAGCCTTTCCTTCCCTTGCCTCCCACGCGCTATCTCCGGTCTCCCTCGTAGGAGACCAGAAGCGCCGCTATCCTTCCCTTGCTCGCGCTCTCTCCGGTCTCCCTCGTAGGAGACCAGAAGCGCCAGCTATCCTTCCCTTGCTCGCGCTCTCTCCGGTCTCCCTCGTAGGAGACCAGAAGCGCCAGCTATCCTTCCCTTGCTCGCGCTCTCTCCGGTCTCCCTCGTAGGAGACCAGAAGTGCCAGCTAACCTTGTTCTCCCCTTCTCATCCCCGTGCCTATCCTACCTGCGTGTTGACCTCACCGACACCGGCCGCTCAATTAGTAAGTTACCCTTGTAATCCAATTGTTAGTAATAAATGAATAGTCTATCAACCACTGGTGTATTCACTCAGGGGCACTGAACTCTGTGTCGTCCACCCCTACGACATATTGGTGTCAGGTGTGTGGGGTACGAGTTGTCGATGCGATGATGATACGTCATATTGGTGTTAGGTGTGCTGGGTCCGAGTTGTCGATGCGATGATACGACATATGGGTGTCAGGTATGCCGAGTCCTAGTCGTCGAAGGGAAACTAAATTCGATACCGCTATAATCAGAAGGCATTATCATGCTATTTGTCAGGTTCTTCTTCTCATTAGGGTAATGCCGAAAGCCGTGACGTTGAAGTCTTCATTAAAATCCTGTCGTTGCAAGTTTATAGCGTCGTAACAACGGATATAAAACTCAGTAATTCCTCACCAATTATTCAGATCCCGTATAATACTTCCGGCAACTCACCCACGAATTGTTCACGTGCACCGAGTCGAATAAATAACCACGACTATTCCAGTTAAGCTCCAACCTAATATTTTAACCATGGATCCGTCAAACAGGGGCACCCGAGTGAACACTGGTCATTTCCCTTTGCCTTGGGAGAGACACAATTTGCAGGGCTACCAAGACCTTATAAATTTCCCCCCATCCATCAATACGATAGAAAATGCACAGCAATCAAGCGGAAATACGTCGAGGGCTGGACAACCCCCCTTCTCGGGTAATCACATACACTTAATTCCAAGTTTTAATGGGGATCACGACGTTCATGTCGATGATTTTTTGAATTCCCTCCGAATCGTGAGCCACTTGAGCGCGTGGAGTGAAACCCAAACCTTAGGGGCTGCTCGCTTACGTCTAAGTGGTACCGCTGCCGAATTTGTTAAAACCAACCCTCATGTTGTTGATTCCTATGAAAATTTTTCCAACTTAATGAAGAAACGTTTTACTCCCAAAATTTCACTGATCTCACTCGAAAGAATGTTCACTAGCTGTATTCAACGGCCACTCGAGAGCATCAATGATTATTCTACACGACTAAGGCAACTAGGTCGGAAGCTAAGGGAGGTAAATACAGAACCCGACTCGCCGGCGACTAAGGTAATGATTGAAAACCGCCTGCTAGCCCAATTTTTAGTGGGATTACGAGAAGACATTGGACGTTTTGTGTTAGTCCGCAACCCCAGAAACATGTTAGAGGCCGAAGAATATGCGTGCATGGAAGAAGCTAATGCGAGAAATTATTCCATCAGTAGGGAAGTTAACTGTGTGCACCCCTTTCATACTCCCACCTTCTCTCGTCATTCTTACCCACAAGCAGAATCAATTCCGATGCACCGAGAGTCTTTTCATTACTGCTCTCCCGAGACTCAACTCCCATATCATTATCCGCAATGCGATAACACTGTGAGCGGGAGTAGCAACTTTCCTTCCCAAATACACGCTATGCAAACGAATAACTTCCGGGGTGACTCGCAGACACGAAACAAGAACAACGTTCGAACTTGCTACAATTGCCAAGAGGCAGGTCACATTGCCCGTTTTTGTCCCTCGAAACGCAGAGAATGTCAGAATTGTGGAGAAACTATTCATGCCACCAAGGATTGCCCCTTGGTGATGTGTGGCCTTTGTAAACAATTAGGCCACCGCCCAGTCACTTGTCCTGAGCGAGCACCAAAATTCAATTCGGGAAACGCGCGTCCCCCGACCGACAGGTCGGGGAAGAAATAGTGCTATCGGTAACACCGGAGGCTGGCATGACGGTCAGAGTGGAGATAATTGGGAAGATACGTAATTTTCTTGTGGATACTGGTGCATCCTTAAGTATTGTTCACAGCAAAATTTTTCCCTTCGCGCAACTTCAATTATCCGAGTACTCTACACCGGTCAGAAGCGCATCAGGCCACGTTCTAAACATCTTAGGTCAGTGTCACATCCCGTTTCGCATTGACCACAGATTTTATCCACACGATGCTCTGATTGCTGACCTTGGTCACTCAAATTATGACGGCATACTTGGATTAGACTTTATGATCAAATATGGGAGTAGCATTCGTTTAAAGGAATGTAAAATAGAAATATCTAAGGGTCATGAAACGAAATTAGAATCAGCTATGGCTGAGCGACAACTCTCAGAAATTACGACCGAAGGAGACTTAATCTCCTTTGAGGACGATGATGATTGCAGTTCAAAACCCGATATCAGCAACCCTACTTATAGGAACCATGGATTTTCCACCTTTGCATTATATTCGCATAGTAGTATTAGCGAGGAAGGCAAGAAGAATAGTGCCGCGTGTGACGAATTGCTCGAGTGGGAAGGGGGCAAGGATTTGAAGGTATCGTCGGATACGAGAGTAAACCCAGGTCACGGGGCTGACGATTTTTCAAATCAGACCACCTTCCCCGGCGGGACAGATGATGAAATGACCTGTACGCCTAATGTAGAGAACAATCGCGGGACAGAAGAGTTTGCCTGTACGCGAGTGGCTAATGTAGAGAACAATCGCGGGACAGAAGAGTTTGCCTGTACGCGAGTGGCTAATGTAGAGAACAATCGCGGGACAGAAGAGTTTGCCTGTACGCGACAAGGTGAGTTATTAGAAGCCACGGTGATAGAAAACATTAAGGTTCCCCCATGTTCAGTTGTATTAGCTTGGACCAAAATCCATGGTTGCCTTGGGACGGAAATAATGATCGAAACGGGTGGAGAAGGAATAATCATTTTGCCGACTCTAGTCAATGTCGCACCCGATGGGTCTTTGCCTCTTTTGATTTGTAATTTGGAAAAGGAAAACCGACTAGTGAAGAAAGGTGCAAAGATTCGTTATGATATTCATGTTGATGGAAGCTCTATTTGTGAAATTAAAGTAAATACACCAGAGATGCGGGCTGGAGACCCTACGGATGATGATCTGCTCTCCCTATTTGAACTGACACAGGTCCCCCTCGAGGCACTCGACCCCTTGGCCCAACTCATATCAGAATATCAAGAGATTTTTGTCCATGGAAATGTAAAATTAGGCTGCACTCCGCTTGTTAAGCACTGTATTAATTTAAATGACGCTAAGCCCATAAAAAGACCCCCGTACCGCGTCCCGCATTCGCAAAGAGAAAAACTCAAGGGAACGGTTCAGGAAATGCTTGACGAAGGAGTTATTTCACATTCTAACAGCCCGTGGTCGTCACCACTAATTCTGGTTAGGAAAAAACCTATAGATGGAGAACCTATTACCTATAGGCCCTGTATCGACTATCGTGCCCTGAATAATGTCACTAAAAAGGAAGTATTTCCCCTACCGAATATGGACGAAACCTTTGACCAACTTGGCGGCGCTAAATATTTCAGTTGTTTAGACTTGAGTCAAGGTTATTGGCAAATAGAAATGGAGGAGAATAGCAGGGAGTATACTGCGTTTAGTACACCAGACGGACATTTTGAGTGCAATAGAATGGCCTTCGGCCTTGCGGGAGCACCTTCAACCTTTATGCGCTTAATGACGACAGTGTTCGGAGAGCTTGTCAATCGAGGAGTTCTTTTTTATCTCGATGACATATTACGATTTGATGCCACGATAGATGAACATATCGCGGGTCTAAGGGAGATTTTTAGAAGACTAAGAGGAGCTAACTTGAAATTAAAACCACAAAAATGTAAATTTTTTAAGAAACGCGTGAAATTTCTGGGTCACATTATTTCTCCTGATGGGTTAGAGCCTGATGACGACAAACTCCGAGCAATAAGAACCTTTCCAGTGCCCCGAGATGTTAAAAAAGTACAATCGTTTCTCGGGTTAGCCGGATACTACCGGAAATTTATTAAAGACTTTGCGCAGATTTCGACACCACTCACGAAGCTAACGGCAAAAGATGTTAGGTTCACTTGGGAAGTAGAGCAACAGAAATCTTTCGAAACCTTACGCGATCGCCTCACTCGTCCACCCATATTGCGTTTCCCAGATTTTTCTAGGGAATTCATTTTAACTACCGATGCCTCCACACATGGAGTAGGTGGCGTACTATCGCAGGACTTTGACGATGGAGAGCATCTTATTGCTTGCGCGAGTAAGCAACTCACACGTCAACAACGGAACTACTCAGCCACAGAATTGGAATGTTTAGGGGTAGTCCTAATGGTAAAAAAATTCCGAGTATACCTGCTGGGTAAGCATTTCACACTTGTTACCGATCACCGCCCACTCCGATGGTTGCTCACTCTTTCCGAGCCGAGACCCAGGCTCGCCAGATGGATCATGGAACTGACGGAATATTCATTTACAATTAAATACAGACCAGGAAAAGATATACCGCATGCCGATGCGCTCTCACGCCTACATCAACCGGAGATTCATGTTGTAGAAAGGGACCCAGAATATGAGCCGGTATGGGACATGAGTAGAATCGCGAAGGAGCAGGCCACTTGCGCCGACGTTCAGCCATTCCTTAAATTAGCCAGGGAACACGATCCCACCTACTTTATCGATGAACAAGGGGTTTTGTTTAAAGTTCACACGAAAACCCCTGACCCTCATTATACAATTTGTGCACCTTCCAGTATGAGAACGCACATAATGCGTAGATGCCACGACAATCCGATGGCAGGACATTTAGGCCTTGATAAAACAGTAAACATCATCCAGAGATATTTTAATTGGTCCGGATTGTACACGGAAACCCAGAATTACATCCAGAATTGTATTCAGTGCAAAAAACGGAAGGCCATAAAAGAAAAAATACCGCTCCAAGCAGTTGCAGAAGCTTCAGTCCCCTTTGAGAAAATTGCACTAGACATAGTCGGTCCCTTCGGAGTATCCAAAAATGGTAATCGTTATATACTCTCCTGCCAGGATTATCTAACCCGTTACCCGGAAGCAGTTGCAATCCCCGACCAATCCGCTGAAACGGTGGCCCGAAGCTTCGTGGAACATGTAATATGCCGGCATGGCGTTCCCAAGTTTCTCCTCACAGACAGAGGAAGTAACTTCACTTCCAAACTGATGCAAACAGTATGTTGCATTCTAAAGATTAAATCAATTCTGACTTCACCCTATAACCCTGCCGCAAATGGTCGGTTGGAGAGAGCTCACCAATCCTTTTCAGCAGTAATATCCCATTATGTCAACCAAGACCAATCAGATTGGGATGAACAACTCAATTTCGCATTATTCGTGTACAGGAATAGCAAACATAGGATAACAGGATTTTCCCCGGCTTATTTGACGTATGGGAGAGAGCTCCGTATGCCTTGGGATGACATACTTGAACCCTTACTCCCATGCTATTCCGAAGATCCTCCATATGGTGTTATCATGAAACGTAGGCTTCAGATTGCTCATGCCCAAGCCACAGACTTCAATGCTATTAACACCAAAAAGGAGCACGAGCGATACAATCGAAATTTAGTTCTAACACCTATAACTCACGGTCAATTAGTGCTTCTCCGAAATAAGGCGCTTCCCCAAGGGCATTCACAAAAGCTTGCTTCAAGGTGGATAGGTCCTTACAAGGTGATAAGAGTTAGAAGCGCTGTCACCTTTGATATTGAAGACGTGACGAGTGGGAGAATTCTGACCGCACACCATTGGAATTTGTTACCCTTACCACCCGAACCCGAACCTCCCCCCATATTCCTTGGGGATGAATCCAACGATCAGACCAACAAGGTCGATGACCACACGGGTATTCAGATAAGGACTGAAGGTTCGTCACCACCGAATACCAGCGCCCCCGATCCGAGCATTAGTCCCTCATCCGTTCAAGTTCATCATGATCCTGTAAACCACACGGAGAAGAGATACGACTTGAGGCCGCTACCCGGAAGGAAGATAACCTAGCTCTCCGCTCAACTCTTCCTTGTGTCCTGCCATTTTTGTTTCGTAGAGGTATGGCCCGAGTTTTGCCTCGCAAGCTGGCGCGAAAACGAGCAGAACTGACGGGAAAATTCTTAGACTTATTTGGTGATGACTCCCCGTTGAACGGTCACCCTCCCACCCCAAGGGTGGACGTCACCTCAATTAAGGAAGAGTGCCAGTACTCCTCCCCTGAGCCCATACCCCAAGAGGAGGAACCCGAGGGATGGAACTTCCAAGGGTACAGCCATCCTCCGCCTACTCCCGGTCGATCCCTTTTTCCGTCGCCCGTGCACCCAGGATCGGATATCCGCATCCCGTACGCCGAGACCGTCAAGGTGCGGGAGAGAGAACGGGAGGTGAGCGAGGACTTTCGCCCCAGCCATCCCCCAGCAACTCAGTGGCTAGAGTGTGCGCCCCGTTCCATCAACGCGAAAAAACGCCATAATAACAGACGCCGGAGGTTAAATAAGCGACGACTAAGGGCCACAAACGGAACCCAGTGCAATCCCCCCCGAGACCCAGTGAGACCAAACTAGACATTTTATCCATCATTTCGGTGCTGCAAGTGGTTAACATTAATAATTTTTTTCCCCTAAAGGACATGGCGAGCACTGAGGACTGGACCCGTAGAGCCCTATGTGTTTTACTAATAGTTTATCAAGTGAACTCCACCGGACTGCTTTACATCCCCCAAGGACAACTGTATTTTGCCACGGGTGAATGGATCATATCAATGGATATGCACATTGGTCCACTTAAAATCGCAGTAAGTACAGTGAATCACCAGTATAGTGAATTTTGCGAAATAAATGCGAGACTCATTGCTCAATTCCCCTCCAACATGGCCCTTAACATGTCTCACATTACTAAGGAATATGAAGTTAACATGCTGTATGAGCTGGATATCCTACGAAAGGATTTGGCCTTATTATTGGGTCCTAATAACACCTTCCGCAAGAGTAGAGGCTTATTCGATGCTATAGGACATGGCTTGCATTATTTGATAGGCACCGCGACGGATGATCAAGTAAAAAAATTGTCTAAAGACATTGCCCGCCTATCGGAAGAAACGGAACACGCTTTAAACTCCCGATTTACATTCCTGTCTAATGTCTCTAACGCTATTAAGAGGCATGACGAACTCATTTCTAAGACATCCAAAGCCCTTCAGCTGCTACAAGAAAGCATAGCGTCAACTAACGAAGCAATCGCTGACGCTATATCCACTGGAAATCTGGTTTATACTTTTTTCAGTCTCACCCATTCCACTTTCATCGCGATTTCTCGGCACATTAACGTGATTCACCGAGAAATAAAAGCTGTAACCGAGAAAATCACGATTGCAGAAATGGGCAAACTTACACCTTCCCTACTACCTCCAACCCAACTATTCGACCTGGTGAGAACTATGTCGAAAAAACTCAGCGTGGGAACTTTCTTCCCGTATTACCCCGCTGCACTCTCCTCCCTCTATGATGTTGCTAGAGTGAGAGTACTGCAGAATCGGGAAAATTTGGCGCTAGTGATAATGCTGCCACTAACCAGTAAGGAGACAAGCTTCAAGGTTCTCCGAGCCGTTCATTCCCCACAAGGGATGATAAAGGGAGGGCAGTGATGCTCGCCCCAGATTCCCCCTACCTGGGTGTGTCTGCCACGCGGGGCAAGTACGTGCTCCTGCCAAAAGACTATCCATTGCAATGCGGATCGTTGAGTTCTACAGTGTGCCCCCCTACTTACCCCATCCTCAATAAATTTGCCCGTTCCTGTAATATCGCCGCATTCCGTAATGATACTAATTCCATCCGAAAAAACTGCGAAATCAAAATAGCCAAGCCACCTTTCGCCATGTACATTAAAGGGGAATCTCCCGGAAAATGGTATTATAGCGTCAGCGAAATCCTCGAATTAAAAATAAGTTGTCCCCAGTTTAACAAGAATATGTCCATAAGCGGGCAAGGAGTACTGAAGCTTGCTTCCGACTGCTCCGCCAGCGATGGCAAATATTACCTTCCGGCTATGACTGAATTTCATAATTTAAGAACGTCCCTTGCCCCCGAAATAGTGATCGACCCCTTGCCTAAGGTAAACATGACTTTTTTTGATGACCAGTATTTCAATTTAGCCAATCGTTCCGAAAATCTGCAGCCCTTGTTAACCGCCATTGAAAAATTGGATACACACGATGTACCTGTAATATCTACTTCCGATGTGGAAGCAAAAGTAAAGTTACTTTCACCAATAAGCGGGGATATTCAACGCATTCACTATACAGGTATCACTGGTATTTCTGTGATTTTATTATCTGTGACGCTACTTTTTCTGTGTGTTTGTTTCCAGTGGAAGAAAAATTTTGTTCCTTCACTAAATGTAACCCCTCCCTGTGATAATACTCCGACTAGTGCCCCCACTGTGAATGTAATTAATATTCCTCAAATGAACAACGGCACCTCGCTAGCAGCTTCTATACATGTGCCACTCTTTCCAGATTTGTGAGTGATGAAGTGAATAAGCGATGTGAGTGATTTATTATCGAATTCTTGTTCCAGTAGTCCTGTGAATGTCTTGCTACTAAGTGACTCCTACACGACTGTACGTGAAGTGAATTGTGAAATCATTAGTGACAATATTGTATTCATGTTACTGAAAATGTGGCTATTAAGCAACTAAGTATGTTCTATAATTTACTATTTGAGTTGATTTTTTGTATGTTTATGGTCATTGCACTCTTTGTATGAATTAGTGTCTTATGTGTATTTGAAGTGAGTGTGCCTTACGACGGAGCACGTTAGACGGGTGACGCATTTTTAAAAGCCGGGGTGATGTCGCCGGGCAAAATCCAAAACCAGCGACATGATATGAGGTGGGCGCCAGCCAGCGCTATCAAGCATTAGTCACCCGGCCTTTCCAATCAACCCCCGCCGCACCCTAGCCTACTCCGTCGTTCGGGCAATGACCGAGGCTGCCCTTTGTACCCGGGCCAGGCCTTATAAACTCGCCGATCTGAGTGTCGGCAGCCTTTCCTTCCCTTGCCTCCCACACGCTATCTCCGGTCTCCCTCGTAGGAGACCAGAAGCGCCGCTATCCTTCCCTTGCTCGCGCTCTCTACGGTCTCCCTCGTAGGAGACCAGAAGCGCCAGCTATCCTTCCCTTGCTCGCGCTCTCTCCGGTCTCCCTCGTAGGAGACCAGAAGTGCCAGCTAACCTTGTTCTCCCCTTCTCATCCCCGTGCCTATCCTACCTGCGTGTTGACCTCACCGACACCGGCCGCTCAATTAGTAAGTTACCCTTGTAATCCAATTGTTAGTAATAAATGAATAGTCTATCAACCACTGGTGTATTCACTCAGGGGCACTGAACTCTGTGTCGTCCACCCCTACGACACATGCACAGCGATTTAATAATAATGCGTTGCCTCCCTGAAAAAGTAATAATAGGGTACGCCATCTACTTTTATGCAAAATTTGGAAGAAATTCATCTAAATCACTATTGATTCATTGGGCGATACACAATCCGTCTTCAGACTCGAGGCTGCAAGCTGAAATGCTTTCGAAAGAAAGAGAAAGTACCGAGAAAGAAGAGTGAACCCAAACTTGAGTTTCCGGAGAAGGACTTCGAAATTTTGAAAAAGGAAAGGGGATGTATTTATAAACAATGATGAGGGTTTGACTTAAAAATTAAATGCAAACCAGGTGATAAGAAACTTCGCCACTAAATTTACTTAACAGAAAAAGTAATTCCCGACGTTACTCACGTAATTTGCCATCTTTAATTTCACCAATTACCTGTGAACTCTAACGGTATTTAGAGCGACAGCAGATCAGCGGCTGTCGAATTGAGGCCATGCTATTCTATTTCACAGAGAGGCCCTGGAAACTACGACGTTTACAATGCCAACACCTCATCCACTCCAAGCGGTGACTGAATTGTGTTAGGTGACTGTTTCCCTTAATCCAGCAATTATCCCATATCACCTCTTCTATTATTTCCCAGTATGTCGCCAACGGTAATGATCACTAAGTGAACTAAAATAGAATTTGAAATACATGCAGGTCTACTTACCCTTCAAGCTTTTATCTATCGGCGTTCGCGGTCAAATAGAAAAAGTAATATTAATCCAAAAGCATCAAAAGTAATATCTGAAAACTAATAGTTTTTCGAATGATCTGAGTAATAATAATAATTAATAGTTTTTCATATTTCTAAAGTTCTTTGATTTGGGAAGTCTCTTAGACCACATTCACGCAAGTTTTTCTCTATCAACCACATCTGTTGAAACCACTTTTTTCACTCGTTTCTATCGTTGATCATTCGACTCTCACTTATCCTTTCAAAACTACCAAATAAGCACTTACCTTTCACATTATGCAACGCCTTTTTTACCAGTCCATATTATTTTATAGCATATTTATTACAGTGGATCTAAAAATTGGTATCGAGCCAAGGCTTCCCATTTCTCCAAACAATTTATATATAAGTTTAATTAGACGAACAGGATGTTAATCAGTTCTATTTGTAATTTATATTCCTCCGACTTTTGATGATTCATCGCCAGATGCGTGAGTAACCTTTCTGTTACGCGGGCAATGGAGAGAGAGAGAGAGAATCGTCGGCTATGACTAAGCTCTCTGGAAACTCTTGATAATATCAAACCGAATTACTATTCTAGGGATCTCACCGGTACTCCAGCCAACAAACCAGGGAAAAAACTTGGTGCAGTGGTGTAGCCAAAAAATAACGCCGAAAGGGTTTTTCGTTATCAATCGGGCTCTGCCTGAAGACATTTTTGCACGACCAATATCTCAAATTAAAAGTTAATACTTTAGCAAGTCCTGTCTATGTACACTTTCTTTTATCTACATTTTCTCGCCTTTATTTTTATCGTTGAAAACGAGATGATTCAAAAATTGTTCATTTCTTTAAATTTTTATTAAAATAGGAAAAGAATACCCGCCAAATTATATGATGATTATATCCTACCTAAAAAATTAAAATTTCATTTTACATTTAGTAAAAAGTAATAATTACTAAGTCAATACATTAAGTGAAAATAGTAAATTGCGAGTAAGGCTAGGATAAATACAAGTAGATCGCCTTAAAATTGCAGGGTTTAATAGCTTTCAGGGATAGCCATCAAAGTAAACCTATTCCATGAAAATTATTTCTATCAAGGAATAAAAATATGCCAATTCACAATTAAACGTGGAAAACATGTTTCAGAAAATATTTAGAAACAATTGGTGAAGAATTTAATTCAATATGTAGTACTAAATGTTAACGAAATATTATTTTGGGTAAAATAGGATGATGATAGACTAAAATATTTTAATATATGTGGGGCTGCATGAGAATGGAGCATTTTAATTGGCGTGGGGACGAAGTTTAATGCTGAAATTTTATCCATTTTAGAGAATATGAGAAATTGAAAGAATGTCAAAATAGTGGGCGAAGGAGATATTGAAAGGGGCTAGAATGTTGAAGTTTTGCAAAAGAAGAGGGCGAATGTGAGATGAATAGGGAAGTAGTATAGAGCTAGAAGTGTGTTGTGCCTTGTGAAAGAAAATACCCGGGCCGATTTGAATGAAATGGAATGCGGGATAAGAGCATTGGTGATCGACCGTGTGAAAGAGTAGTGGGAGAAAATATATGGAAGAAATGAGCAAACTGCAATATTATTGACCGCATTCAGTCTCAAGAGGAGTCAAGGCTCCCTAAATTTATTTCCAACTCATCGCTCCGTTCGCACAACTCCCTCGGATGCGGGTCAAGAGTCTTCTCCTTCGTCTCTTTGTCCTGAAAGCCTGGTGGTCTCGCGTTACCCGTCGCTCCTTCGTCGGGAGTTAAAACCCTTCAGGGAGAGTAAGAGATACGCCCCACTCATGCCTCTCCCTACCTACTTGAAAACAAAAGTGGATGAAGTAATTCATAACGAGGTAATAGGATCTTTGAATATTATGACAGGAGGAAGAAAGCTGAATGAGAAAATTAAGAGCTAGGGAAAGTGTATATAAGAGATTTCAAGCCAGGTAGAAAGTATAAGGAGACAAAGGATGAAATATGTTGAGGGAAAATGAATACTTTCCATGTGATGCTCTGTACTGGCCAATCAAGCTGTTGAATCGAGTACTTTTTCTGTTTGTGTCCTTAACCAAATACAGTTTTGAACCAGTGCAATGCTGCATAGTTACCTTAGTGCAGAGATATTCGAGAGACGTATAACATAGATGCATTTTGAACAATTCAATGCCCGTCCAAAATGCGCTTCCATACCCTAGATGGATTTTTTTAATTTTAAAATAATCCATTCGTGGAAAACTTGAAAATTACAAGGATTTATAATAGCAATTTAAATTATTTTTTATGCACTGAATGTTCACCTGAATAAATGTATGCATATATTATATTTTGTAAATGCAAACATTTGTATTTCATTTTCATGCTTCATGAATACAAAAACTTATACTTGAGCCGTTAAAAACTTCCATTAATGCCGCATTTCACCCGTAATAGGTAGAACACCAGGGTGTATGCGAATGATGACTTCAAAACACGAGCAATGTGGATTTGTTTATGCTATCCGTTTAGACGAGGCATGCTCCCGCATCATTCTCCGTCAAACAAACATTGTCAAATGGAATTGAACGGTATTGTTTACCCTTGTGCATAGTTTCCGCTAGAAAACACTAAGCATAACACAAACGTTTATGACGTTGTCTGATATTGATAGCGTAAAGCCCCCCTTAAGCAGTGTCGGTTCGCCGGCGCTTCCATCGAGTAAGTTATGCCCAGGGATCCAATGATGACGCAAATGAGAAATGGCAAAGCCAATAATCCTAGAGAAGAGTTAACTCCATCCACACTGGCGAGAGATCAGGCACAGCAAGAACAAAATCGTTTCGCTTCAAGCGGGTAAAAGTTGATTCTGTCTCTCCGCCACTGTCGATACAAATGTTAACGGAAAACCACCGCAATACTGTGACTACCAGACAGTGCAGTTATGAGGAGAGGATGACCGAGAGGAGGAAATACTTAAAATCATGTTTCAAAAGCGATAAATGTTCTTCTGTTTTGAGTGGCACGCGTTTTTAGCGTATAAATTGCATTAGAACGCCGAATAATTGTTTCGGCACATCCGTCCGGCCGTTCAGTAAACCCCAAACTGGTGCGGAATAGATTTTATTGTAATTATACAGTTCAAAACTTGGATGGACTCTTGCCTATTGATTTTTTCAAGCTAACCGATCTTTTAGTTAATTTGGCTTTGGAAATTCTATGGAGCATCTTTAGCTTCCAATATATTACAAAATTAAGTAACGGTATCCAAAACGATAATATCTCAGATATTTGAAAGTGCACTATGGTATGCATCATAATCGTGGATTTAATGGCAATGGCTTTCGCTATTTGATTCAATTTTAATACATAAGTATAATACCTAATGTGGTGTCAATAAAACCAAGAATGAATATTTAAAAGGTATTTTCGAGAACAGTTAAAATTTTAATACACGTCAAAATAAGTATTAAATTATTTTATTGCTTTTGGCCTTATGTTCTGAAACTTTCAAATGTTTATAACCCAAATGTTATAAACTATAGATAACTCAGAGTATCGAAGATAAAACAATACATCACAACCTCCATAAACAGAGTTCCTTGAGTTCGATTAACAAATGACAAAATGGATCACTCTCCTTCGGATAGTTTTTCTTCATTGTAGCAAAACTATCCGAAATTGAACGAACCCAACTGAAACTTAGTGCTCGAATTACTTTGCGGTTTACAACTAAGTGTGCAAATTTGGATGTCCGCCACTCTGAAATACGACATGGTTACAGAAAAATCTAATCGTAGAGAGAGTAGAACGATCTTAGATGTATTTCGCCCTCGCGAAATCAAATACTGGCAAAAGTTATGTTGATTCACCATATAATTTAGCAAGCCGCAGCTAAGAATGGCAATGATAATGGCCCCCTAATTTAAGGGGAATAGTTTCTCAGGACAACTACACGTATTAGATCTCAAAAATGAGAAAAAGGCCATAATTCTAAGCAAATTTCCTTAGCGTACACTCCCATAAACGTGGCATTCCTTACCAGGATATTATGGAGAACGTCATAGATTTTAGGAAATTAGAAATCAGAAAATTATAATGACATCATGTTGAATAATTATATTTGGTTATAAAGTAACTCATAGCTATTCGATTTGAATTTGGATCTCTCAGGTATTCGTTACAGTTAGGCAGAATGGAAACAAATATCAAAATATTTAGGATTTAAAACGTTACAGGTGTTACAATGTGCTAATCTTTGAAGCATATAGGTCGGCAGTCTTCACAATAGACACCAATTGTGATGTTAAAAATTAATAAATACCCTAATCCTCGATAAGTTGATCAAATCTCCATGCGATGATTGACGAGGAAAGTATATAATTCACTTCCATGTTAACGTCATTACATCCATTGGAGATACTTTGCTATCATTTTTTCATGTTTTTTATGACAGGAAGAATGCAATCAGGAAAAATGACTGTTAGAATCGGCCGAATTGCAGCTCACAAAATGGACTGACAAGTAAGGGCACGAAAATAGTTGGGATATATCCGATAAAGAATACCTTTGATGGTTTCACTTTGCACTAAATGGAGTTGAATTCATATGGATTACTGTAAACGGATATGCGTTCCATAGATTGGCGTGATCGCACCCGTAGGTTGACAATAGTGGACCAAAAATTTTATTACAGTTTGAAAAAAAAATATTTTTTAAAAATCAAGTGGATTAAAGCTAGTACTTTTCAATTATCTCATTTTTCATTAGTGAAATACTGTAAAACTGTTAATGCAACTTATTTTTAGATACAATTACTTGTGCAAAACTCCAAGAACAATTTTATTATAATATATCGTATATTTATGTTTTTAATTTTGAAATAGAACAGCACCTTTGTGATGGTAAACGTAATATACGGGCAAAATGTGTGCAATCGATTGTTTCCGGGTTGTGGATGAGAGGGTGGATTTGATTCCATAGAGGTTGAACCATTCTGTATTTGAGGAAATTGAATATCATAGTTTGCTTGCTTGCGGCCTTGTTACAATTTAACATTGTCAAATAAGCGCACATCGTTTATTGACCGACCTTATGATGACATGGCGAAATAAAATGGGTAAAGCGATAAATATTTATTCGTAGAAATAGTATCTATGAATACCAATCATGAAACGCATAATTTCGTGGGGAAACATTTCGTAATTGTCCTTTGAATAATAAATACACTTTTAGAATAGATGAAACTATGAACATATCAATAAAACAAAATAACTTGTTTTCGTATTGCTGTAGAGGAACAAACAGAAACGATATGAGCAACGATACGGTAAAGTCCAATACATATATTCAACGGAAATGATAATTAGGCTATTAATATAAACAATTTACCGATAGTTCCCCCTCCTACTTAACATCTTTACGGTTCACAAGAACCTTTTAAACTATATATACATTACCGGATGCGTGTCAACGAAATGCCGTACGCCAACAAGTAACACACTTTGTCAATGAAACGAACAGCATATTAAAATTGATAACTGTATTCATCCGCGTCCCCAAGTCGATCGATGAGTTTAATTAGAATTTTCAAACAGCTCATTTAAAATAATAATAGGTTACAGCTATTGAGGTCTCTTTTAATAATAAATGACATACTATGCATTATTTTTGAAGTAATAATGGGTCATTATTACAGCAATAAAAAGTTTTCATTATCTAATATTCCCGTTTCTCTCTTGTAATTCAGAACTATGTGTAAACATGATTGACTCAAGAAAAGTCTTAATTTTTTGACTCGTTTTTATCGAAATTTTTTTTCCAGAAATTGATAGATTTTTCAAGTGGAGTTTTGCAGGTGATAAATTACAATGAGAGAAATAATTGGCCCTAAAATATTTCGGTGTTTCCGGACACACTTTTCCAGTAATAATCCTTAAGAATAGAAACATAGAGATCAAATGGACCCGAAATTTAACTACTCTACGTAAAATAAGATGAGGACGCCAGGTATCGTGAGATTTGTCTTAAAGACTAATACAATCAGCGGGATGAAGAAAGTAGCTATGATTTCAAAACTGCTTTGTGGAAGATATGAAAGTATTACAGATAAGTACAATAGTTAGTGCCAACAGATGTGCATGAATACATCACGGTGAGAGACAGCAGCGGCTACAAAAGTGGAATTTCACATTACAGGAATTTACCACGGTTTTTCACCTGTGTAAGAGTTCTGATTGCACTATCTGTATTAAATCAACTATCAGAGCTTATGCGCTTAATGGACTTTATTATCTGATAAACGAGGGTGGTCTGAAAAGTTTCCGACCATGTCTTGGAAACTTTTCAGATCACCCTCATATTAGTCTCAACGACTCTCCTACATAAAAATCACTATAAGGTATGTAGTGCTTAAAGGATTTTATAACCTGGATCCTGTATATCTTGGTAAATGATGCTCAACGTTCAGAGTGTACGAGAGAACTACAAAGTTAGGCGATACAAATTAGGCACGAGAATAGCAGCTCAAAATGTTTTTGCTGATATTCTTTTTCTGATATCGTAATATTTCTCGATATTAATTTCGAGAAAAATTATTACTTAATATATGTGTTAAAAAAAGAAAATATGTCACTTATTTTCAATAGTTTATCTCCTTTAAATGGCATTGAAAACGGAAGCTGTATGTAACCAACAAGTTTTTTTTGTCAATAACAGTTAAAACATGATGCCTGGTGACATGGTACCATAATACACGACCGACTGATAATGCAATGTGGATATTTGGCTATTTGAATCAAGCGATCAAGTATTGAACCAAGTAAATTTCTAGTCCATGATCTATGCATAGTTTAATTCGCGAAAATTACTTCGCCTATTAGATTGGATATTTCCTCTCTGCTAAGTTTAACGTGATCATGCACACCTTAACCCTTCTTGCACCTAAGTAGTTCCCATCGATTCCAAATCACTGCTGGATTTCAACGGACGGAATAGATCATGTGACCGCTTCGTCAAGTTAGTGGCATACCAAATGGGACAAGAAGAGCACACATCACCCCATCATTAGGCTTTATTAGATTCGTGATTGATATTCCGATGAGTTTGTTTAGTGGCCAATTAGTCACTGAAATCGTTGATCTACGTCGTAATGCGATACGAAATGGAATTTTAATTTGGGTCTCGATTGTGGAAAGAATATACATTTCCTTCACCGGAGAATGAAGTTACAGAGCAATATTACGGCTATGATCAACAATTTCCAATATACACGTTTCATATCGCTCCCGTCTAATGCAAATATTCAGCCACACGCATGCACAAAATTAATTACTGAGGGGGCTGACTCAGCAATTTGATTATATTTACCCGAGGCCTGGAAAAAAAAAAAAATATATATATATATATATATATATATATATATATATATATATATATATATATATATATTGACGTAGACAGCAAACGTCTGATAATACGTACGATGCTCGTCGGAATTGAAAATAAAATATAGAATGAAAATATTCTCGAAATATTCGAAGCGAGGACATCAAACACTGTCTGCTGCATTTCACGTGGCAATTTTAAAACGTTATCCAATATAAATGCGGACACCCATTAAAGAAAAAGAGTTGGGTCAAAAATCATTTCCACTGACACACGGTGTCGACCAATGAATATTCATGGAATATATGCCATTGCGATTGCCATTTTCTAATCTCGTACCGTTCGCCGTTTTTTATTTATTTAAAACATAACAGACTAGGTTGGGCAAGCCGAAATTCCAAATTCATGCTCCCGATGGAAGAGTGACGAAAGGCTAGTTCCACAAGAAGATATCACGGGGGAAGAGATGCCCACTGTGTAGAGAATCCAAGAGGGAGGAAAAAAGTATATTGATATCATCACCATTGAGTAATCAACTGCATAATTGGCTATCAAGATTCGTTTTAAAAGCTGAGGGTTGAACTCAGTCAGGGCTGAATTCCAGGGCTTCTGCAATCACAGTCCAACAGGATATGGAGGCTCGGTAAACTTTACACCGCTGCACTATCACCTGTGGTTTTTCTCGCGAACAACTGGGGTACCAATGTGGTTTCATTTGTGGTTTGCCCAAGGGCCTTGCCCGCACCGAGAAAAATAGTTCAGTAAACTCAAAACTTAATCATTGTTGACTTAAAATAGCTCTATTTTTACCTTTGCCAATGGATAAATTTAAACTCAAAATGTTGTCTCCATATTTTAAAAAGGTCAACTTTGTCAAAATATTGCTCTAATTGGTAAACAAATCTTTGCCTGGTTAGTATCGGCCACTACTCTTCTTTTTCTGTTCCTTCTTCCTGAAGAATCTTGATGCGTTACTAGAAATAGGTGTGCGAATTGTGCTAATTTGCATCGCAATACGTATTCTGGTGATTTAGAAGCGAGATTAAGTTTCAGGATAAACATGGGAAATAAATTGAAATTTCTCTTGTTTAGCTCGAAATCAACTATAATATAAAAAAATAGAGGACTTCATTGATGAATTATGCCCACAACATTTATCATTGACACAACCTTGTTGGCAAAACTGAAGTACCAAAACTAGTTTCGCGTTATGAATTATTTGAAATGTGGATTTTACGTTTAAAAATTTGATTGACGAAAAATTTGAAATAATTACCTCAACTAATTTATTGGTGAAAGCTATCACAACATTGGTTGAATTTAATTTTTTTCGATGCAATATTTGATGATAAAATTAAAATGATCTAGATTAAATTGATTTGATTTGTGACACACACACACTACATGCTGGGTGAAATATTGCACGGTTGTCAGTCATCCGTGCTTGCGTTCAGCAATCTTAATTTCATACATTAGGTTGATCTATTGTAGGAAAGGAAGTGTAGATTTGTAAAAACGAGTTTGCGTGCATACACCCAGTGGTGTGATTATGTTCCAGGAAAAGTCAAGCATCTTTGTGACGTTGTTAAATACTCCATAAGACTAGCTGCAGCATGACAAATTGGGCATAAAACATAAATTAAATGCGATTACTGTAATAATGGCAGTTTGAAAATTAATTTTTTTTACTATGGATGAGGGTAAAATAATATACACTGATTTTAAAAAATATTATAAAATATAGGTAAAGTTTTTCGCAAAGGCCTTTTCAATGTGCCCTATATTGAACTAAACCTATGGATCAGCTTATATATTCATAAAACACCTCCAACCAATATTACAAAAACGTGGTTAATACTTTCAGGTTCAGAACCACCCCTGGTTACACTCCCTGGCAGTGGCTAGGGGGTGTGGGAAATCTTGTAGATAGTGTGGTAGCCAATAAACTCGTTTCAAACCAATGACTCCTTCAATGGGATGTTGAAGGTATGATGATGATCGATTTACAATGGCAATATTGAATATGTTTCAAGTATAATGCTGCGCTAACATGCATTTGATGAAAGGCGAATGAATTCCTCATGAAACAGTGTTTTGGTAGACTGCGATTCAAAGCCATATGAATTTTCATTATGGATCAGCGTGAATCAGTGTGTGTTATATATGCCCATGTGGTGAGTTTAACGGTTTACATCTTTATTTAGTCGCTATTACATTGACCTTCCAACTAGGAACTGAAAACCGCGATTCATAGAATTGTGATTGATAAAAAATAAATGATTACTTTTCATCAAAATAACTTTGGATATGTATTAGCCTAGCAATGAGTTCAAACATTCACCAAATATTGAGTTATTTCAATTTTTAGGGCAAACGTTCATTATCACGATACTTTATTCTATTGAAATAATTTTTAAGTTCATAATTTACAAGTTTGTTCGGTAATATCTACACATTTTACATCAATCTAGCCTTCTTCCGAGATTAACTATACTCATGGTTTCATAAAAACGTAAAATGAACGGAAATTTATTTTTACCATAATTTTCAGTGTTTTATTATCATTATTAAACTATTATCTGTAGAAAAAATTTCCTTTTCACAATAAAATTTTACCGCCAAGAGTTTATTTTGCCCTGTCTTCATCGAAGTTTCTTTTGTTTCTTTTTTTATTAACGTGGATTATGACATGATGTGAGCTTGGTAAAGAATATGAAGCTGGGACGTCGTCTAGTTGAAATGTAGTTGGTAATTATTACTTAATCATGCAATTATGACATACCTTTAATCCCAGAATTTACAAT
The DNA here is from genome assembly GCF_022747635.1 of Hetaerina americana. Taxonomy (NCBI): domain Eukaryota; kingdom Metazoa; phylum Arthropoda; class Insecta; order Odonata; family Calopterygidae; genus Hetaerina; species Hetaerina americana. The sequence goes on along the minus strand of NW_027287538.1, from coordinate 16,604,102 downwards.
TAGGAAATACTGCAAAATCTTAAAAATCAAATTTGGATGATATTGCTTTAGAGATTTTTTTACTAGTTGATATTCAGCGTGTTCCTACGAGAAAATTATTTATCATCAAATCGTAACAGCTTACACGTAAACTTAGCTTACTTGTAATAATACTTGGCTTGGCTTACCCATTTAAATACAGTGTTGAAACATCAACCTAAGCAATTTTGCTCGAATTAATTGAGAAATAATAAAAACTTAGTTGCAATTTTCCACAGTTAAAACTTCATTTCGACCATGGTTTCGATACACTGTATTATCATCAGGTCACCTGATGATGATACAGTGTATCGAAACCATGGTGGCAATAAAGTTTTAACTGTGGAAAATTGCAAATAAGTTTTTATTATGTCTCGATTCCACAACATCACGCCTGACTCTTCACTTTTCGAATTAATTGACTTCTAAATAGAGTTAGATTGTATTGTGCGAGTATTTATTTGTCATGATGAAAGCTCCATATTTTTGGCTATTCATACACAAAGACTACCACATCACGTATGATAGCAGGTAACTTGCTGAATATAATATGCCTGATGGGGAGATTAGTTCCTGACTCTCACTCTGAATATCAGCTTGGAAAAAATATTGAATTTTCTATGAGTCGGGGAAAATGTAATTAACAAAGGTTGACAAAAAGTTACCTGGTATGATAAAGAAAAGAGAAAATCAAATATTCTTTGTAATCGGGTGGAAGATCTCCGAAAATACGGGAGAGAAAACAACCGATACCACGTTTCGCCAGAGGCGCAGGTTTTGAGAGAACGTTCCTCTCTGCAACGGGAGAACAATCGAAAGCTATGAAAGAGAGAGGAAAGGAGTCCATGAAGAGGAGCAGATAGAGTACACGGGTCTCGGGTGGTAGGTGTCCACCGAAAAGAATGACTTTGTGACTGGGAGAGTTATCCCGATGAAGGGGTGCCCTCGCCGAGTGCGAAGAGAAAGGCCAAAAATGGCAACAACGGAAGAGGTGCCCGGTATGGAATTGAGAGAACAAATGCTGAAAAAACAAGAGTTTTGCGGAGTCGTCACACGCGTATTTTTAGGTGGAGATATAGAAAAAGTACGAGAGATGATCCGGGCTGTAGTAGAAAAAAGCACTGGCGGCGGGATGTGATTTCTCCTGAGAACGCACAGAAAATACCCTATACGAAGAAATAACAGACCTTTTGAGCCATATATATATATATATATATATATATATATATATATATATGCCTACCTTACCTGCATTGATTATTCATCATATCAACATCTTCATAAAGGAAATACCGAAGAAACAAAAAAAGTGTTTGTTATATGCAACAATAATATAATCTGAAGATGAAAAATAAAATTCATATGGAACAATAATTATGGAATTTGAAAAATATATATTCGTGTTAATTCCCATACAATTTCTATTTCTTGTTTGGAGAAAGTATAAATCGTTGCATAAAATTTATGTTTTTAATGTTGTAAAATTAGGAAAAAATTAAGATCTCAAACGTAAACTTAAAAAAACATCTTTAATATAGCATTACACTATAACAATATGATATTTATATTAGGATAGTTGAAACGGAATTAAAACAAATTATTATGAACATTTTTGCATAATTATTATATATGCAGTAAGATTTTGAAATTTTTAATCTCTCCGTGGTCAAAGTCCAATAATAATTATCAAAAAATTAACAAAGTCAATCAGATGATCAGATAATCTGACATTCAAAGCAAATCTTTTAATGAGGATAATAATTTATGCAGTTTAACATCCTACAAAATATAAGTTATTTTCACATATGAGGGAAAAAACAAGATCACAGTCCAAGAGCGATTTTCAGTGCTCTATGAAGAATACTACATGTAGAAAACTCCCGTTCAGTACACCAACTCCCTGAAAAGCCATTCCGCTGGTTCTGACATTTTCTCATGTATTGGCTTGACGGGTGTTCGTGTATTCCGCTCCCTCCTATCGCTACGATTGCATCCTTAGATCCACGTCCCCCGACAGTTAAAACTAATCTTCAATTAATTCTCAGTTGATTCTCCGTTCCATTTTTCTATTAGAAAAGCCGTCAAAACCTTTGCCGAATTTCAAATTACACTCCTTTCACGTAATCCAAGGATTCCAATTCTCCACTATATTTTAAGAATTGGGATTAAAGCTGATCTCAAACAATCTTCCAAGGAATCTCCTTCCCCAGATATCCCTCGACATAACCAAGGAAATCTTTACTCAATTTTCTCCCTATATTTTTTCCAGAGTTATCCCGCTGGATAAATATCCTTCCTAACTGCCACGCCTCCATTTCTCTCCTTTGCTGATTTGTCGATTTTAAAATCTAATTTCATGGACCCAACTTGTTCATATCTATCTTCCGATTCTTATCTTCACCTACAAGTTCTTTCATCTGCACACTTTTGCTGTAGTTCATTTACCTTTTGCTTCAACAATCTCCTATTACTTTGCTTTAACTTTATTTAATCTACTTTTAAAGGTCAAGTCAATAGCTATTTTGTTTAAAATCTTTTACATTTTGAGTTTATTCACTTTTTTTGCTTTCGTACTACGCTACATTTCTCTATCAATTTTAGCTTTAAAGCGAAGTATTCATTTCAAAAATAATGGCTATAGTATTGTGTGAGAGACTAAGGTGGTAAACAAATGATAGAATCTAGCCCATTTTGTGAAACTTTTCACGGATTGAACTGATGTTAAGGACCGTTTCGAACATTCATTTTGTTTAGATTACACTCCTTGGTATGTTATTTTTCCGTACCTGATAAAAACAAGAAAATATTATAATATTACGATGGTGTTCAGGTGAGTTAGTTAAAATATCATTATGAACAATACCTTCAGAATAATCTTGGTAGAAAATGATTCGGGTAGAAAATTTGTCACATAGGGAGAGTAATAAAAGAAGTATGAGAAATATAGTTACGCAAAATACATTGATCGAAGAGGAAGAAGATCTCCATAAAAAAGAAAAAAAAAACATTTCTAGTAAAAATTCAACGGCATGAGTATCAAGCCACATTTTGTAAAATATAGATGGGGTAGAAAATTTTCTTATTGAAAATGATTGAAAATTTGATAATTTTTATAAGAGGAAAAAGATTGGAGGGCAGGAACTGTGAAAGAAGGTCGGAATCAAAATCTTGAAACTTAATTTCAAATACCCCATGAACATTCACATTATTAGAACCAACATCTTTAAACTAAATAAATTCTGTATCATAATATAGCTATTAATAATAATATGTATGCTTAGCAAAAGTAAATGTATAATTAAAGAAAAACAATATCATAATGGTTATTTTTCAAAATATATTTCGAAAGGTAGGATAAGAGGGAAGTCTATAGCAGACTGATATAAATAGGAATAGAAATTAATTTATCGCTTCCTGAGGCAAAGTAGTTTATTAAATAGAATTACATAAATTATTATTAGAATAAGAAAAAAAATTTTAATGTGGAGGAAAAGAGACCTGATGGAGAAAATTTAAGAGAAAATGTTTTGAGAAAAATATATGCTGGATATCTTCTAAAATCAGTCGTGACTGGTAACTTATGATATCATTATTTTTTCCCTTTCATTCCACTAAACTTTTCTCATATTCCTCAACTCTGAAAGAGTTATAAATATAATATACCCTCCGACGAAAGAAAGAAATGAATTCTAATACGACTTTGGGTGCATCTGAAGCTGAAGTCTCTTCGCATCAAACTGAGTCACACCAAACGAAAATGTCACTCTTGAGTACGGTGGTTCCATGTTCTTGGCGTGACTCAACTCGTAAAACTTCGGGTTAGCTAGGGCGAGCACAGCAGCCACCCTGTCTGGCGGCGGCCTCCACTCATGGAATGGACATTCCGAAACACGACCACCAGTGTCTAACTCGATGTCTAACCACAGTTTCAAATGTGTCCTGCCGCCGCAGGAATCACGCCAATCATGAAGTTTTGGACATCATGACGATCAACCGAGAAAAGGCATCCATTAATCCTTGGATTATAAAAGTCATCCATAAAAATCTGCTGTTTCTTTCACCTAATATGAATAATTATAACTGTTTCAGAATAACCATAGTCCATTAACATGATCGAATTGTATTTATTACGCATAGGATATGTTTCCAAGGGAACCGATCACTCTGGATTGGACGGATTGCATATTGAGGAATGCTGGTTTTGAGATATTTTATTCGGAAATATTTCCACTTTTCTCCTGGGGTAGTCATAATTCATGTAAATATTTTGCAAACTTTTTAATCACTTGCTTCCACGAAATTACAACGGTGATGATTAAAAAAATGTATGCAAAAAGCTGATACTTTTAACTATGAGTCCAAGAGGATTGAGGAAGGGAAATGCCTGAACTCCTGGTAAAAGTTACAGCATTAGCCTTACATTTAGATAAAAAAATATATTTTACAAAATGCAGAATGCTACATGGTTCAGGAACACAAAAGTAATGTTTGTTAGTTTTTACCCGGCAGGTTTAAAAACTAATCTCTCGAAAAATTTCTACGCAAAAAAATATTCAAATATCATTTAATTTTTTTAACGTAAACTTGGGATGCGGAAAATGTTGGAGTACTCTTATATATTCAAACACTATCTCTTTTTGCCCAAAATATACCGTATAAAAGTGTATATTTTATGGCATTGTCATTAGTAAGCAAACTTTGTCTAGGATGAATAAATTCATACCTGAGTTACAGAGAAGTGAGAGATAATTTCAACATTCCAGAGAGATGAAATAAAGAATATGAGCTTATTTTTTCAGTCACTTTATCGGCACGAGTTACAAGTGTCTCATTTCAGCATTCAAAGATAATGAGAGAGCCCATGTCGTTACAAGTACAAAAGTTATGACCGCGAACAATACCTTTCGTTCATTATAATCTCCAGAAATTCGAACAAATATAAAGCGATATCGGTGGAGACAGAGTGACTAATACTTCGCGCCTTCAATGTAAACCCTCGGAATCTCTTAATGGTGAGATGATCGGTCGTCCTTACCCGTACTGGGGGACTTGGAAAGAGGTAATTGCGGAGGGAATTACGCGAGGGTTTTGCCTAGGCGCCAACGAGAATGAACGTATGAGTGAATGATGACGAGGGAAAAGAGGAATTCCGACGTGGAGACCACCTTGCCGATGGTATCCCCGCGCCACTGCAGCACCTCCCGCGGAGCCCCAATATCCGGACTCGCGAAGAAAGCCGCTCCGCGACGGGGGGTTGGGAGGGGGGAACGACGCGATTATGGCGCAATCAATTTCTTGCGCGAGGTTCTCAAAGGTACGGTCGGGTAGGTGAGTGATTTATCGGCACGGATGAAAAGGGAATGAAAGGGGTGGGAAGAAGGGAACTGTTAAGCGATCCGTTCTGAACGTTAAAAAGTTCATTTCTCTCCGTGGAGGATTCAAAATTTGCTCAATTCGTGGCGAAGCCCGAAGTAATTGCCCCTTTATTCCGCGCCCATTTGATCCGTTTACGTCAGTCAGTAAAAAGCGTCCGAATAGATAGAGAAAGGGAAAAAGAATGCTATTCTCTCACAAATGCTTTATTAAAAAGGAAATTTTTATTGGTGGGCAATCAATACGATCAAGTGATCAATACTCCGGAGCCATTCCGATCACAGTCACTATTCAATCTCCATCATTAGAGCTTAAATGCATCCAATGTTATCAAATATCACAGCTTGTTGGACTCCGCTCAAGGAGTCGATCGTTGATATAGGAAAACGTGACAACACCAGACGTTATTTCAACCATTATTAAACAATTTCAACAGTATCAAATTCACATGAAAGAAGATTCATAAATAATCGGTGTTTATTAAAATGGGTATAAAATTGACAAAACTCTCAAGACAAATCGTCTTTGAGCGTTCAAAACACCCATCAAAATACGTGAATCGAGAACAACGATGATATTAACTGAAACATATTTAATGCTGAAAGACAAATTTTTACTAAAAAATAAGCCTAAAATTCTACTCGTTCATGTGTGCCACTCTTACGCCAGTGCACACACTTTATAATCAAACTCTATAATCATTCGATGCACATAGTTAAATAGAACCACGTAGGTGAACAATTTATGGTACTGGTTTGAACCCAGATACGCTTTCATTAAAAATGACTTTAAATTAGAACAACGAAAATTTTCCTCGCCGGGGTTTTTCATTGGTTCATTGAAATATGAAAACAGTTCACCGATAAGTATGACTCTTGGATGAAAGTAGCGTTCACAGATTAGACGCTGCTATCTTCGAATTGACGTGGAACGAATCAGGACGTGACCGTAAATTTAAAGTAACGCGAATTTTATCCTAAAAGAAGCGAAGCTATCCTTCAATGATAAGAGAGGGCATAGAATTGATAAAACCAACAAAACACTTCAAACAAGAAGACAGTTATCCAATGCATTGCGTGTGAAGTAGAGATATGCGGTGAATAGCCAATTTCAGAGCAACGGTCCTAAGACGGGATGGAAAATATGAAGGCGTCGAAAATTGGATCAGTCTGCCTTGAACCCGCAGACGCCAGCTGAAATGCTGGTGAAACTGGAGCAAAATATACTCCAATAACGCGGCAAAAACCCGAGAAGTGTGCAGCAAAACTGATCGCGCATTTTAATTTTGCTAAGTTTTTACTGTATCGAATCCTGTAAAATTTATTATTCAAAAATGAACTTTTGATGATTGATTGAATATCTCGAAATTGTTTTTAAGAATTACACATTGTTTGTCCAGCATATTAAGCCATGATGGAATTTGAACGAGCACCATTAAAAGTAGAATAATTAAGAGTGATTACTACCGTGACTATTGAAGTTATTCATACCTGACACGATGCAGAATATTATCAAAGAAATAAGATCTAAAGCTTAAAGTTTGAGGTCTATGTCATTTTTCAGGTAATATATAAAAATGGCGGTATACACAAGGGTGTCATAAGCCGGTACTCTCTTCGTTTCCGATCTTCTTCAAATATGTATTAAGTATCCACATGGCCCAAGAATTTCAATGTCTAAGTGTGTAAAATAAATTAAAGTGTAACTTTCATTAGGATTAGCAGGGTTACTACCTAGCATTGTATAGGATTTACATTCAGTTATGGTTAAGAAAAAAAGTGCATTGAGGGTGAGGAATATCAAATATACGAGAAGAATTTTGTAATTGAGAAAGCATAGCTAGATGAAACAAATAAAATTATCGAATAATATAGAAAGATATTAAAAACTGTTCATGCTCTTACATAACTAAACCATTGGTTATGGTTAAGAAGATTAAAAACCCAATATTGAATAGGACTCACGTTCTGTCATGGATGAAGGAAAACACAAAAAGGGAAAAACAAAAGTAGAAGTGAGTATTTTCAAAGGAAAAATGAAACCAATGGCCAATAAAGGCAATTATTAATCAGTAGACTTAAACATAATCGCGTAAAGTATAGGATATACTTGGAATAGCAATATGGCAAAGCCATGATGGCTATAACCGTCAAGCAAATTGTGAATTTCAAAAAATAATTATATTTGATACACTAAAAACTTTCTCATTACTGGGTATTTGAATTTGAGTAATTAAACATATTGCTCCACATAATTTGCATTGTAGGACCTTAAAACTGAAATAGCAGCCTGCCTGACATTATTAATTTCTAGCCTTATACTCTTTTAATTGTAATATTTTTAATTGAACTTCTACGGGTACATTAATTGAACTTCTACGGGGAGTATTATTGATCATGATAGAACTGAAAATATATACTTGCTTGTACAAAGAAATAAGAAAACAATTACCTTCTTAAAATGTTTGATGGATTTAAAATAACACAAATTCTTAGTTTCACCTTCCAAAACTTGCGAAAAAACGCAACAAAAAATATGAATAATTATTAATACGGAAGCTCCGTATAACTTTTTCACCCCTCATGCAAACTTAAATGCAAACTCACACTCTCACCCTCTTAATTTACGGTCTCAAATATAATACACAGGGCCACATATAATAGGCAGAAGAAATGAATGTAGTGTCAACTCTGAATAAATATTAAATGACCTCATCAGACTCCTATTGAGACATCGTGAGATGATGGCGTCAATTTTAGTGGGAATAGTGAGCGGGAAGCATAAAGAGAGACGCAAGACAATGTACTATGAGAAAAGATGATGAGATAAGAGATGAGATGAGACGATCAGTAGCTTTGAAAACAAGGACTTCCATTAAAAGAACAGATTTATGTTTTAACCGAATCGGAATCATGCTTCGCTTTCCGAAAGAAAGGCGACTATCCTTCCAAAAGGATACCTTGTAGAACCCAAAACCTTCCCGTTCATCCTAATGCCTACCACCTTTCTTTACCATCAGCGAAATATTTATGTTCATCCACTCGACGGAAAAGGGCTTGCGATCCCACAAAATGGCCTCCTATCTCTAGAGGGAGAGAGAAAGTAATAATGATAATATTGAGATTAGTAAATTTTTAAGAGGGAAGGCTTTAAAATTTTTGACGAAGAAATAGAGTGAAAGTCAGCCGTTCCCTTATCTTTCATTCTAAAGACCCTGTTCCTTATTCAGGGTTCCCTGACCGCTCTCCCCAAAATAGCCCACCCGTTGGAAAAAAGAATCTCAAGTAGCCGGACCTTCTATCCTTTAATCCTCCTCGCCTATATATTTAAAGCATCCGGCCTCTTTTTGCCCTCAGTGGTTGGAGAGGGTCCACTTCCTTTCCCTTGGCCGGGTGGAGTATGAAGTAATTTTGGAGTGGATAGATTTAAACATAAATAGTCGTCTTTATTTCATGGGAAAGATTGAAAATTTATAGTCTTATATTTACAAAATTTATAGATTTGCGTGAATAGCTCGCAGAATTACACAGTGCTGGAATCTCAGTAAATACCGAATAGAATATGCAACTGGTGCGGGGGTATATTTTATGATATTGGGATGAATGTTTTAAGAATGGAGACTGAAAAAAATTGCTAGGGTTACTTCTATTGACCTTATCATATTTCTTCCTGTGACCAAATTATAAGCGAAACATATAGTATGAGGCAAAAAGGCATGGAATAAATAAATCATCTTTGAAAAAGGTTTAAGATTCTCGAAAGTTAGCGCAGTCTTGCTTTGAATAATATTCCGAAAAAGATGCTTAGTGCTCACTTTTAACACTTTCAGTTCCTGTTTAATTCCCAAAATACTAATAATATACTACAATTATACATAATATATAAATACATATTTATATATATATAAACATAAACACAGTAATCAACCCGAAGATCGGTTTAGTAGGTGATGGTAGAGTTCACCCAGTACTAAGCCCGATGCCGTGTGAAATTCACACATCAGGGTAGGGGGGGCAGTTACTTTCCCTGTGCCGATTATGGTTTCCCAGGAAGATCTGGTACCCCAAAAATCACATGCTGCAGGTGCCTAGAGCGCCTTGCCCGGGAATCGAACCCGGGCCCCTCTGGTCGGCAGTCCAACGCTCTACCCCATAGACTACCGCGACACACACACACACACACACACACACACACACACATATATATATATATATATATATATATATATATATATATATATATATATATATATATATATACAGATGTAGATTTTTAGAATATAGAGACACAAAGAAAGGACACTCACAATTAGTTATTTGACGTTTCGACAGCTCGGCTGTCGTCTTCAGAATGGCGTTCTCTGGGGAGAGCGGAGAGGACATGTGCGGGGGAGAGGTGGGGGAAGGGGAGGTAGGGCACCAATAGGAAATGAACAATGGGGGGGGGGGATATGTAGGCAGCCATATGATGCATTCAGTGGGCTTGGTTCAGCCCGGGCGGTTTAAATGATTGGGCCACCCAGATAGAGACAAAAAGAAAGGACACTCACAATTTGTTATTTGGCATTTCGACAGCTCGGCTGTCGTCTTCAGAATCAGATTCTGAAGACGACAGCCGAGCTGTCGAAACGTCAAATAACAAATTGTGAGTGTCCTTTCTTTGTGTCTCTATATTCTAAAAATCTACATCTGTGTTATATATATATATATATATATATATATATATATATATATATATATATATATATATATATATAATATACTACTTCAATCGTACATAATTTTGTACAAGTGGGAAGGTATTAAGGAAACATCGGCATTTAAATGGTTTATCCAAGCTCATATTTCTAGCTCTGCTTGGAACCCAAATAATCATTAAGAAACACTAATTATTATTCATTGGTATTCGATTGCTTAAGGCATAAAAATACTAATATTTACGCAATTACGAAAAGTGAAGATTAAGTAAAATCATAATTAAGGCGCTATTTTCATAGTTTAATAATAGGATAAAAAAATTAAGACAACATTTTATGGTATTGCATGTATTTTTGTCAACGGCTTATAGTTTTTCTTGGATGTTAACACAACTTTATGTAAGGAAACATTTAAATAATATTACTCAATGAAATAATAAGGCATTCACTAAAACAATAGCAACGCAAAATCATATGGATTTTTATTTTCCTACATTGTCAAAAAGGAATCCTTTTATAGTTTGATTGCTATCCGTTGAATGCCCTGGATTTCTCAAGATTATATTCATTACGCTTGGGATTAAAAACCTTTTCCATAAGCAGAAACAATAACTGAAATACTCCCCATGCATTGCACTCTGCAAAGGTATACTCGCGGTTCCGGTACATATTTACCTTAGGTTAGCCATGCAAAAATTAGTGCGGTGTGAGTAGCGGTTCCAAATTATAAGGGTGTGAAATTCCGTGGAAATTGTTTTCTGACAGGTAAAAAAGAGTGTTTTTTATCAATGACAGGAGAGATCTGTAGAAGATTTTGACCAAAGACCTGCGGTTGAACAATATCAAACCAATACATGTGTACTCGTACTATGGCAATACATTTAACTGATATGACAAACCACACCCAAAAAATGTATTATTAAAAAAAATGTATTTCTAAACATAAGCGAGAGAGAAAGAATAAACGCAAACAAATATGAAGAATCTAAAAATTTACTTAAAAATCGATTATAGGATGGCCTACGTAGAAAAATAGTTTTTCAGTCAATTTAGAGTTAACTCTCGCCTAAAAAAGTAATTGCTAAAAACGTACTGATTGAGAAGCTAATGATTAAGAAATCAAAGGAGGAAGAGGAAGCCAAAATATTGAGGGGATCTCTTGGAGCCTGCGATACGTATATTGGATGGGGGTGGAGGGTGGGGAAAGTTATTCGTATTGCAGAAGGGGAGGACTCTTCCATCCCCTTCGTGCCAGGGGGAGGATGGAGAAAGAAATAAAGACGAAGAACAAGAGAGGGGCCGTACGGGGGAGAGGGGTGATATGTGGAGGTTGTCTTTTGCGGTTAGGGTGGGAAATGAATGACGTACTCATAATAAATGTGATGAGAAAATTAAAGCTTCTAGTGAAATTTTTCGTGAAGAGAAGTTGATTGAATCGTTAAAAGTCATTAAATTCTGGCTTCTATGGTTCATTGTCATACTCTACCTAAGACGTCTTATGAAACCGGCCTTTAAAAAAAACTGGCACGTATCATCCTGCACCTTTAAAAGAAGTTTTCACATCCTGTTCTCCAAGCTTCATGAAATACTACACATTCAGAGAGCTTCTATTAATCATTAAGCCCTTAAAATTGCCAAACAATCTCACTTCTTTTTATACCCTATTCAAAATACCCATACCTTTAAATATTTTTTACAGTCTTCGGCATCACATTATTCCCCAATCACTCCTCTCATATGCATATGTTATTAATATTTCGCCTATTTTTACTTCAATTTTAATTTTAATTAATTTCTTTATCGATGTCAATAATTAATAAAACCTACTTGTTACTCTGCATTCTTAAGTCACAAAACCACCATACTGGGATAAATAAATAGTTGGGTGTTACTGTTGATGTTATGTGACGATCTGTAGCTTTCTTTTACCAGGGAATTATCCGCAGCATTAGTGTCACTGCAGATATACAGTAGTGGAACTGAAGTGTTATCCTCAGCTTTAGTGTCACCACAGATAACTGTGGATATTGCCCGGGGAAAATAACCTCCATTAGATAACATTCTATTATGAACCCTCGGCCACGGAGTAAGAAAGGAGACATTGCCATTGTTAATCCAAGGGGTCACAAAAGGTTATGAAACTACTTTTACAGCACTGAAGGTTACTGTAATGGCATAATAATATATTTATTCACTTCGGACGATGCTGTGGATATTAGGTCCCAATATATAGTGATTAGGTTAAACTAATCGTCTGGTCAAAATTATATTAAATTAAAAAAAAGAGAAAATATAATGAGTTCAAGCTTAAAAGCCGTATGATCGGAAGTAATATCTACCATCGTGTCTTGCACAACAGAGAGAGATGCATACCTATACATGCAGCATATATTATGCTGATTAATTAATTAATTTTAATCGTGTCAATATGGACGGAAAATCATTTAAATCTATTACCCTCTCTAATAATTGAGCCTTGAAGAGGGATAGAGGAGAAGGTTTGAATTATTGAATAGTTATCAAAGAAAGACCGTAACAATCATGCTTGGAAACTAGATTACATTAAAAAAATGCTATACATAAAAAAGCTTAAAATGCCAACTCAAGAATACAATAAACAGCTTGCGCACACAATCAGAATAAATGAATCACATCTCAAGTTCATTTGCGTGAGTAATATGCCCGATCTTTCCCTGAATCACTAAAATGAACTTTAACAACTCAAAAATTGTTACTAAATTGGAAAAATATTAGGGATTACAATTGTATCACTGGGGTTTATCAGACTCTCACAGGTTCTTGACGAACCAACTTGATGCCGCCAGTAAAACTTGCTTTTACAAGGAAGGCCTATCTTCTCCCTCGAATTAAACTGGCTATTATTTTACCTTTGATCTGAGCATTCGAATTTAAAACAGGAAACTTCTCAGATAAGCAGTAAAATATGAATATTGATCTGCTTACCGTTAAAACTAAAGCTGACAGCCATCAATTCGACCGTGCCATTTAGTATACTTCTTTCTAAATGTCTTCGCAACTGACTGAGAAGAAAAACTGTCCCACGAATGTAAATTTGCGATAGCCAATTCGATTCAACAGTCACACTGTGGAGAAGTCTCTGCTCTCAGATCTCCATGTCGTGATGGCACCCTGTACGCGGTGTTACCGTATGTGTTGAAAGTTAGGCTAAAGACGTGTGCCTTTCCCCTTTTAATTTCGAGAGGTATAGAAAAACTGAGTTGAATCCTCCATTTCCCTCTCCTTTTCCTCGTACGCTGGAAGAAGTCCAAAATGTTTTGAAGGCTCCATCGCAAAGACATTTTGCAATAATAGCAGTTAGAAACCATTATCAAAATTCTTATTCATTTAGTGTTTTAACAAGTGACCGGGAACCTCTCTCGCGTCAAACCCCAAATGTTTAACCCGTATATGGCCGACAGAGAAGGTAATAACTTGAAGCGAGATCAGATGATAAGCACTTATAAAGAGGAGAATAACTATGCAAGTACTGAACAAGTACACTTAACATTTAACTAGCCGCTTTCTCCTATTAGCTGAGAGTAATTGCAAAATTAATTTGACAAAATCATGTTTTTTTCTCAAATAAAAACAAGGTTGGGCGAAGAAAATACATCGAAAAATTATATAGGCCTTAGAAATAGGTGAAAGTGCGTGATGGAAATAGAAAACAAAAGGGTCCCACTAGTTCGACCGCATTAGGAAAACGTATTGCAAACCTAATTTAACTGAAAGTAATCTTTTCAGGAATACTTAACCCCATTTTAAACCTAATAGTGTCGGAACTATTTAATTGACCAATGACAGCAAGTGGCTCTCCTTTTTCATATCTCAGCTGGTTATAAGATAACTGAACGATATTTCCTGTCGTTAATTAGGAACCACCAAAGCGCGAATTTTGAAGTAGGTTTACAGCCCATCATTTGTAACTTTTACGTTTATATTACTTATTGGCTTCAGCAATATTTTACTCTCTTAACAAAGCATGTTTATAAAATATTTTGTACCGCAAAATAAGAATCAGTGAGTGGTTTTAGATTCAGTCTTCATTCTAAAACAACGTTTATGACGTCTCTGAAGAGGCGAGAGCTGTATCTCAAAGGTTTTTCTGAGCTGACATGACAGTTGCAATTCAAAATTTTGCTATTTTACTTTGTTATAACCTTATAAATGCGAAGAATAAACTGTAAAAAAGTAATTAGAGGAAATATGAAGAGAATTTTAAAATGAAAGCAATCCTCACGTAAAAGCAATAGTATATGAAGCTTGTATTAGAAGAGATCGATTTCAAATACATGTCTTAAATACGCGATATTTTAGAATTTTTAGCATTTGCAATCTTAATGCATTCATTTAAAATGATATATAAGCTAGAAGAGTGGAGAGTCAAAGAAGATAATTGATTTAGAAGAATGCTAAAATGGAGAGTGAAGATGAGAGAGCACGAGGCTGAAAATTGTAGAAGGGAAAAAATATCAAAATTTGGCGATTTCAAAAACCTATCTAGATTGAAGTAGTAGGCCAAAAAATAAGAACTGCTATGATATTCATTGTAAAATCAGAAAAGTTCTAGTATAAATAAAAAAATGTTAACATATTAAATATTATTAATGCATGAAAGGATACTATGAACCGAAAAAAAGGCAAAACGAGGCAAGCGAACAACAACGAAAATGTAAATACTATTTGCGATAGCATTCTCGAATAAAGCTTAAAGTACGTTTAAAAAAGTTGTGAATGGGATAATCTTAATGGATAAGTACCTCCTGAAATGATACTTTAAAGATTCATTTAGTGCGAAAAATAACCCTATGCAAGAGTAAATGTAGGTAAGGGTTACAAGTTCACAATTATGACCCTCAAATGGGAAAAAGAGAACGCAAAAGTCTCGTTAAAAATTATATGAAAAAATGCAAATGGCATATTCTAGAAACATAAATAGAGATTTTAAAGGTAATAAGAATCTGTTCTATAAGTGAGTAAATAACTAAATCAGTTGAGCGAAAACGGATTAACGAACTTAATATTTTTTAAAGACTAATACGTTTCTCAGGATTAAACGAGTATATGAAAGAATGTTGCAAAGGCAAGGCAGGTGTAATGATTAGAGATACAAATAAACCAGTCTTGTTTTGTTGCAGGCAATTTTTGTTTTGGTAGCGGGGATTCCAACGGATCGACGGGAAGACCATTATAGATCTAGGGAAATAAAAGGAAGAATGTATTTGAGGGTAAATGCATCCAAAACAACAGTATTAAGTGGTCCTTATTATGTTAAATTGGAAATGTGATTACACGTCGGGGGTTGACGGCGCAATTTCTGCAATTGAAAAAATAAAATACTTCATATTTAATTTTTTTTACCTTTGTTACGTGTCAAGCCTTAGAAAAATGGTAAAACGGATGAAATTAGGTCAAAAGTCGTTCGAATTCCAATAGAAGGGTTATTGGTAGTTTTAGAAATGTATAAAAGAAATAAAAGGGTCAAAAAGTTTTTTCTTTTTATAACAAAAAAGGCGTAAAGTTTCAAAAATAGCTGTGTAAAAAAGGAACCCATTCCCCTATTACTATAAGGAAGTGAAACCTCGCAATACAAGGCGAAGGCCCTGGTGTAGCTGTAGAAGGTAGCATATTACTACTCCGATCGCAACTTTTAGAGTTACTAAACTGATATTAAATGTTGAAGACGTTCTTTGACAATACAATAACACGTCATCATATTCCTCCTACTTAATTATTATGTGCATAAAGAAATATCTGTGAAGGTCTTCGCCTAAAAATATAATGAAAAAAGTATTGATTTTGACTTAAAGTCAGTCCCCGTAAAAAAATCGTATTAATCAAATAGAAATTGGCACTAATTTTTTTAAACATATATTTTTGTTAATTGTGTTTAAAAATGAATTAGACTGCAGTCCTACAATTTCAGCTGTCATATATAGAAATTCAATCCGACCCTTCTTTTAACCAACGATTTTATGCCTGCTATATGTTGCCTTTTTCCGTCACATGCTCCTCGACACGCTTCATACCATTTATAACATAATAAAAGCCTGAACTTACCTATTGATAATATAGCTATATAAGAACTAAGGTCAGTGCGGCTTAATATAAAAGTAAACTCGAAGACACAATATGGTAAAATAACCAAAACAGCCAATTTCATGACGCTCGGAAAAATTTAACAATACCTTCGCTACAAAATCTAATAAAAAGGCGCAGGGAAAATTTGCGATAGACGATTTGTAGCGCGACTAGCGCAAAATTTTTACTGCTAAGCAAGTACTCGTTTACGAAGAATTCGCGGATCAGTACTATTCTGTAATTGTGAAGTTGTTATAGCCACAAGGATAGCCAGTGGATAAGTCGCCCTATTCTGTAATCCTCGTGTTATAAAAAGGATAAGGAAAGAAACGGCACTTTTTTCCATAGCGGGCGTGACGCTTTAAATAATTCACCCGCACCCATTGTTGTCTTCCTCCCCAACGCGTCAAATGCGCCCTACTTCTCGCCCGTTTCCCATTCAACACTCGCCCCGTCGCCGTCAACAAGGGATGAGCACCCTCTCGCGTTTTCACCACTTCCTTCCACACTCCCCCACCTTCCCTCACCCTCCTTCAACCCTCGCTTCCGACGTTTGCCGCCAGAGGGCAAGCACAACGCGCAAAACCGGAAGCGGAAGTTCCGCGCCTACCTCGGCTTAAAGGGTGCGACGAATGGAGGTAGCGGCAGGGAAGGAAAGAGGTGGAAAGGCGGGATGGAGTGAATGGACGGGAAAGGCAAAGGAAATGCAGGTGGAGGGGTGAGAATAGAGACTTACGAGTAAATAAATATTTCGCATTTCTAAGATTTACAATACGAGGTCGAGAATACGAACCTTACATTCGTTTTCGAAAGTGCTTACGCACATTGAACGCCGACACTTTCATTTGTCTAGTTTTCGCGTGAATTGCCATCGAAATGCGTCCACTCTGTTCGTTTAAATGAAATTATTTTGGAATATGTTTAGTTTAACAAAATTTCACATCCAAGTGAACGATAAAATTTTGAAATATGCTTTTTATTCTGATACGAAAGAGTTATATACATTGTTGATTTAGTTAGCACTTTCACACTTTTCAAATAGGACTGCCTTCCTCACAAAAATTATATTAAACACCCATAAAAGTGCATTCCTTCAACATTTTTGGATAGGTCTTAGCATTTCATGTGCATGATATTTAAGAGCAATAAGAAGTACTTTTAATTACTTGATATATTTAGCTACAGATTATGATTTTTGTATCTATTAAATTTGAATGAATGGATTTGGAATTCAAAATTTGAGATTGAGCGAGTACGGTATCCTTACTTACCAATTACTTAAACCATTGATACCATATCCAAGTCACTATGAACTAAAGCAATTGTCATTTTTTGAACGAATATTCTTTTTCTTTAATTAGAAATTGATTCATTCTTTAATTTAATCTCGCATCCCAGCCTATACATTACTCGTTGCTTAGTCACCTAGGGCATTTAGCCTCGTGTCTTTCTCATTTTGGTATTGGTAAATATTAGAAACTTTAAATATTTTTTCACCAAGCTCTCCTCTCTTCAGGTGTATCCAAACCGTCCCGGTATGAATTTATGAATTCTCCGCCGACATTTATTCCTATTTCCGGTTTTTACCATGTTATCCAATTTAATGTTTAGAAGCACGGGTGATAATAGACGCCATTGTCTTAACCCTCTTCTGAACTTTGATAATCCTAATTTTCTATATTCCGCTTGAACCTGAGACGTCTGAGACATTTATAGGCTGCGAATAAGTCTCCAATACCTCAATTCTTCCCCAATTTCCCTCATTTATGAATTGAGGTATTGGAGACTGGGGAAGATTTCCTCCCTTTCATTCATAAATTCTACCGAATTCACTCAATCAAATGCCTTCTTGAATTCAACAAAACAGTCAAATACAGCGTGATTGTGTTCTATTTCCCTCTCTAATAGTGAGCTCATTACTGTTTTGACGTATGCTCACCTCTCCCCATGAGTCCAAATTTATCAACCCCTATGTAATCATTTGCTCCTCTCTCCCTCCTCTCGTCGATAATTCTGAGAACCAATATAGCTGCTTGCAAACTCAAACTTAATATTCTGTAGTCCTCACATTTGGCTGTCTTCACCTTTTTTTGGAATAGTAACCAACACTGATATGACGAATTCTGCCGGTCAAACTCTTCATTTTTACAACGAACTAGATCATATAACTAATTTCTTTCACTTTTTCCTAAATATGTACATAGTTCAACGCAATTTTGTCTACCTCCACGGCCGTGTTTGATTTCAATTTGGTCAAATTTTCTCTCTTGCAATCAAGTATGGCTGGATCTGAGTTAAATGCCACGTTATATTCTCTTTCTAGGTCAAAGTTCGCTCGTCTAATGCCATTACCGTTTAGTTCCTCTAAAAATTCCTTCCTTATCTCTTGAATACATACAGAGTATCAATTATGCCTTTCCATTTATAAATCTTACATATCCTTAGACTTCATCTTCCACCACACAATGTTTGCCTTAATAGTTTCCACCACATTTAACATTCAAATCACTGTACTTTTTTCTGTATAATTCTGTGTTTATATTTATCCATTTGATTCTCTCGTCCATATGCTCATGATACCCTAGCTAAGTAATTTTTCCTTACTCTTTTCTTATTTACTAAGTGCTCGCAAAGCAGTCTCGTGCAGAACTCTATAGCTTTCTCCCCGCGATCTTTTCTTGTTCAATAACTGCAGTCCCATACCTGCCTTCCATGTCTCCCTTTACTTTCCGTCGCATTTCGATTCTTCATGAACATCTTCAATCACTGCCACTAGTTTACACTTCATTTTATTGTCTATTTCTTTCTCCAAATGGTTAATTGTGAGTATATAGACCAGAATAATGACCAAGTTCGTTACAAGACAACCATTACAGAGTGTAAAAATCATTGGCCTTGAACGGGATCCCGGTCAAGGTGAATGGTTTTTACACTCTGATATTGTTGCATTTAAATTCATATTAGCGGATGACTCCGTCAAAATTTACTGCCCTAGCATCTCCCGCAGTTACTTGGAACTAACCAAGCTCTTTGGTTCAGCTTTTACATCAATTGTGATTATATCCAATCGTTCGCATGCTCTGTTTACTTTACTTCTTCCTACCGTTTAGTGGACTAGCATTACCACCTTTTGATGGCTCTCTCCCCTTCCACTCTATATTGATTATCTGTAAACTTCATTCCAATAATCACAGAACTTCAAAATATTTATTTTCCCATTTTCCATCCTCCACTTTCTGCAGTCTTTTCTTATTTCCCAACTCTCAAATCGTCCTAACATTCCAAGTTTCTTTTATACTTTGCTAGGCTATCCAATTTTTAATTTTTTACTGCTTACATCGATTCTAATTTGCAAATATTTCATGAGATGACGACCGCGGAAACTGTTTCTCCCGCTGCCGGGCACGAGAGACAGCCGATAGGGCCGTGTCCTATTGTAGGAAAAACTGTTTTCTACAATGTTGTCCATCCCAATAACTTGGGATAAATAACTGATGCGGTTTCACACGTTCCTAAATACTGTTTTTAAGGTGACCATTCCAATGGCCGCCTCACTTGAGGAGCAGACGCCCTACGCGGACTTCGTTTCCTCTGGATCCTACCCTTCTTTCTTTTAGAAAATTGGTCGTCAAGGATCTGATCCAGGGTTCATCAGAACACGCAAGCCCTTTGATCATCTCACAAATTAGGTAGTAAAAATATAAAAAGCGAACAGCAATTGAGCTCATCATTCACTAGGCGTGGCCATGCGCGGCCGATAACTGGAGAAAGAGGGAATTAAGTTTCTGACTCAAGTACATTAGTGTACGGATTAAAACGTAAAACTTTGGAAATCGATGATTTTGAATTAAAAACTAATCTAAGCTTCCTTGTTGACGCAGAAGAGCTAAAATATAATGTTTGACAAATTCTACACGCCAAACGCAAAGACTGCCAAAGTGGAGATGCAGAGGATTTTTTGACCAATTTGCGTAAATTTCATTCCCACAGTGTCAATTAGAGATAATTTTTTTTATTTTTTACATGATTCACTGGGACATATCATAGTTTTCAATAAATGGGAAATATGGCCAAGTTGTACAAACTTTTCTTCCTGTCGACTATTGAGTTGGCGTATTACTCTGCTTTTTCGCCACCTGGGAGTCCAAGCAATGACACAATACAGGAACACAGTCGTGGGGAGTTCAACAACAGAAGCTGGGGGGTAAGAGGTTTCCTGAGGCTTGGGATCCAGGTTTTTTGCAGGCCGGTCGAAACAGAGACGCTAAATTGGGAGAATGCACAAAGAAACGGAAGAGTTGCTGTCCTACCAAGTGCGCATGTTTGCGTTGTAACTGTGAATGTGTGTGTCCGTGTACATTCTCGAGGTGGTTGAAAGGGAAGAGACGAAAATATAAACGACACGAAAGAGAGAGAGAACGAGAGAGGAAGAGAGGGGAGAGGCAGCGCAAGAATAAACAGAAAGAGGGAGGGCGGAAGAAGGAAGAGTGTGTATGTGGGGAGGCGGGGGGAGAAGGGGATTTCCGTGCAGGTGCGAAAAGGGATTTCGAGAGACAAAGGACGATCGCCACCCGCACTAAACATCCGCTACGTCGGTGTCGCCATCTCGTGAGAAACGGCCTACTCCCTTCCGACGCATACATTTACCAACCTCCCACTTCCCCCTCTCGCTCCTTTCCCACCGTTCCCCTCTTTCTTTCCTGGGGAATTAAAAGCAGAATTATGCGAAGAGTGTTGTTGAAGAGAGAGGCCCTGGTGCCGAGGAGTTGAAAGTGTTGAGCGGGAAGTGGTTAGTAGAGGAGCCACTCACTGGAGGTTGTTAAACAAAATAGAAACCGATGAAAAGGAACGGTCACGAGTATTTTCGGTTCAAAGTTTCATTTTTGGTACAGTGGATCGAAACTAATCAGTTGTCCGGAAAGAAAAATTTTTCTGCATGGGTGCGCATGCTATCCTCGCCTAACTGACCTCTCGGCTTGCAAGCACGGGTGATGTTCTTTGACCAGATCTCACGACGTGTAAGGCAAATATAAACTACCTTTAACCTAGGGCATATGTAAGAATCCAAGATTTCAGTATTAAATTATGGTTTTACCATCAAATGAATTACCCAATCATTTATTTTTTTATTTATTTACCGTATTAATTTGATTAATCAATACAAAATCCAAATACAATGCCCATTGTTCCCATACTTTTGTCATAACAGAAATCTTAAAATTATACCGATTGTAATATAATCGTGGTGTGATGGATTGAAGATTAAGGAAGTGGAACCGGAGTGGAGGTATCTCCCCTCCAAAAAATAGATTCTCTTCTTGGTGAATGCAAAATAAGGCTTTAAACAAAGGCGTCACCGTAATTAAATTGGAGCTATTTTACAAAACGGGTAACCACTCTAGCCATTTTGGATTGGCTTCATATCTAAGAGGGTCGTTCCCTTTCGCAGTTCAAAGCGTCCCTTTTATCCTTTTTTAAACGCCATTGATTAAGGACTAGATAGTAATTTTATATTGCATGTCCGTGATTCCTAATGTGGTTAATTGAATCTTTTCCCTATAAATGCTTTAATTAATTTTAAAATCATCAAATAAATATTTAAATTTTACAGAATAGACGAGTTCAGATGAAGCGTTCATATATCTATTCCCACTTAAAATGCATGAACGTTCGAAAAAAATATATCACTCTGAAAACTAGGTAACTTAATGGAATACCAATATAAATAAATAACAATTAAATAAATAATATAATTGTTTCCGATATAAATAATAGATGTTAGAATGAGTTTATTGTGTAAAAATAATGCACCAAGAAAGGTTCAATCCTAGAAGTAAATTGTTACCAGTGTTTTTATTTGTTTAGGTATTGCAATAAAGATCATTTGAAAACTTGCTACTTACTAAAAATGGCCGATGTTCTATTGGAATTCATTCTCTTTGAAATCTCTTTGAGCCGGAAGTCCCAATTCTAGGTAACCTATATAAAAACAATGTAAAAAATAAGTAGAGGAAAACCTTTCCACTATACATAATAGAGATACGGATATCAAATTTTATTTAGTTTCTTTCCCAAATATATATAAATTGTCAAAAAACTTTCTTTCGATGTGTGTTTGGCTACTGAAACCTCTATGGGCATCTCTTTATTTACTATCTCAGGTACAAATGCGAGTGTTTTGTGAAAAATATAATTGAATGCTGAGCAAATCACAAAGGAAAACAAAAAACATTAACTGCATATTTCTTAAGAAATTTCATTCCGTTATTAAAGTTTGAGTTCAAATACAAACGGATTTCAGTAGAAAACTCTATCTAATAGGTCCACGTGGTGCGATTATTTGCATTAGAGAAGGTCAAGGAAACCATTCAAAGATGCATTGCCAAATTGCTGAAACCTTCGTGAGTCATTAATGAAATTATTAGGATAATGTTAACGTCTTCCCACGACGATTTTTAAGAAAATATACGCTTGCTGACTAGTGGAGGATTATTTCCGAAGATAGTTAAAATAATAAACAATCAATATCAGATTTCTTAGACAAAAACGTGGTAAAACCCGAAATTGAGCTGGTTTAGCCGAAGTACAATGTTACATTTTACGTGGAAAAAGCTGTCAGATTTAGCCTCACCAGCCGAACCAAACTATTAATTTAATATTCCGTGTAGGATCTAATATTTATTGCATACACACGCATATTGTTAATATAAGGAAATATCAGCCAGAACTTAAGAATATTCAATTGTTCCCGGCTCAACCTTGTGGAAATTCATTTTAATATAATTAAGAATACAAAGTAACTTTCCACTGTCCTTTTAATAAAGGACAGTGGAAAGTTACTTTGTATTCTTAATTTTATTAAGAACTTAAGAATATTTTTCGTCAATGTTGTGCATTTGGAGACCATTTCAACAGGCAAGTCAGCTTGAGAAATGAGACGCGCTTCTTTGAAAAAAAATAAAGTTTGACCTCTCCCAGAATATGTTCATTCGCCGGCTTCACAAGAGTTATGATTGAAATTATGGCAAAGACATCGTAATGTTGGTGAAAGTACATCCTCCTTCCGTAAAGAGATAACTCAAGCCTAAAGAATTGGGCTTAATAACTGAGTGGATCTCAAAACAAGTATTCAGCCGATATTTTAGTACTTTTTTTAGCTTATTTAAGGCTTTACTTGGCCCTACGATGAAATTTGAGGCCCATCGTACGAAACTTCACGTGTTTGTTTCCACTTGGATATTCTCTGGGCATTCATACCGGAGCCATCAGGGTAAATATTTTCCTTCGTGTAGATATCTTCAAAATTCATTGCGTCTAAACCAACTATGGCCGTGGAAAATACACGTTTTGGGCTGCTTGCAAAATATTTTTTTAAAGATAAATATCCCCATTTTAGGGTGGAAACTTCTGTAAATGGGTAAGAGTAGAGTATTTGTATTTAGTCAACCTTTAAACACATACTTCCATTTCAACATTACATATAATTATATTATTTATAAGTTAAATTATTACTAACTATTTTTCAAAGAAGTGAGGTGAAATGTTTACCTCTCCCTAAGTTTTGAATTTTATGTTTTACCTGAACTCCTGAGCCCATCTTGATCAAAGGCCATAGAAATATATCCAATTATATGCAGTAAAAACTAATATTCAATGCCTGTAAAATCAGTCGTGAACTCTGTAGCCTCCTTGAATAATGAAGACGGGTAATAAGGTTTCTGGCCATTGTCGCAAAGGGCGTTTCGGGTGCGACACAAAGGGTATCGGGGAAAGTCACATTAAATACGCTGAGTGTTACCAAAAACATCGTGAACTATACAACCTCATACACATTACACTATATACATAAGTATAAGTAATTAAGTATTATGGATGACTAGACCCTTGCTAACCTAGCGCATGAACGGATAACATTAGTAGGGCGGAACATAACCTGGAACGTGGTAGGCAGGATAGACGCGGTCACGAGACTCGTAACCCAGGCAGGACCCACTTCCGAAGGTAAGCTCCGACGAGGAGTGCGGGAGCGGCGAGCGTCGTCACAGACGCTGTAAAACGGGCAAGGCCCTCGTCCGTCGGAAAGTCAGCAATAGGGCACGCTGTCGCGACAAGCGCAAGACAGCTAAAACCTGGCGTCCTACCGGTCACCGCCAGATAACCAACTGACCTTTTCGTCCCGCGACCAGGGCTTTTATACCAAGCTTTAGAGTTGCAGTTTGCCCTCTGACGCCGGACCCAGTGCGCTCCCCAGCCGGATGACTCATCAAGCCCTAACTGCAAGGGAGTGATCATCCTGTTGTCTTTGGTCACTTGGGAGACTCGGAGGAGCCAGGAAAGGAACACTTTATCACATACTTGTGACAATATTCTAGGTATATGAAGAAAACATCAGGATATTTAAATTTACTTCCGTTGTGATAAACGAAATCCAGAAATCCTTTCTTTTTGAGCAATAGATGATCTCTAAATATTCTCCAAAACCGTTGTCACGACAGATTTATGGATTTCGAGATTTTATAGAGTAATTGGAGTTGCAGAAAAAGAGAATGGAAAGGTTATTCACAACAGATTTTTGATAGTTTTTTGATGAATATCTTTAGGTCTATGTGGTGACTATTCTAAGCATTGAGCCTATTGAGCCGTGTCATTGTCACAATGCAAACATTTGGAGAGGTCAATGAGGAGAATGGGTAAGCGGGATAGAGAGAGAAAAAGAACACAAAATAGCAGGGATTAAGGTGGATAAATAACGTCTAGATCTAAAGATAAAGTTGAGTCAATATTTACCAGAGCTCAAAACTTTTTGTAAATGCCACAAGGAAATCTTTATTACACGAACTAGGTTTCGTTGCTGTGAAATGTCCCAAATTCAAGTAAGACTGTAAATTTACTGGAGAAGGGTGAGGGGTCGGGCTTGCGGAGGGGAGGGGCAGGGAATCCTGCGAGGGCGGAATCCTGAAAAATGGCGGTTAAGGGTGGGAATTTTGAAAGATTGGAAAGCTAATATATACCCGGATTCTTGAGTTCTCATCTCTATATTGGTGGCTGAATCGGGTAGGGATTCTAGGATGCTAAGAGCAAAACACTGGTCGAATGAAAGGTTGTGGGAATTTGCGTGTGAAGGGTTAGGAAGACAACAGAGTGAGGCAGAATTGCAGGAGTACCGGTGATTATTCATTCGAATGAATAAGGGGTAATGCATTCGCCTATGTAAAACGAAGTGCATTGTTTGCATGACAAAAGATAAATAATGTTTTTTGAGAGGCAATTAGCGTGGGAAAGAGGTAAGGGGGCGATGAGGGGATGTGGGGAGAGTGGTGTAGATCTAATAAGTAGGCAAGTTTTACATCGGGAACGGTTGCTAGCACGGAAAATATTAGGAAATTTGTCGCGGGGGGGGCGCCAAAGGGTTGGTAGATCTCAGAAGGTTTTTGAGATTGGTGGGTCGTCTGTATGCAAGATTAGGCATTGGGGTAGTAAGGATGAGGTCGCTTCATTGTCATGTAAAATAGGAAGCAGTTCTTTAAGGAAGGTTTTCAGTCCACCTAATCCGGGGAAATTGGTGGTGCAAAGGTTGATCCTGTGTCAGATGTGGGCTTCTTTTGATGTGGTGTGTGTAGCCGGGTGGAGCGGTGGATTTTATTTTGTAGGAGCTTTTCTGGGTAACCGCGTTTGAGGATTGCAAGGTGTAGATTGTCGAGGTATTTGTTTAGAGTGGCTGTGGTGCTGCAAATTCGGTGTCCGCGGATAGAGAGAGAGTTAGGAATCGAGCGTTTGGTGTGTTGAGGATGACAGCTTGTGTGGTGTAGGTATTGCTGATGGTTGGTGATTTTGATGAGTACTGAAGTGGTGAATTTGTTGTTGTGAAGTGAGATGTCGGTGTCAAGAAAGGTGATGGTGGAGTCTGAAATGGAAGAGGTGAATTTAACAGTGAATGAAGAATTTAAGGCTGATAAAAAATTGTTGAGAGACTCAGAGCCATGTGTCCAGAGAATAAAAATGTCGTCTATGCAGCGGACTCAGAAAAGAGGTTGGAAGGGTTGCTGTGACAGGAAGGTCTCTTCGAGATGGCCCATGAAGAGATTGGCGTATGATGGTGCCATTCTCGTTCCCATCGCTGTTCCTTTGGTCTGTAGGTAAAAACAATTTTGGAAAGAGAATGCATTTTTAGTCAGGACGAAAGTGGCAAGATTGAGGAAAATTTCAGTCGAGGGGCGCTGGGGTAGGGGGCGTAGAGAAAGATAATGCTGGTGGGAGGATAAGCCTTCTGCATGGGAAATAGACGTCGATGGTGGCCATAAGTAGGTTGGAAGTGGAGGGAATTTAGACAGTTTAGGAAGTGGTTTGTGTCTTTCTTGAAGGAGAAGGAGGGCAAGGAGAGTACAAGTGGTTGTAGGTGGTGGTCAAGGAATGCGGTGATTCTTTTGGTGGGAGAATTGTAACTGGATTATTTATATATATATAGTATATATATATATATATATATATATATATATAGTACTCAAAAGGCGTTATCCACAATTTTTTACTCACGGACAGACAGTTCGCATTGAGTTTTACATGAAAGTCTTCGAAAGGCAGTGGAGAGAAGTGTCCTGACCAAGCACAAGTGGGGCAACGCTGCCCCACGCTACAACCCCAATGTGGCAATATCGGACTTCTTTTTATTCTCCAGAATAAAAAAGAGCTTGAAAGGTAACCATTTTGGAACGGTAGATAACGTCAAAGAGCCCGCGACGAGGTGTCTGAATGAAGCTCACGTCGACGCATTCGTATCGGTGTCCAGTGCACATGGATCTTCCATTAATATTGAGCCTGGGGTTATTCTACCTATTTTGAGGAAAACCCTTTATATTCATTATTTGCAATGTTACATTTATATAAAGTTTCAAACTGTATTTTTTTAAATTTTTTCGAGGACGTCCAGTCTGGATCCCTTCTTTTCCATGTGCGGTGACAAATTTCTAGTGGAACTTTCCTCTATCAAATGCTTTGCGATGTCATGTTTTTTTTTGAAAGAGAGTTCATGTTCCTTGAGTCATTTGCTACATTTTCTCCTTGTTTACAATATGTAAACTGTATTTCAGTCACGCAGCAAAGAAACTAGGGTCGGGTACTAAATATTTTTACATAGAACTATCGAAGTTTTTGAGTTTTTTGAAATTATGAAGCAGCGACAAAAGTTAATTTGTAAACAATTTTATTCTTGAGATAATATTGTCATTGAGGGTATTAAGTGTCGTCATTGGCAGGGATTAGAAGCACAGAAATGCGAAATGCCTTGTTTCATCGTAAACCTACCCCAACCCGGGAGACGGCTCCTCATAATAATATTCCGTCCATTATGCTTACGAAAGAGAAGCGCTGTAAAAAAATCCACGAGTCTGTGACCTCAGGACGGAGAGAAAAAATGTGTGGATGTTGGGGGTAGGGGAGGTGTCAGGATCTTTCTCTCTTTCGCGGACCACGGAGGCTCAAAGTCGGGGCCAGGGAGGATAAGCGAGCCACGCCCTCTCGACCTCCAACCTCCCTCTGCCACTCATCCCTTCATTCCCCCGCCGCGTCATTTTTACTATCTGCATGCTAGAGGGAAGGGAAAGGCGGCGAAACAAGCGAATCGGGGCAGAGCGTGTCTCGACCCCGGGCAGTAACTCAGGGATACACGGAACGCCGACGAAGCTAAGTTAGTTATAACCATTCCTGCACAAAAGTGCGCTCAAAAGGGACGCATCCTTGTACTTTATTTGAAGCCCCGGGCATTCTTCCCACCCAACTCCCCCCCCACCCTTGCCTTCTCCCTTAACCAGGCTCCCAAAATCACAAAGTAAAAACCCTTTTATTTGTCCTTTCGCGAGCCGCAAACATTCATGCGCTCTCTTGAGCAGTAAACAATGAAATCGTGCGAGTGGATTCGGTCACTTTTTTTTAAATTCCAAAACTTCTGCTCGTAAGAGGGCATTCCTCGCTCGAAACATCTCCCGCCCACTCAACCGCTCGAACGTTAAGACTAGCCGGACGCAGGCGAGGGGCAGTATCTCTCTCCACTCCAATGAAACTTTTCCACTATATAAAAAAAACAGAAAAAAACAATACTTCCAACACTTCCGGGGCTAATAATTTAGGTCAAGCCGTTTATATTCACACCTTCGGAGCATCTCGAAGGTTCACTGGCATTGGAGTGCCAAATTAGGGTGAAGAAAATATTATTTTTCTTCCGGCAGTTGGTGTTTGATTCACCGATTAATGTATTTTCATATTATCGCCAGGGTAAATATAAACAAAAGATTGCCACTAGATGCACCATAATATACACAGCATAAGCGTAAATTTCCCAGACAAGTGATTCAAGTTTTATGCACCTTAATGTTAGATGACAATAATCCAACATAGTTCCCGAATAGAGCGTAATCATTGCAGAAAATTAAACCAAAATTTCACTAGCAAGCCAAAAAAATATAAACTATTTTTTCAACTCAAGAAAACAGACACTATTTTCATTCAATAGGCTACCGTAGTGTTTTGGTTTCCCTTCAAAATGGGCAAATAGAACATCGGCATAAAACCTAATTCAATTAGAATATCATATAATTATGAGAATTGGAGTATTTGTTTAGGTTAACTGCATATTTAAACAATCGGTGGTACTAAGATACCCTAGTTTCATTCTGCAATTAGAAAAAAAGGAAAAAAATTACATTAAAATAGTGTCAAAAATTGTTAAAAAGTTTCATTACATTAACAAGGTTTAAATTTTAGAAGGTGCATATATTAGTTTGAAATATATTTTTATGTTTGAAGCCGTCGGAACGAATTAGCTAATTTAAAATATGTTTCACAATGATTCCCTCTCCAAGATTACATTTAAATGACTAAATTCTAATTTTCCTAGCACTTAGAATTACATAAAGAAAATATTCGTACTTCAAAAAGGCCACGGAGAAATTTATTAGGATTTTTCAAATGTAGAATTTCTCTGTAAAGAAATGGATGAATACAATATGCACGAAAGCTACCGTCAATTGGATCAACAGGCCACCGACTGGGACCAGCGAAGCATTAGTTACCATATTTTGAGAATATTTGATAAATAAGGCTAACCCCTTCTGAATGGGAGGACTTAGAAATAAATTAAGGAAAATAAAAGGGAATATTTCGGAGATGACTGAATGGAATGTTTTCCAGCCTAGAATTAAAGCCATGGCTCAAGGATTATTTAGAAGTATATGTGGTACGGGTAAACCAAAGTGAACGGATATGACGAAGCAGGTGAGAGTAAATAAATTATTCAAATAGTTAATTATATATATATATTGTTATGTCCCGGGTTAATTTCCCCGACGTGGCTCATTCCTCTTTCACGTGGAGGTCTATTCGTGTGCTGCGCAATTCGCATATTGCAATTTTCCCACTGCTTACCTGTCACTCGGGTGCTTGCGTCGCCTCGAGGGAGGAGGGGGCAAGCATGCGAACGCAGCTCGCGAATATGACTAAATATGGGAATAAAGCGCAGTAGAATGCTGAATCCGGGGTGCGACCGGATGCCACGATCAAATAAAAACCCCGCGGAACCTTCGTTCCGTGTCTTTCGTCGAGGGGCTGTGTACGCGTCGGGAGGGGGAGCCGAGAGCCGTGGGAGCGGAGACTCGCCGATTGACCCGGGGTTCGCCGCAGGACGAGATACTCGCGCCGGAGTCGCTCTTGTTTAAATACAAACTCCTAGCGAAAGACCCCGTCTCTTTTATTTCACCGTACCAACTCGCCAATTGGACCACCTTCGTCGTCCGGAAATTCCTCAGCGTTAGTCAAGATCCTTTTCTGAGACGTCCCTTGTCGCGCTGTCCTCGAGGGGACACGACAATATATATATATATATATATATATATATATATATATATATATATATATATATATATATATATGTATGTACATATATTATGTAAATAATTATTATTGTCTTTTCAACGAACCCACACGTATGGTATCTAATATGGGACCGTTTTTTTCCTTGTTTTGAAAATTAATTTTTGGATTGAGATGCAAACGTTTTGCAGGAATTTGCACATTCTACCACTCTCATTTTTTAATGTTTTTAGCAAAAATTGATATACCTTGGTGACTGGCAAACCAAAGATTGATTGTCTACAAAACTGTAAGTGGGATAGAGAGTATATTTCCTAAGTCAGCTCATCATTGGTTGAACGTTTCTAAAAAATATATAAGACTACTGTATATGCCATATGCTTCGTGTGATTGTGACTCTATATACATATAGCTTCTTGAAATGTTCAATGTTAGCAACACGTTGTGTCATCATATCAATTAAATAAATGCTAAGCATCCAACAGATTTAGGCGATATGTAGTGAAAGTTCGTCATTATGAGAACAACAAATTTGTTTATTTCCACAAGTTTATTCGTAACGTGTTTATTGGTACACAACCATATTTTATGCCTTTTCATTTTGACAAAAGGGCGATCAACTCTATTAACATCGATTGGTCTACCCATAATGGTTAACAGCCTTCGGTTCAAAATAATATCGCAGGGTTAAGAAATTTAGGACGAAAACAACTGCAATTTATTCTAAATGTATTTATCAGAGTCATGGCTCTAAGAATGTCTAGGTCCGTTGACCTCTTTAGCTATCTTCCCTCATTGCCTTACACGTTTTTCTCATTAATGCCACGATGATCGGAAGTTCTGGAGCTTTGAAAATACTTGCACCTTTGTAATAACTTGGTGGTTGTCAGGGAAAAGCGCATTTCATAAGTGTTGCCATAATTAGACGTAAATCTTGAGCAAAGAGAAAATTCTAGCAGAAATGTTTGACAAATAATAAAAATAACCGGAAATTACAGAAATTTATTTGTCATAACTATTGATCAAATTCCAATTTTGTTTTGTATTTATTCATTTCAGATTTAAATATTTACTAATTTTTTCACACTAATGAAACTAAAGGTTATCAATTTTCATCTCAAATAACCAATGGAATAAAGATCACATTATATTAATCCACTGAATTTATGAAGACACAGAAGCAATGAAACCAGTTGTGTCTAAATATAATGCAGGGGATGAGTACAACGTATTTCTCATTTCATGATCATGAAATTTTGCACAATTGAGTAGGAAACCATCGAATTCATTAAATAACCTAATGAACATACAGGATTCGTCCGGAAAATAAGTGTACTGAGCTCAGGAAAAAAAATGTATTACACTTTTACATATCTTAAGCTAATATTCCTCAAAATAGGACCCTTGTGAGTCGATACACTTGTTCCAGCGGCGTTCCCATTCCTGGAACGCTCCCGCGAAGGCATCATCGGGAACCTCTCGAAGACACGTCGTCACGGCCTCTTTGACGGCGTCCAAAGTCCCGTATCGCGTTCCTATCAAACTCCTCTTTATCTTCGGGAACAGAAAGAAGTCCGGTGGTGCCAAGTCCGGGCTGTAGGGCGGGTGCGGCAGCGTTGCCACGCCGTGCTTGGCCAAGAAGTCCGACACGACAAGCGCGGTTCGGCACCAACTTTGCACAAATTTTTCGCATCTGTAATTGGTGCCTAATAATGTCGTGCACTATTGTATTTGGCACATTACACTGCTCTGCTATCATCCGAACACTAAGACGACGATCAGAGTTCAGTACAACGCGAACTTTTCGCACATTTTCGTCGGTGAGTGTCGTTGATGGGCGTCCAGGCCGTGGTTCGTCGTCGACCTCTTCTCTGCCCTCCACGAACATCTTGTGCCACCGAAAGATCATGTTTCTGGACATGGCTGACTCCCCGTAAGCCTGGTTAATCATACCGACAGTTTCGATAGACGATTTCCCAAGCTTTACCGTAAATTTGATGGAATAACGCTGCTCCAAAAACTTCGGCATCGCGTTCCGTGACGTGGGTCGAGCGTGGAGGTTCGCGTTAACAGAGCTCCTCACTACACCACAGCTCAGAGCCGACTGCCTTTCTCAGCGTCGCTTGCCAACATACCCCCCTCCAATCGCAGCCCGTCAGAGCGGTGCTGGGCGCGCCTGGAGCGGCGGGAAAAAATCAGTACACTTATTTTCCGGACGAACCCTGTATTTCAGTTCCTTCCCAAAGGCAGAATGTAAGTTGTCTCTAATTTGGATAACATTGTTTTGCCTTCTCTGCCTGATTCTCACCATTTGGAGCTTCTTGAACTTTCTTCCTTTTTACCTTTGCTTCATCTCTTTGGCTGTTGGGTCACTAGTTGTTTCACCAACAATTTGTCACATCCAACATGAATGCGAATATTTACGATGGTACAGGTATTTTAAAAATTCCGTGCTAATGAACAGATATGTCTGATATGGGACTATTAATGCATGTCAAAGTCCATTTCCGAAAAAGTTACGAGTTCGACTTTGTGTTGATAAAACAGTGTTTTATGGAAGCAGACCAAACCAAACCGTGTAAAAAATAAAGGGGATGGTTTTGATTCGATTAGAATGATTCATGCGTGGATTCTAATGTTTTGGAGTAGCCATATGAGCGCAAGTAAAGCTGAAAGTTGTTCTGTTTAGATCTG
Organism: Hetaerina americana; assembly: GCF_022747635.1. NCBI lineage: Eukaryota > Metazoa > Arthropoda > Insecta > Odonata > Calopterygidae > Hetaerina > Hetaerina americana. The sequence continues at coordinate 16,571,359 of NW_027287538.1, read as the reverse complement.
TAACGAGTGATGATACGTGAGTTTTCCACTGATCAGGGCCGTTTGAGTGGAATATGATATAACATTTTGTATTATCATTTGGAAATGAGAAAGCTGTTCTCAATAAGCGCCACTATGGCTCAGAATGGACCTAAAACGAAAATGCGTGACAAACTTCAAGGCCGGTTTTCCGTCCGCAGGAAGTCGGTCGCCTTAGTGGAACTCTTGAGCCCAGTGATCACGCTGTATTTATTGAGGACTCAGGCAAACCTTTCCGATATTCCGTTAACTAAGGCGCAATGGTGTATTCTTTAGCCTCACACTGGATGCCCATGGCAGTCCCAGCAGTGTTTTTTTTAGGGTCAGGTCACTTATGCTTTGACGGGAAGTGTCATAATTTGTTTAAAGTGGTTAGATTAATTTTTTCATTTAAAATTGATGATATTTGATGTGAAACAAGTACAATTAAAAAATGAAGTATTTCATTTCCCATACAAATAGTAAAACCAATAAAATTAAAAAAATAATAAAGCATATAACGTCTGGATTACGGTGCCTACGAACCTTACAAACGGATCTGAGGCATTTAAATGAAGAATAATAAAACAAAAAATTTATATGAACAAGAATTATCCTTATGTGGGGCGTAAATATTTTAGTTAAAGCCCGTGAAAGATTAAAATGAGCCTCATTACCTATGGGAGAAGGACCAAATATTATTGCAGCATATACATCTGTTCCCTTATTTTATGCCCACGGTAGCTCTCCGTTTGCTTGGCCATGCCTAGGCATGCCCATACAACTATTATCCCTCTCGCCTACCCCGGGGACACCACCCAGGATAATTCACAAAAGGTATTAATCCCGATCTACACCCGGCCCACTTGGGTGAGCTGATCTCCGACCCGCACACCCAAGTAAATTACGTTACCTTTCTCACCACTTAACAAGTAAATTTTGATTTTACGAAAAATAAATAGGTAATTTTCCGCTTCCATTAACCAGATTAAATAATAAACGACTTCGTTTCATATTGAAAGTCCTAAATACCTATCCATACCAATATTAAGAACACTCAAACGTCCTAAATGATATGACGACGAGTTCCTACCGTTTAATGTAGGTTTCGGAAAGTATTTTTGGAGTTGGTTTCACCAGTGGCAAAATAAATATTTTCAAATCATTTATTTCCTTTTGCACTAAAATTTCTATTAAGTTGAATTGTTGAGAAGTCATTCAAGACTATTGGGTCAAAAATGACTCGGTGATCCAAGACATATGGGTCATGAATGCTTGAATATGCGCTTGCATATCGGGAAAATTTCCCTAAATCTAGGATAATTGCTATTTCATCACTTAGGTTACCTACTTCATGTGTAATTCAAATGAAATCGTTACGCATGTAAATGATGAGCAGATAAATTCAATTAACCGTTTAATAAAGTTCAAAATAACGTTGCCACATGAAGTAGATTGTTTTATTGACACCATTTTAATTAAATGGATGGAATTAAGTGAGGTGGATAGCATGCAAGTGCTATTGTAAAATGTAGTATGCATGAGCCTTAGGGGTATTGTGCGCCATCATGTAAGTTAAGGCTTAAAAATACAGTAGTCCGAATGCAGGGATCCAACACAATTCCACCCCAACCCGATTTAATGCTGATAAATATAATTAAATCCGACTTAATACAATAGCGAAGGACTTGGTGGTAAGTACGAGGGTCATCCGGAAAGTAGTACCCGTTCGTGAAATAAAGACACAAAAGTAAATATTAACAAACATAAAAAATTTTATTTGAAAGAGGATACTTTAAACTACTTCTCAACATAATCTCCAAGCAAATTAAGGCATTTGTCATAACGTGTGACAAGTTTCTGTATTCCTGCTGCATAGTCCTTCGCCGCCAGCTCATTGAGATACGCGAGGGACCCATCTTGCACAAATTTTTGCATAATGCAGATGGTGTTTAACAATTTCATGAACAATTGTTCGAGAAACATTGGGAAAATGCTCACAGATGTCATCAATTGTGACGCGCCGATCGTTCCTCACGAATTCGTCAACTGAGCTCACCAGTTGGTCTGTAATGACAGACGGTCTCTCCGAACGCTCATCGTCGTGTGTGTTCCCCCTCCCCATGTTGAAGTTGCGACACCACCGCCGAACAGACGACTCGTCCATTGCATTGTCTCCATACACCTCCTTTAATTGGCGATGAATATCACATGGGCGAACGTTTCTTGCATTGAGGAATTTAATCACTGCCCTCACTTCACAACTGGCGGCGTTCTCAATTTTTTTAAACATTGTAAACAATCACAGAAACAACACAGGCAATGCTAGCGTCACGCAACTTGGCTCAGAGAAGGCAGACAAGCCACTGAAGCTATCTGACCTCGTCCAGCGGCTACTCGCGTCGGCAGCACTTCATGCGGCACGAACGGGTACTACTTTCCGGATGACCCTCGTATAATGATTTTTTGCCACCAATGTAAATTGCTGCAGCGGGGTGTGGAAACGGTAATAGGAGATCTTGTAAAAGCAACGTAACCCACGTCAGTTACCTGTGGGCTTTTAAAGTTTGAATTGCTGCTAGCCACTTTTGATGGAGTAATGATGTGTGATAAAATTATGCATTCAGCTTGAAAAATTAGGTTTGGAGACCATGAACTGGTTAGGGATGCTTATGGTGATAATAAATGTCCCAAGTAATGGTTTTTTTCTTACTTATGATGTTCCGGGAGGATAGTATGTGTATTTGTTTATTGCCAACATATAGGCGACTTTTATGCATGTGATATATGTCTATTTTTGTTGATAGCAGAAAAATATCGCCAAAAGCGCTCTCGTTGCGAGATCTATCTCCGCTCAACGTGGAAAAAGTTACTTTTTGCCATGGAATGATTTCTAAATGTCTTCCAGTCCAGTAGAACAGGCAAGATTTTGTGTATACTTGAATATTGAGTGATTTGGGAATCCATACTTTATCCAGGTGTAAAAGTTCGCACGAAGACGATCTATGATCTTAATCCAAATCCTCAGTATTTCACTTTCATTAAATGCGAAATTGGGGCTCTTTGAATTGCGAGTTTACTAGTGTAAATTACTCCTTTCCACAGTCTATTTGGTGTCTCCTGATTACATACTATTAATAGACACTTAGGAAAACTTCGCTTTTTGTGATTTCTTCCGCCGTTAAATTTCCAGTTCAAGGTCTACCTTGTCAGTTTTTCACCATGGAAAATATGTGTGTTCATTGCTATTTCTATATTTTGCAAAGTGATAATTTAAAGGAATCATATGAATTTTATTCAATACTGCAGGTGTGTTATAATGGCTGGTAAGCGTATTAATACAAAGGTTTGGAAGTAGACTACGACTGCCTGTGACATTGTATGTACGGTATTTCGTCACAACATCTTGTTCCATTAAAGCCCCCGAAATTTCAGCACTGAGGAGGACGCCTCGATAGGTTAACTAACTAAAGCACTCGGCGGAACATTGAGGGATCCCTAATGCTAGCGTCACGCAACTTGGCTCAGAGAAGGCAGACAAGCCACTGAAGCTATCTGACCTCGTCCAGCGGCTACTCGCGCCGTCAGCACTTCATGCGGCACGAACGAGTACTACTTTCCGGATGACCCTCGTATATTCATCTCGATATGCGTGGAATTTGCACAATGTTAACTAAACACTGTAGTTACAGGCAATTAATTTTCTCAGACCTTCCATTATCAAATAGTCTATAAAAATAGCCTAGAGCATTGAATAGGAATCAAATATAAACAATGTCTATTATATTTGCAGCATCAATTTATCAAATAATTGAGGTACTACATTACTGTAACAACGGAAACGTTAAACCTACTTTCTTTAAATGCACGCATACTCAAGTTGTTAAAATGTCTTCTGCTTTTTCACTCCTAAATTTTAGGAAAACAAGATGGATTTGTAACTGCAATAACATGGTGATGGTAAATTAATTTTTAATGGCAATTTTATTGCTTATTATTACTGTAGCTAAGAGTTATCATTTGCTATTTAAGTTGCGCAACTACGAGTAACGCCGGTTAATTTCTTTAAGGTTTGCATCAGCTGTATAGTAACTATCACCTTGAAATTTCTTCACCCAGAAATAATAACAATATATGCAATGCATAATATTACCAGCAATGCAGAAGTAATATGGAAGACAAAAAATTAATACTGAAAAACACTAGCTTAAGTTTAAAGCTTGTTTTTATATTTCGACTTAAAATGCTTTTGAAAAACAAATTAATTTTAAGACACTAAATCAGTTTGAGCATATATTAATTTTTGTCTAATTTATAACAAAGAAAAACGTGGGCGTTCTTTCAAAGGTCATGCAAATCCAAGAGTACAAATAAACCTTACAGGATTATGCTTCACTCCGTGGAATGTGTGCATATACCCATAAAATGAAAGAAAGAACGTACCATTCCACAGAATTTTCTATGGAATAGTACATTATCTCTTAATTGATGGGTTCAGCAGGACATATTAAGAATTTATTTTTTATGTTCCATGATATAAGAGTCTATGTCTATATTTCTTAAGTTTATTTCTCCAGCTCCCACCGCGCAACCCACAAAGCTGTCTCTGTTAAAATGGTGTCCAACGAAAATGAGAATTTCCAGGTGATAGGGCACCCCGGAACATGTTTCCATTGGAAGCATGTTGTTCCGGAGTACCAATATTTAATTAAAACATTGATATTAGGCATAGCATTTAAATTTGATATTTTCATCAAAAAATAAATATAAATAATGAATATCAGAATTGAGGAAGCCAGAAGTGCAGGACTAGAGGAAGTTTTCAAAAAAATTAAATAGTGGTGCATGTATTTAGAGACCTAACGAAATCTACATCGCAGGTACATAATAAAAAAACAATATGTTGCTAAAATAAAATTGACACACGACGAACATTTGTTTCTGCTTTAGCACTTTTAATTTTCTACTAGCATGAATATTACCTTACTTAAATATATATTGCACATTTCGAATTATTGGCAGTATCTTTGTCAGGCAACTTAAATGAAAAAGTTTTTTTGGCTAAAATAATTCTAACACGATAAGGTTACATTGATGAACTTAACGAATATTTTACAACTGGACAGTTGCTTCTGGAGTATAATTATTTTGCTTATTACTTATTACTATTTTAGGATACTCCGACGAATAAATTCCAGAATGTTATTCCTGTGAGTTTGTATACACGGAAAAGCACGAGATTACAAGTTTACTCACTGGCAAGTATTAACCTTTGCGCTACAATCTCCGGTAATTTAGCCCATATCAACAACATCTTATAAACTGCATCAAAGTACTTGTTTACTCAGTTACTCAAACAACCAACCATTAAGTCTCGGTTTCTAGTCCTGCCTCAGACATGGATTAAAAATAAAAATTGACTATTAAAAATATTAACCGTTAAATTTTCAGACGTCAATGTGTATTAACTTATGCTATAAACATAATAAACATAGAAAACATTTTTAATATGCCCCTCCATGTTTGACAAGGGTAGACGAAAGTCATTTTAAAGAATCAGACTAGAAAATGTTATCTGCAGGAGTAGAAACTTGGGTTGGAAAATTACAGTACCCACTCTGCTGGAATCACGAATTTTGTTTCATTCGCAAACAAATATTATTTTATTGTTTTACTGATATTATCATTTTACTTTACATCCGGTTTAAGCAAGACGGAATTCTTTTAGTTCTCTACATTATTATCCTTGCATATAATTAAAAAGCAAAAATTTAGTCGCATTATAAGTACGTTTAACTGCATAAAGTGAAATTTAGCACTATATGCAGACAATACGGTAATTTAGTTACTTAATTACAGCGTATTTTAACCAGTTTCAGCTGAAAATTTGATTATATTTCGATCAGGACGTTATTACTTCTGCATTCGTGGTCTACTTCATTTTCAAGAAAAAATACATTTATTTGGTAATCAAAAAGCGTTAAATTTAAATCATCCAATGAGGAATAAGATATCACAACTCCAACCTTAAGCATACTAAATGTCTTTCTGAAAGTTTTGGTGAATTTCCGATACAATGATGTATGTTTGGCGATTTGCGGTTTATTTGCACACATCGAGGCTGCAAGTTGTGAGCAAAGACGAACGCCACCATTCTCTGACCTTTTGTACGTACCCACATGGGTCGAAAACACACGAGTGAATGATGAGCCCAGAAAGTAGGACGGATGGTTGCACCTCTTCGGGATTTCACCTTAAATCGAGGGAGATACCCTAACACAGGGTTTCATTGGAGTATGCATGCATTCGTTCGTCTGTGTGGTTACACACCAGTGCAATTAATACGATTTGTACGCGATACGTCGTCAGCTCTCGGGTCACGTTCGTTGGCAGTACATTCAAATGCTCTTTGCTCCACAGCCAAACGCCCCAATCATTCTTCTCATCCATGCCGTCCACTTTAGTGCAAGAGAATTCCGGGATCCTCAGATAACCGGGAAAACTGTCGCCATGGAAATACTTTCGGAAAAATGTACAACAAAAAAAATGGCGACATACGAGGTCGTAATTCGCATAAGTAATGCTCATTTCAACACTCAAGTTGGATTTCACCGTGTATAGATTCTAGTTTAAGTACAAAAATTGCGCTATATTAAAACTAATTACATCCTTTAGGATGTACCTTGAAATATCTATGTCATAATGCTAAAATTTGAGATTGTAAAAGTTATTCGTCTTGACTGGTATTCGAACCAGGATCGACCGATGTCTAGTCGAGTGCTTTAGCCAGTTAAGCTATCAAGACGTCCTCTTACACCCCGAAATTGTAATGCATATTTAGTAGATAACTCAGTTAAAAGTTACTGTCGCGTCATCTCCCACAGTTCCTTGAAATGTATAAATATCATACTCCATTCTTCCACGTGGTAGATATTGTCATGGTTTTTCTTCAAGCTTTATGGACCTTGAGCACACTCTTCCATTCGTTATATCAGCAATTCTGTATCACCGATACTTTAAAAACATTTTTACGTCCATTATATTGTCTTTTCGTCCACCACTATCTCAATTACTTCTTGTTGTCACCGCCGTCTTCTAAGTTTTACGCTAATCCACTTCCTCTTAAATATTCTCTTAGGTACTCTCTTTCACATCTCAAATGTTATTATTAGATAATTATTAATATGATATCCTCTCCTGCAAACTCATGCTCGCTAAACTCCTCCGTTGGATTCCATATTTTTGAATACTCGCTCTTAATTCTTCCAAAATGTTGGGGACTCTACACTTTGAGAGCCATTATCTGTTATATCTCCGAATAATAATTTTAAAAAAATACCGCCTTACATTTTTCCAATACGTCCACTGCATGGACTTCTACGTCATATATAAGATCAGAGAATTTTGAAACACTAATAAATATTTTTCAAAACCAATGCTATGTTTTAAATATGGAGAAAAGAGTTTCTTTCAAATCTTTATAAAATTCATTGGAATTATATTTCCGCCTTTGGGCCTATTTCAAGGTATGGTACATTTATTTATACATTTGTAAGAATTCATTCGTATACTCGCACACATGTATATACATGTTAATTTCATATCGGCGAATACATTAATATGTAGGTATACATACATTTATATGCATATTTACACCTGAAAATGTCCCATCACCGACTTATCCCTGCCTCCCATTAACGCCCCGCGGGCTCGTATCGCATAATCCCTTTCGAGTCGCATTATGGCATTCATTTGTCGAGCGCGCAAATCCCTCCCCGTCTGCACGGACCCCCAAGAGGAAGAGGTAGATCGGATTTATGCCACGGCTGAGGAAGGGCATAAAAATATCTCTCCAATCCTCGCGAGTTAAGTCTCCCGGGCCGGAACACAAAAGCGCCCGTGCCCCGCGCTGCCTCTCCCGCCCCCTTATCCCCCGTGTCTTCACTTTACCCTCCCAACTCCCTCCACCCCCGTGCACTAATCCCCTCCCGAGAACCCTCACCCCCCACCTTCGCACGCGCTCGGGACCGGGTGTAAATCCTTCCCCGCACCCCCGGCCCCACCCGCCGGATAGATAGATGTCCGTCCGTCGGATTGAAAGAAGCGAAGTTTTCGAGCGATAAGCGGTGCCGTCCACAATCCCCCGCTGAATTGACGGATGACGGACACGGGCGCACGGAGAGAGGGAGAGAAAGGGGATGAGAGATATGTAAAAAAAGAGGAACGAAATGGAATCTCCATTTCACGATTTTAGTTCTCGATGCTCGTGACAAGTTAAGCGTCAATCTCGGCATCAAAGTCATCCCTTGAGTGATCGCCCGGTTTAATATTGCAAAAAATCGTTGTTCCTTGGGAGATGACTTCTGTTATTACTCCGGACAGGTTTTTTTCTTTCTCCACCCTCCGCCGATTCTCTTTTTCGCAAATGCGGATTGATGTCGTTCTTGCTCGTGGAATATATTAGTGAAGTTTGTTTGCGTGGAGGGAGACGGATTTTCTAGCTTACCATCCAAGAGATGAGAGAAAGTAGTATTCTCTCGACAATACCTGCCTCGATCTCAACTATCTCTGGTGTTCATACGTCAGGTTTGATCATCGACGTGAAATTATCCATTTCCTTAGAGGTTGACCGCACTGAGGGAGCACAAACGATACCACAAGATGAGATTAAGGCGAAAAAGACGAAATGAAAATGTTCAATATTTCCAAACATTTCTTATTACTTCAATTAATGAAATATTTTGCTAACGAAATAGGACTTTTATCACCTGGGTTAAGCTAGAATTAATAACATCTACATAAATAGATATAGCATTTCATCATTCCACTAATAACCAAATAATTTAACTCATAAAATATCGATTAATACCTACTCGCACCATTTAATAATGAAGAAACAGGAATAAAATTTGCTTTTTATGTTTCGCTGAATATAATTTATCCATGCATTCAAAGGTATACATTATTCAATGTATTTAGCAAGCCATAATTACGAAATTAATATATGGTATTTTTTGCACGATGAAAACATATAATTACCGTATGAATTATTAAATTTATATGTCCCGCACTATCAGAGAGTTGAAATATGGTCTCGTGCTTTGATATATTTTTACTCATGCTCAATAAACAATCCCATTACGAGTAAATTTTAACTGAAATTAGAAATAATTGCCCTGAGCCGAATTCACGTCTGTCAGACTTGGGGTGGAAATTAACTATTTTTGGTCCTTCTCATTCCTTTTACGTCAGTGTGATAGTAGTGAAATATTAGGAAAAGAAAGATGATAAGAGTAATTAGGTAATTGTATTCCTATTTTATTTAAAAATATTAGTATGTTTGTATATAATGTGGTGAATATAATTTCAAAAAATGTGGCATGAGAACAGTGTCCTTCATTAAACGAAACCATTTAAATATTTCACGGGAATTCCAGCAAGTATTCTCCGTTTTGGGCAAAATAATTCCTATTGAAAGCAATCATTTAACTTAGGGACCAGCAGTTCAGAAACATTTTCTGAGAGAGAAAAGTATGAGTCACCAGTTTAAAAAAACAAGAGAGATGGGTATGGAGAAGATTAGATACACGATGTAAGATAGACGGAGGGAAGGGTAAACGAAGATACATTTCAGTTAGCTGGGGAAGAGAGAAATACTCGGTGGATATTTTAATGTGGCCGAACACTTAACGGGGAAGATATTGAGATTTAGTAAGACTTGAGGATACTTGATATCTGGGAGATATTGGGAGTCAAGTCAAAAGAGAATAGGTATATTAAACGGAATGAAGAGGGGTATAAAGCATAGAAGAGATAAAGGGAATAATAATGTATCGGCGATACGCTGCGACCGGGGAGAGAAGGAAGGGCCGCCGAAGTCCACAACGACGAGTAATAACTTTCGGGACCGTGGATCCTGACTTAAATTGGCAGACTCCGTGTGATGATGACTGAAGATATCGAAAAGTTACCGCCTTCTCTGTGATGACTATTACACCGTCAGAGATTTTCCCAAATGGCGACGCCAGCGTAGGTGATGGGGAACAGCTCGACCCTTGGGTACGGCTCGCCACGGCAGGACTGGCGCAACGCCGGGGCGATACGATGAAAGATACTAATGACGTGATAAGCATCGGTCCTCTTTTTTCAGTTAATGGTTTAAGCTCTTCGATGTTTAGCTACTGTTAGCTTGGAAACCACGAGACATACTGAAACTCAGATAATATGAATATTTTTTTCTTAAACTATAAAACACGAAAGAATTTAGCTCTGCAGTAGACAAGTGCGTGATAACGAACCCAGATAACGGCTAGAAAGGAAACCTAAAACAAAGGCGCATGCTCAAATTCTTAAGTATGGATAACGGGAGAGAAATCGACGTCTCTGGAGGGAACCAATCAAAATTGTTAAATAAGGCCGAGAATTCTAAAGAATCTGCGGGAGATGCCGCAACAGTGACTTTTAACGGAGTCATCCGCCAAATTGCACATCAATGCAACAAGTTCAGAGAGTAAAAATAATTCGCCTTGACCGGGATTCGAACCCGGATTAAGGGATGATGCATTGAAGGCCAAGTCTCCCGAGGTGTTAACCAAATCATATTTATCAAATCATTACTACTCGTGCTTACTTTGGTGCTGATAAAAATAGCGGATGACTATAAATTCGCTCTTCTTTATTTCTGCTTTTTCATCCTAATTTCCCATGGAGTTTTCCATTGAAATGGCATTTTCAAACTGACGTCCATTTCAAAAGGTTTTACATTATTTACTATGAATAAATAACTGAAAAATAAAAAAAGAATAATTACAATAATATCGATGTACTTCAGTGTGCAAACAGAGACAAATTGGCTTTCAGCACATAATTATAGATCATTCATTAGAAAAATTTTAAATATAGTTGCCAAATTTCATACTTATTTCAATATTTCCGATGTATTTAAAAAACACTCTCTGAGATGTGTACAGAATGTGTTTTTCAAGAATGTTTGCCAACGGTTTATCTCGAGTGCGGTAGTGTTTTTCAAAACCTGAGAGTAATCAGGGCTCTATAAAAGATGAAGAATGTCGAAAGCACCCGTGATCCCAAAGTAAGAATTTTCAATGAAAGTTTTTCCTTCATCCTCGGTGCTGTGACAGAATAGGCCACCTCCTCTAACCCATCTCCTTTTTGTGTTCTAAGGGTAAGGAACATTATATTTAACAGCTGAAGATAAAACTTGAGTTTTTGGAAACCGATTCGCGCGGAATTATAACTTAGGTGTTTAATACTTTTAAGGGATAAATTCAATCACTACTTCACATATCGTAGGCACTCAACATAGAGTAGGAAGGGATTATTCCCGGAGAATCAAAAAAAAAATTGTTTGAATAGAGACCACAGCGTGCATCTCCATGCCAGTGCGTGAAATACATTTCCAAATTTGGTCGCAAATTGCACCGCTCAACTCACAATTCTGTGGCCCGATTTGAAAAAAAAATATTGCGAAACACTTTTTTTTTGCATTTTTCCTCTGAGTTTAGCGGAACTCTTTCACGCTTTACGCATTTCGCAGCTGTCATATCTCGGCTAGACACGGCGCCCCTTCCCATCGAATGAATTGTACCTCCTCGAATCCGCGAGCGTGACGTGCTCCCATGGAAAGGGGTTGGGGAAAAGGTTGTGACGAGGAGGGGTAAGAGGAGAGTTTGCGGATAGGACGTAAAGGAGGAGGGGAAAATGGGGGAGATGGGTGGGAGGTGTACTCGGAAGGGATTCGTCGACTGGCAATTACTTGCGAGGGTGGGTGGGGAGGGGGAGACGGACGTGGGCTGAGTGTGGGCGATAATCTGTCACTGATTTAGAGGAGTGTGCAAGGGAGGGAGAGAGGGAAGAACTTGAAACCGAGAATTTAGTGCCGCTCGCAGGAAAATGCGGGCCGGGAAATAATAAATTGCGCGGCTTAAGTGTGTCTCTCCGCTTGCGAGAGGACTCTCATCCCCTCCCGCTCTCCTTCCCTTACCTCCTCCTACCCCTTCCCACATGTCCGTGTGCCACGTTCTCATCCCACCCTCCATACCCCTCAAACTTATCCTCCCCTACAACCATCCCACTTTTCCGCAGAACTCCCCGAAAACCGCCGCGCTATTTCACTCACGAAAATTAAAATGAAGACGTTTTATCAAGACAAGAAGAGCGGACGACTCAAGAACAGCGTGAAGCGGATATCCCTTCCGCGCGCCAACCAGTTGAAGGCTCTTTATTAAGTTGCAGGGGTGTGGGGAGATACCAAGAGGGGTGGAAACATTTCTCGGTTTTCATTCATGTTATTTATTTTTAATTTTCGAGTGGTTCCTCCCAAAAATAAAACGAACACTCGTAGTGAGGGACGAACTCTTGCCTGCTTGACTCACAATTTCCGATGCCGCTCTCCATGGAGAATGGAGTGGAGGAAGTAGTAAAAGTTCCCCAAATCTGAATGTTGGGAATGAGGAGTGGAGGTGAGGTGACCGAGGGATGCTTTCACGGCCATGGCTGCGAGTTTATTCCCGCGCGATTCGCCTCTTTCCCGCACCCGATCGAGTCTAATTCCACACAAACACACTTGCAAACCGCTGGCTACTTTCCAATTATGCAGAACATTTTCCCTGACTTCAATCCGCGAAACAAAAATGCTCAAAACATATACGTGGAATATGTGGACGGGCTAACAAAAAAATAAGATTTTGTAGAGTATTATAGGGTTAATGTGTTAAAAGGTTTAAGAAGCATTGTTTATTTCACCGGTTAGGCCGAATTTAGAATAAGCTGCTATATTATGGGTTCCTGATGAGGTTAGTTTGATTGCCAAATTGGATCGTGGGCAACGTAGAGGAGCTAGATTTGTGAAACATTGTTATGATAAACTGAATATCGTATCAAAATTATTAGAGAAGCTATGCTGAAAATAACTCACGAAGTCAAGGATACATAACAGATTTAGATTTACATAAGGGCCTGAAACAATCGCTTAGGTGTGTAGCAGGGGGGGATGACACAACAGACTGCCCTTCACACAAAACACCTTTCCAACCTAGCTCGGTGAGATAATGTTATTCTGATCCCATATCTTTTGTGGGAAAAACGACATCTTAAATCTATCTGTCCTACTCTTTATCTGTCAAGCTTTATTGACATGATCTCTCCTACCATGTTATGATGGGGGTATTAATATATATTCGACATCTTCGCTAAAAATTGACGTCCTTCCAATTTATGTAAGATATTTTATCTGTAATTTAACCTTTGCTCTGTGAGTATAGTTCAGCTAAGCTCCTCTAATATTTTTGATACGCTACTCGGTTTATCATAAGAACGTTTTACAAACCTCTACGCTGCACGTGATCCAATACGGCAGTCAATCCAACTTCATGAGGATTCTATATACCAGTAGCATAATCTAAATGGGGCCTATAGAACCAAAGACAACACTTCTCTTTCACCTTCTCGTTAAATTTTCCCAAAATTCTTCCACCAAATTCAAACTTTTATTAGCTTCCGCACACATTCACCGTATATGGTCCACCCACGAGAGGCCGTAAGTGGGGGTAACGCCTAATCGAGTCTACACTTTCTATTTCGGTATTCGTGATGCAATAATTACTATGCCTACGTTGTTCCGATCAAAATTATTTTATCATTCTTCCATATGGACGTTAAAAAGCAAGGTGGAAGCAAAATCCCCTCTCTTACCCTTCTTTCTAACAATAACTGTCTTTCCCAACTCTCCATCCACCACTCGCACCTTTGAAGGCTGAAATGTTGTGGTTGAGTACAAGTTGTGAATAAGTCATCTATTCCTCCAATCTAATCCTATTTTATCTAATATATTCATTGATTCTCATTCACTCTACAAATTTTCTTTCGAAAGCTTTAAAAATCAAACAAATATATCCTGATTGTATTCTTTATTCCTCTTTATTAGTGACAGTACCGCTGAGACATCGCACATTGTGTATGCATGTATATATATATATATATATATATATATATATATATATATATATATATATATATATATATATATAACGATTGTACGGAAAAACTCACACGAGCGGCACAATAATGGGCTGACACAATATAACACAAATAGAAAAGAATAGACACATTTAAAAGAACACTCACACGGTAAATTGTTCGAGCTTTCGGCCCTCTCAGAGGCCTTCTTCAAGAGAGACTGAAAATATGCTATTGCAGAGGAGAGGGGAAAGAGCTATGGGCGTGGAGGGGAGGTGTGGAGGGAATGCTGGGAGGGAAATTAAATATGGCGGTTAAGGGTGGGAATATTAAAGGAACGGAAGGATAGTATGTAGGCGGATTCACGAGTTCTCACCTCTATGTTGGTGGCTGAATCAGGTAGGGATTCTAGAATGCTTAGAGCAAAATACTGGTCGAATGAAAGGTTGTGGGAATTGGCGTGTGAAGGGATAGGAAGAGAAGAGAGTGAGGCAGAATTGCAGGAGTACCGGTGATTATTCATTCGGATGGATAAGGGGGTAATGCATTCACCTATGTAAAAGGAAGTGCAATGCTTGCATGATAAAAGATAAATAATATTTTTTGAGAGGCAATTAGCGTGGGAACGAGGTGAGGGGGCTATGAGGGGATGTAGGGAGAGGGGAGTAGGCATAATAAGAGGACAGGTTTTACATCGGGGGCGGTTGCAAGTTGGGGAAATATTGGGAAATTTGTCACGGGGGGGCGCCAAAGGGTTGGTGGATCTCAGAAGGTTTTTGAGATTGACGGGTCGTCTGTATGCGATAGATGGGCAATGGGGTAGTAGGGATGAGGTCGCGTCATTGTCATGTAAAATTCGAAACAGTTCTTTAAGGAGGGTTTTCAGTCTGGGTGATCCGGGGAAATAGGTGGTGCAAAGGTTGAGTCCTGCGTCAGATGTGGGCTTGTTATTGTGTGGTGGGTTTGGTCGGGTGGAACGGTGGATTTTATTTCGTAGTAACTTTTCTGGGTAACCGCGTTTGAGGAGTGCAAAATTTCCCGGAATTTATTCAGAAAATTAAAAATACAAGTTTATTCATCTAAATCTATATTGTCCCCTTCAAAGTAATCCCCATCGACTGCAACACACTTATGCCAGCGCTTGATCCAATCCTCGAAACATTTTTTATATTCGGTTTTCGGTATGTCCATCAGTGCTTCCTGCGATTTTTCCATTACTTCCTCTCGGCTGCTAAAACGCGTTCCCCGTAATGGTTTTTTAACTCGATTGAACAGAAAGAAGTCACAGGGAGCCAAATCAGGTGAATTCGGTGGCTGTTGGATGGTATTTGTTGCATTTTTCGTCAAAAAATTACGAATAATGATAGCACTGTGCGACGGTGCGTTATCATGGTGCAAAATCCACGAGTTTTCTGCCCACATTTCTGGTCTCTTTCGGCGAATTGCTTCACGCAAACGTCTCATAACGCCCAAATAATACTCTTTGTTTACTGTCTGGCCTTCTGGCAAAAATTCATGATGCACTACACCGTTGTAATCCATGAAAACCGTCAGCATTGCCTTCTTTTTTGACTGAAAACGACGTGGTTTTTTTGGTCTCGGCTCATTTGGTGAACGCCATTCACTTGCCTGATGTCTGGATTGCGTGTCGTACTCATAAACCCACGTCTCGTCTCCAGTAATGATCCTTTTGATGAATGTGGGATCGGATTCAGCCTCGCAAATCATGTCTTTTGCGACGTCAACACGGTCTCTTTTTTGCATGAAATTGAGGTCTTTTGGCACCAACTTTGCTGCTACACGACGGAAACCTAAATCATTAACCACAATGTCTTGGGCGGATCCATAGGCAATGTTCAAGTCCTCCGCTATTTCTCTGATGGTTAATTTGCGGTTATTGACCAACATTTCTTTTACTTTATCAATTTTTTCACCGACTTTCGATGTCGATGGTCTGCCACTGCGTTCATCATCTTCGATTGACTCACGACCACTTCTGAACCGCTCGTGCCACTGGTAAACGACCGTTTTTTTTAGAGAATCGTTGCCGAAACACTTTTCCAACATTTCCAACGTCCGTGCGCCACTAAATCCGTTTTTTACGCAAAATTTAATACAAGTTCGTTGTTGCAAATTTAAATCCATTTCTGCAATTGTAAAAAATCGCCAACACACACAGAGATAGATGTACTCTTGGCTACGTAACTTTTGCAAATGTCAAGTTATGACACTAAGATTTAAAGGGAATATCAACAACAGATGTACCAATTTAACAAAAAAAACAGAACTCAAATCGGAACGATGGGAGCGCCACACGGTGGTTATTCCGGGAACTTTTTGATCAAGGTAGTATATATATGTATATATATAGATACATATATATATATATATATATATATATATATATATATATATATAGATACATATATATATATAGGTGTTGGATTCTTGTCGTCCTGGTGTATACCGGGCGGCGGGGTACCCCAGGCGACGCTGGCGGTGAAGGCGGCCGTCAGTAATACGGGCTGCTCCAAGCTACGCATTGTGGCTCATGTCGGGACAAACGACGCCTCGGAACGTGGATCTGAAGAGATCCTGCGCTCCTTTAAGGAGATGTACTCGGAGGTGAAACGAGTCGAGGCAGAGTTTAAGGTCCCAATTAAATTAAGTATATGTAGTATTGTGCCGCGTTCAGACCGCGGAAGGCTCGTTTGGAGCCGCATTGAGGGTTTAAATGAGAGATTGCTGGGATTTTGCCGGGGAATCGGAGCGGACTTCGTTGATCTGAGGCCCGTCCTCTCATCGTGTCGGGTACCCCTTAATCGCTCCGGGGTCCATTATACTGCCGAGGCATCGCAGTTGGTAGCGCGTAGGTTACACGAACACGTGTCGAGGGTTTAGCATAGCTGGTAGGCAAGAGCGTAGGTCATATATTGGGAAAAATAAAGTAGAATCCAGCGCTTTTTGTCAATTCAGTTCAGGTAATGCCTCTCAAATCCCCAAAAATATTGAACAAACAAGCACTTGCGTTAAAACAACATATAACCCACGTAAATTTAATAAAATTGGTGCCTCCACATACATAACAGATAGCAATGCAAGTGAATGTAATTCTTTTGTCTCTGTTCACCACGAATCGTCTCAAAACAGTTTTGTTAGCGTACATAAAACCGAAAAACAAGAAGTTATTAGCCATATTAAAATTATAACATTAAATTGCCGTAGCATTAGAAACAAAATATCGGATATTGAACATATTTTTGTCAGTACAAACGCAGACATAGTAGTTGGAACAGAAAGTTGGCTCACGGGAGATATAGCAAACAATGAGGTTTTTCCAAACGGCTTCACAATTTACAGAAGGGACAGACCAAATAGGTTGGGTGGGGGAGTATTCATTGCAGTAAAGTCACATCTTAGTAGTCAACGATATGAATGCGACGTAGATGACATAGAAAGCGTTTGGTGCAACATTAAGGACTACAACGGCAGAAGCCTATACGTGTGTTCATTTTATAGACCCCCAGATTCTAACACAGATGTCCTACACAAGCTCGACGAACAAATATCCACTATCAGCAGCAGACAAAGCAACAGTATTACTATAATCGCTGGTGACACAAATCTACCGTCAATTGACTGGGAAAACTACTGCGTGGGAAAATCTGCCAAAAACAGAGATTCATGCCAAGAACTCCTTCATATATTCACAAAACACTCCTTAGAACAAATAGTTAAATCACCAAC
Organism: Hetaerina americana; assembly: GCF_022747635.1. Lineage (NCBI taxonomy): Eukaryota > Metazoa > Arthropoda > Insecta > Odonata > Calopterygidae > Hetaerina > Hetaerina americana. The sequence goes on along the minus strand of NW_027287538.1, from coordinate 16,553,638 downwards.
ACGGGGCCAAAGCATACTAGACATCTTTGCGACTTCTATGCCCGAAATCATTACTAACATTGAAATAATAGACGGAATCAGTGACCATAAGGCTATTCTTGTGGAGTTAAAAACTAAGTTCGTCAAAATAAACAAAGAAAAGCGTAAAATATACCTATACAACAAGGCAAATTTTAACGGACTAAGAGAATATTTAAAGATAAAATTACCGGAATACAAGACAAAAACACTGACAACAAATACAGAGAACACTTGGAATTATTTCTTAAATATTTTACGCGAAGGAATAAAGACGTACATCCCGTCCAAACTCAAATGCGACAGTAAGGAACCTAGATGGTACAACGGGGAAGTCAGATCGGCATTAAGAAGGCAAAGAAAGTTACAGTCAAATTTCAAAAAGAGTTTAAAAAGTGACGATATAAGTTTTGTGAATACAACCAAACAGCTACTAAAAGAATGTCGTAGTAAGACGAAAAGTATTATGCGCACAGCACTACACTCTTTTAAATCTAAAATGCTAAGCGAATATCTTGAGGAAAATCCAAAGTCATTCTGGTCCTATGTTAGGGAAATACAGGGTAAACGTCCCACTGTTCACTCTTTGAAGACGGAAAATGGAGAAATCATTACAGATAGCGTGAAAAAGGCAAATATTTTAAACCATTTTTTCCAGAGCGTCTACAACAAAAACACAAACGCACCAAACGATCCTCCACACCCACCCGGGGAACACATGAGCGATCTTACACTGACCAAGCAGGGAATAGTACATCTGCTCCGTAGTATCAAAGCACACAAGGCACCTGGTCCGGAAGAAATACCTGCTAGAATATTAAAGGAATTAGCTGACGACATTGCCCCATTTTTACATATTGTTTTTCTAAAATCGATAGAAGAAGGCTCAGTGCCTCGCGACTGGAAGCTAGCCCATATAACTCCCATCTATAAAGGCGGCGATAGGGATAAACCAACCAATTACCGACCCATTTCTTTAACATCGATCTCTTGTAAAATATTGGAACACGTTATTGTCACTAACATTATGAAATTTCTTGATAGTAGGAAAATACTAATCCACAACCAGCACGGATTTAGGAAAAGCAGATCTTGCGAAACACAACTTGGTCTCTTCATTCACGATATACTTAGATCGGGAGAAAACAACACCCAAGTCGATGCAGTATTCCTGGATTTCAAAAAAGCCTTCGACAAAGTCCCACACAATAAATTGTTACACAAACTTAAATACTATGGGATCAATGAGAAAATAATTAATTGGATTAGGGACTTCTTGTTAAACCGCAAACAAATAGTAGTCATAGATGGGTTGTGCTCAACGGAGAGAGATGTTACTTCGGGCGTCCCCCAGGGAAGTGTATTAGGGCCTCTTCTGTTCTTAATATACATAAATGACTTAAGCACACACGTTAGTAGCAATCTAAGGTTATTTGCTGACGACACGGTGATATACAGGGAAATAAGGAGCCAACTAGATCGCGAGCTACTCTCTAGAGACTTAGACAATATCTCGGGATGGTGCAATAAATGGGGATTAACACTTAATATAGATAAATGTGCAGTTTTGAAATTTTGGAATAAAGGAAGCGAGGAACAGGATATAAACTACAAAATAGAGGGTTCAGTATTGACTACGGCAAATCAAGTTAAATATTTGGGGGTTGTTCTAACACCACGCCTTTCATGGGGAGCACATATCAGGACAATATGCGGATCAGCTTTAAAGAAACTTGGCTTCATAAAACGGGTGGTGGGGAAATGTAATGAAAAAGTTAAAGAGAGGTGTTATTTTGCTCTAGTTAGACCTCATTTGGAATATGCCGCAAGTATTTGGGATCCGTGGGAGAAAATTTGGCAAAAAGAATTAGATAAAGTCCAGAGAAAATCCGCTAGATTTGTTAAAAATTGTTATGATAAAAACACAAGTGTGACAGGTCTCTTAGGGGATTTAGGCTGGGAACCACTTGAAGTGCGGAGAGAACAAGCGAGGCGTAGACTTTTAGAAAGGTTCAGAACAAACGAGTTTAAATATGACACTGAAGGAATTATAATGGCCCCACACTACTTAGGTAGATCAGACCACAAAGATAAACTAAGGGAGATAGATTCCAAGACAGATAGGTACAAATACTCATTCTTTCCCCGAACAATCAGTAATCATAATAGCAAGAAACCGAAGTCACTTTAGAAATATTAAAAACTTTGAATTTACAAGTCGGAACAAAATTAAACACTATAGAGATGTTAGGTATACTTTCAGGTGCATGTGTATGTTAGTTGGTAGTTTGAGTGTTTGCATGTGTGCTGGGTGTAAGTGTTCATGCATGAATGTATGCCATGTTTTTTTTATATATGATTTTGTCGTTATTGCATGCGATTTTTTTTTTATTATTTTTCTTTTCTAAATTATGGGTGGTGTCCTAGCACCCCCCGCCACACGCCCTTGCGGCGGCTTGCGGGGTATTGAGTAGATGTAGATGTAGATGGTACCCCTCTCAATGGTCACGACGAATTCTTCATTGAACATTTTATAAGTGCTCTACAACTTTCGCAATACTGCACCCAACGCACCCGAAACCTGGCAACCCTGGACCTTCTCCTCTCGTCCGTTCCCCCTGAGGCTCTTACCCCGGGAAGGAATATTTTCAACTCTGACCACGAGTCTCTGGATGCAGTTTTCCGCATTAGAGGTTCCCGGAAACTCCGCGGGGATCCCCCTGCCCACATGAAGCCTTTCCCTGCCTGGTCGAAGGTCCGCTGGGAGGACGTTAATCGCTGCCTCGACCTTCTCCCCAGGGGTGTGCTTACCGCTTTGTCTCCTGAAGAAGGGGTGGACTTCCTTTACCTTGTTATTGAAAGTGTGATAAAAGATTTCGTCCCTCTTGTGAAACCCAAGTCAAGGAAATTTCCGTCGTGGTTTAAGCCGGACACTGTGCACCTTCTGGGTAACAAAAATCGCGCTTGGTACCTGTATAAAAATTTTCCGAACGAGAACACTCGGCGTTCTTTCATCGAATTACGTCGCTTTTCCAAATCTCTTATCCGTCGCGACTACGAAGAATATACACTAAGGCTATCATCGTCCATCACATCTGACCCAAAAAAATTCTGGTCGTTTGTCAATCGTCGTCGTAATCGCCCGCAGATTCCCGTTGCTGTTTCTTATGGCAATGCTAAAGCTGTGGGACCTGAAAGACCGAACTTATTTCTGAAATTCTTCACGGAATGTCTGACTCCTGCTTTTAACCCTCCCGTCTCTAGCGATCTTTCCCTCACTCCAAGTTGTTGCTACTCTTTATCCCAAATCCAAACCGATTCCCGGGAGGTTTTTAAATTCCTTTGTAAGATCCCCCTCCGTCGCTCCCCTGGCCCCGATGGCATAAGTCCTATATTTGTACGCAACTGCGCTTCCTCCCTCTCTCTTCCCTTAACCCTCTTATTAAATCGCTGCTTTTCCCTCGGTACTTTCCCCCCCCAATGGAAATCCGCTAATGTTATCCCTATTCTTAAAACTGGAATTAAAAATGAAATATCTAACTATCGCCCTATCTCTTTACTACCTATTCTTTCTTCTGTTTGCGAGAGGATTATTCTCAACAGACTTTATTATTTTACTTCCCCTTTTCTGTCTAGCAACCAACATGGTTTCCTTCCGGGCAGGTCATGCTTGACCAATTTAGCACTTTTTCAACACCACGCTGTTAGTGCGATAACAAGTAAGACTCAATTAGATGCCATCTTCTTGGATTTCTCAAAAGCCTTCGACTCCCTCAATCATAACCTCCTCATTAATAAACTCAGTCAGCGTTTTAACGTTCATGGAAACTTTCTCAAATTACTGACCAGCTTTCTTTCGAACAGAAATCAGCGAGTAATACTATCTGGCGCCTCATCTCCTTGGTCCTCTGTGACATCTGGAGTTCCTCAAGGTAGTATTCTCGGACCATATCTTTTTAATCTGTACATTGATGACTTAGCTTCCCTAGTCCCGACCTCCCTAGCCCACACGTTACTATATGCCGACGACTGCAAAATTTTTAAGGAAATTAATTCCCCCACGGATTGCTACCACCTTCAGGAGGCTTTAAATAAAATTTCAGAATGGTGCAGCACATGGATGCTAAATTTAAACTCAAATAAATGCAATACTCTAGTTCTCTCCCTAAAAAAATCTCCTCTTACCTTTAACTATACAATTAATTCAGTTCCTCGGAATCGTGTTGCTTCTGTCAAGGATCTTGGTGTATTAACTGATCGCAAACTAAATTTCTCAGGTCATATCAAAGCAGTTAAATGCAAAGCCATGTCTCTTCTAGGTCTACTTTACCGCTACACAGAAATAAAAGATGTACAATCTCTAACCGCATATTTCTCAACCATTATCTTACCATTAATTACCTACTGCTCCCCTATATGGTCAATGTCTGCCCAATCTAACCTTAATACCCTTAACACGATAACTAATTTTTTCAGTAAAATTGTCAAGTACAGAGTCCCCCATCTTCGGGACTCGCCCACTGAATCACTTCTTTCCTCGCTCTCGATTTGTAATCTCTCCACTCTACGTCTAAAATCCGATTTAAAACTCATGCATAACACCCTTAACTCCATTAACGACTGTCCTGAACTAATTTCCCTTATCAATTTCAGAGTTCCCCCCCGAGTTACCCGCGATCGCTCTTTATTCCACCAACCCGTTCCCAGATTGTCCCTCACCAAACGGTCCCTTTTCTTCCGTCTCCCCGCTTTACTGAATTCCCTTCCCGAAAGTATCGACCCCCTCTCACTCCCAGCCAACACATTCATAAACCTTTCTCTGACACATCTCTCACACCTCCCTCAATAGTATAGTCTTGTTGATGTTTGTATGTTTGTGTCCTTATATGTTCCTGTTATATGTGTCACTGTAAATTGGCAATCCTGCTGTATGTGCACAATTTTTACTAAATAAATAAATAAATAAAATATATATATATATATATATATATATATATATATATATATATATATATATAAATATATAATATTCTAAAACTGATGAGGGCCTTCGAAAACTTACAAATCTGTTGTCATTCTCTTCTACTAAATCCTCTACTACGTTCAAAGAAACAGGCAATGCATTAAAGAAATTTAAGATCGGAAGGAGTTGATATGGATTAAATTTAAGGATCGCTTGGATCTTAATTAATTTCGTTTTCTATGCGAAGAGACGCATCGTGAAGGGAGCGGGCGACCTGGGGAGATTATCACCTAATCCCGGCGCAGATATATAGAGCAATATGCGGCACTGACATTTTAGTATGGGCAGGAGCAATGGCTACAAGGATTGCGACCGACTCTTTGGACATTAACTCCTTTGTGAATATGTGGATCTCAGGGGATTCGGAAGACAACATAATATGTTCCGTAATCCTTCATTGGCATGTTGCTTTGCACAGAAATTTATTAGATTAAGGAGAGAATTTAAGTAAGACAAAATTATAAACAGAATATCCGTCAAGTTTGATAAAATACTGGAAAAATGCGCTAAAAACATATTTAAAAAATAAACCAGCCACAGTGAACATACACCTACAAGTTTTACATGTGTATATGATGAAGGTTTAATAGGGATGGTGGTATTTTTTGTAAGAGAATATTTTTAGTAGACTCAGAAATCAAGAAAATGAATGCATAATAAGACGGCTGGTGTAAATTAATTCTCATATGTATTTTTTAAGGACAATGAAACAGATGGGAAATAAACACTTTTAAGACTCTGCCCTTACTCTTTTGAGGGAAAACACCGCCGATAAATTTGAAAATTGTTTCATTTTAGGAAAGTAAATTATTGCAGAAATCGGTCAGTTTGATATGCTGCTAATTGGGTAGTAGGAGCCGCTGAAAGGTGTCCGACGATGAAGTTTCGTGTGAATCTTGATGCAGGACACTATTCAGCAACTACCAGCATTGGAATATAAAATGGAAAATTTTGACGTAAAACACCCCTTGGTGAGTCCCAGCCCTGCAATATACGATATATTTAATACGGTTCTAAGTGCTAAGCTCAGATGAGGCACTCGAATCAATAGCATCAAGAATTTCATTATAATTGTTTAGAATTAAGTATTAATAGGTGATATTTTACTAACTGGAAGTTAACTTGTGACAGCATAAATGAGTTGAGAAAATTAATTAAAAGTTCAAGTACGAATAGAGGATACAGCAGTTGCGTGCTGCATAGTATCTACAGAAGGCCAGAGAAAGAAAGTGCAAATATTATCATTGATATTGTTACAATAATATAAGTAATTATACTATAAGAATTCTAAGTATTCAGTGGATTTTAATTTAAAAACTTCATAATGAATTGTACTACCGCAAATGTGGGAAAAGTTACTTAATTTTATCTATTTTAAATATATGAGAAAAATAAATGGAAATTAACCGAATATTAATGTGTATATTATGGTAGTAATTGTAGCGTATGTCAAAACAAATAGTTTTTGAGAAATAATTATAATTTTTTCGAGTTTCATTGTAACAGTTCATCGATACGCATAGTCAGTCTGCTTTTTCCAGCACTAATTTGGATATTTTTGAAATGCACATTTCTAGAGAATCACAGTCTCCGATTATTCACCCACTAAATAAGATATTTATTAAAATATTTTGTTCTTATTTATTTCAGTGAGAATTTTAAATGCAAACCATATGATAATCATGGACCTTTCTCTTATATTATCTGCTTCTACCAAGTCAGCATGATGCAAATTATAAGGTATGCTCAGGTTTCGCAAAGCCGGTGAGGTATTAGTGGAATAAATGCAACAATAAATTAAATTTTCAAAATTGAACTTATTCGTTAATGAAATATGGTTAGGCTATCATTATTTTAGGAAAAACCAATATTGATATTTCCCTTAAATTTTATTTTACTCTCGATACTCATAAATTGATTTGTTGGCTCAATACTTAGGGATAGTGAGACCCTGCAGCGATTCCATTTAAATATTTTGCTCCAGTTTTGAAGTAGCTACTTCAAATTCTAATATTGGCTTTTACTGTTAAAAATTAGCACATTTATTAACTCACATTGTATGAGTCAACATATATTTTATATTCCGCAGAGTACAATAGCTCCCCTATGTATTCAGTTCCCTGCTAATTTCATATTAGAACCTCCGCTCTTTAAACGTTGTGTGTTGAATTGGCGTAATTAAAATAAGTTTTGCAAACAATTTTTGCGACATATTCAAAGATGATTTATAAACGTTTGTTTTTTGCTCAATCATAAATAATGAATACCTGCATAAAACATAGATGACAAACTACTTTTTAAAAATATTTTTGCAATACTTTTATGAAGGGTAATAGTTGGCAAAAGACAGGAAATTTAGCTATTAAATAAAAAATACCTGTTAAAAAACCTGCCATCAAATAAATATCCATGAAGGTACGCGTTTAGATTCATTCATTGTTATTTACTTTAAAATTTGAATAGATCATATTGTATTAAGAGAACAAAGAATTACTTCAAAATCAGTTTTAATCTAGTTGTACAGGGCCCACCCCAAAAATACACGGAAGTAGAACTATATTTTCCCGTCGAAGTGGACGGCTGGAATGAGGTTAGAAAGGTGATCCGCATCAATTGTATGCGGGCCGTTACAGCCTGCGAACCGCAGGTAGACTGGACCTCTGTTCGAGAATGTCGTCACTAATTAACGGTGTCACGGTCTATGGAGCAACGATACACGATAACATATTGTGTTCAGCTCGGGAAAATGTGTTAGGGAAATGAAGCGAATTCCCAGTAAATCATTTTTCTTTGCCACAAGGTGCTCCGGGATGGTTGAAAGGTTGACTGCGAGGAACGACCAGGATGTCCGTAAACGGCATATTGCAACAAAATGTGTAAAAGACGGGAGAGGTACTCACTTCCAATCGACGACAGAGTGTCTGAATGTAAACAAAAGAGTGCAATATTCCGAAAACCACAGTGCATCACATTCTTACAGAATGCTTTAGTCATGAGGAAGGTGTGTGCTCGAGATGGTTCCCAAAGTGCCATTGAAAGATCAAACGGCTGCTTGGGTGACGACCCCGCGTGATATCTTGGACGGCTCTGAAAATGACATGTAGCCCCGATATCGCACCTCCTGACTTCCTTTTCTTCCCAATCATGAAAAGGAGCTTAAAAATTAAACATTTTGGAACGCGTGATAACGTCAAAGAGCCCGTAACGTAACGTGCCTCAACGAGGCACCATATTACTTGTATTTTTACTGGTATAGTTTTTTCCGGATTTATTCTACTTATCTTTGTGACAGACCTGGCATATGTCGGCAAGCCATTCCCAAAACAATAGCATATAACAATTAACAAAAAACAATTTAAAAATAATTTTATACAATCAAAAAAATTACTCAAAGAAAGCATTTGCTAATGATCAGGTTGAAGAGCGAAGTTAGGTACGTTGGTGAGCAGAATTTTTCGAGAGACGGGACATGGACAAGAAAAGAACTGAAGTTATGAGTTATGTGAAGGAGGGAATTAATTTCTGGCAAAACCAGTGTAAAGATCTGCTTATTCGGGCGATAAAAAATTCTATATTGAAAGTCATATTTAATTTAACTTGAGCTCTTTCCAAACGTTCCACATGCCTAGATGTAGTGACATGTGATATGCACTACCCTCCCCACTAATGAAAACGAAGATGGTACTCAATACTTCGGGATTAAAATTGGGAGATAAACTTCACGCTTTGGTCAATTAAATCCTTTATAGTGAGTATTTTCAAAGTTTTTATTAGGTAATTTATCACTAAGGCCACTATTAATGGTGGTCATATGAGGTGGATAGATTGCAACGAGGTGACCTACCGTGGAGAAGGACAGCTGATATTTAAATACGTCGCGCGTTCTCAATTATTCTATTTAATTCGCAGCACTTTGGCCGTCAGATCTTTAAAGAGTAAAGAAATTTGGAGCAAAGGGTACCGAATATATCTTGTAAACATGTTTTAGCGAACATTTTCATGTATAATGGCATTTACAATTTTAATGTGAAAATAAAATCAATTACGTAAATTATATCGATTATTTTCATGAACTTATAAAAGCTAATACTTTCTTTTCTATTGGCAGTTGAGACCCATGCTTTCTACGATTCTTTACTTTCTCCATTTCGTCAGAATATTACAAGTGAAACCATGTGTTTTAGAGGTACCTTTCTTAACAGTTCAATCTTTAATGGCAGTCTTTAAACGTGACACCATCACATTAAACGTCCCAACGGTTGCTCAGGGCCTTTGTAGCCGCCGCTTTGGGGAGCATATTCTGTGAAATTACCTTTTGCTATCCTACGATCTACGTTCATATTCAGGCTGACCACGCCAAGAGCAACCTTTATTTTTATAGCCTGTAAAATTTTGCTGTCATTTGAATGAGAAAAGCCATTCACCGAGTCAAGGTTGCTGTATCCCATGGGAAAGGCTATCATATTTTGATCATGGAATGATTTTCGAAAGCGTCAGTAATTATTTCAAATTTCCGAGAGAGAAAGGGGCATTGGTCATTTGTTTGGGGTATTAGTTAGAGAATAAAATCGAGAATGTAAAAATAGGACTTGATAACAATGTCGGTATAGCAGATTTCAACAGGATAAAAACCTTAGCATTTGGGAAAAGTTGATTATTAACTGAGGACATAGGAACCGGAGATGGGAAGGAGGAAAGGTAGGAAGATTTGTAATATGACTTTACTGTAACATATTATTTTACCAACTTTCACCTAGTACATATGATATTTTCTTTGGCAAATAAAGCTGCTGAGTTAAAATTACGCTATGCCTTCATGGCTTGATACAATTAAAATAAATCTTTTTCCTTAATGTTCTGGACAAAATAAAATGAAAAATGTCAGATGAAAAACTGTGATCGAGACAATATATATCTTGACACGTTTTATGAGTTTGTAGAAGATGCTATGAACCGATATAAAGGATTAACTCTAAAGAAATTCCGCCAAATCACACTAAATATTTCCTTGAAGTTTAGGTATTCACATTCAAGATTTTATTTTCCTCTGTGCTGATTCACTTCTCATTTCATCAGCTCAATTGATCAGCTCCATTCACCTCCAGCATCAGGTTTTATCTTCTTCTTGGTCTGCTGTTTGATTGGTCTTTGTATTCTACCAATATGAAATATTTTTCTGCGTAACGCTTCTTGAAAATTCCAAGTCATTAAATTAATGCAAAGCAAACAATGAATTCTATGAGGATATCATGTTAGACTCCATGAACGACATGGTTATAATGATGAAAACACTAAACTTAAACTGCTTTCCAGAGAAAATATTGAATGAAAACATTAACTTCAAACACCGAGAGGAAGACAATGGGTGAACAAAGAATTCTAATAGAAAAATAAAGCAATAAATACGATTATTAACGAATAAGTAGCAACCTATAATGACTGATATGGGGGAACTGATCTGTAATAAAAGATGGATTTACTGTAGTTTTGTACTCAGAGAACATTTTTTGACTGGTTTAAATGATTTTGTGTGGATAGTTAGTGATAGTTTGTTCTGCAAGTCTGAAATACGTTCACAATCAAAGTACGTAAAAACGTATTGGTGATTCTAAATATTAGATTTACTATAGTTAGGTGTTAATCTTCGCAAAAGGTAAAATAAACATTTCCCAAGCAGAAAATTGCAAATAACTCCTATCATCATCACACGAACAGTATATGGAACCGGAGAATCAATTAAAAGTCTCCATAAGGAGATCCAAATGAGAATTCATGAAGATGAAAGTAAATATTTATAGAGATAATGAGAATTAACAAACATTTAAATACACGAATAAACAAAACATGCACAAAGGATTTAAGACGTTTCAAACGTTGGTCAGCATCGATGCTTACTGAAACAAGTCTCGACTGTGTCGTTAGGTACGTCACCGATGAGTTACTGCTCAATTGAGTAGTGAGAAAAAACAAATCGTTGTCGACAGGGCAATGTCGAATAGGCATCAAACTAATAAAGCAGCTGTCCCCTCTTTGGTGCTTGTTTCACCCTTCTCCCGTTCCATCCGCTCTTGCGTGCGCTGTTTGATTCCATCTGACGGCGCCCAGCAGTCGGTCCTCCAGGTGTCCCACCGATTCGGACTCTTCCACGGCCCTCTCACGAAATGAGGCCCTCCTCGCCCCCTCCCCAGCGTTTCCCCAAACCGACATCCGGTCCCGTCCATCTCCGGCCCCTCGGGATGTGGCCCTATCTCGTTCCCGAGGGCCCTCCTCGCTTTCGTGTCCCCCCACTCTCCCACAGCAGTCCTCAGGTGCCGCTGCCCACGCCCACTATCCCCTCCACCCCGCCAAGGGTCCCGGAAGAGCGGGAGGTGTGTTGGCTGGACGGCGGCGGGTGGAGGGGTGGGTAATCCGTAAAAGGGACAACAGTGCACATCTATCTCCCCGGAGTAGTAGCCGAGAACCCCACGCCATTCCCTTCAGCCTCACACCCATCCCCGACCCAGACGTAAACTTCGGATAAGAAAATCGCAGGGTAAGGGAGGACGGGAAAGGGAAGGGGGGGATGGAGAAATCGTTACCATTTGGGCAAAATTGAGGCCATCATGTCCCCCTCCGTCCATCGCACCGTTTCTTGAGGCATCGAACAAACCAATTTGTATTAAATCGACGCACATTTAGGATACCTGGTAAAAATCATTTTCTTGCTCATTCTCTCAAGTGAAATCTCTGAAATTCCCCAGCTAAACCTGCTCTAAAATTAAAATGTATACAGCTATTATTAGACTAGTCTTCTCTTGGTACTTCCCAGAAATATTTCTCTTATTTATTTTTCCCCGCTGTCTAAGCTTTTTAAGCTCCTAATACACCCCTTTTCATTGCGACCTCGAATCTCATCTTTCCCCCCAGTAGATATAGAAATACGCAGTGTGCTTTCCCATCTATCCACTCATTCACTGAATGCCTTTCCAGACCTACATAACAATACCTCTTATCTGATCTCTATCTCCCGTCCCAAAGATCAGGGACTCGCTTCACAAAGTAACAAGTCGATAGAGAAGCCCTCGGAATACGGTGAAGAGTTTAATGAAATGAAAAATCTTCTGAATTAGTATATTGTGCAACGTAGACTAATAATAAGTGCTGCAACAATTATTGCCTCTATCGGGCTCCATTTGGGTGTCTAATGAAAACTTAAAAACAAGACTAGTATATTTAGGAAACGGCCTTCAGGTCTTGCATTCCTAATTTATAAGAAATATCCTTTTATTGCTTTGGAGCGAGCGTGGGAAGGAAGAAGGAAGATAATGAATTTGTTAATTTAAACTTATATACGAGATCTGAGTATATCAGTACATTGGATAATGTTGTCAAATGGATAGAAAGAGATACGATCCAATATTTTCGAGTATTTGTCTTTTTCATGCGCTTATCACGATCGTAGCAATAGAGTAAGACAAACAATCTACGCCAACAAATCTACGCCAATCTTTTCTATTCATTAGTTAAGTTTCCATACATTATTTTCCGTGGTCGCTTTCCTAAAATTCTCCATCACACGCGTTTACAGTGACTCGAGTACGCAGGCATAAAGGTAATCTTTCCGATGAAAATTTAGGAAGTCTTTAGGTTGAATCACAACCAAGTAAATTGCAATTTCAAGGGGAACGATTACGCGAGTGAAGAAAAATTAAAGACACAACAGAGGGTCCCGGTAGTCTCCTAATGCAAGTGAATAACATAATACAGTAATTTATGGATAGTAAAACTACATAATTTTCGGAGGTATCTCCTTTGTAAAGAACCACTGTTTGAGAAGCAATTTGACTGAGGATTAAAGTGCACATAGCTCCTACTGAAAATACTGTCATCGAAACTCCCCCATGATTATAACGTCGATATTTCGGGAATCAGCCGATGCTGTTACCCTGTGCCGAAACCATATTCGTGAGAAAAACAATATTTCTACATTTAGCATGTAATGCTACCATCTTATTTTCACCCTGCACAATAGAGAAAAGGTCGTCTCACAAGAGAGTAAGATGAACTAGGACGTCGGAAGTGGAGAAGAGAGATTGGGGTGGATGGAGGGAAAGCGTTGGCGAAGAGGAAGTCCACTCGCATTGGTCCACGGCTGCTGTGACGTGTCGCTTCGAGCCCTTGGGGGAGGAGGGGGGTTGGAGTGGGATCTGATATCGCTCTGTGCAGGAGGAACGGAGGCCGATGGAAATGAGGGGCCCGGAAAACGACAAAGGGCCGGCCGAGTGAGATAGGATCCCGGGCACGGGCGGCACTGAATCCCTCATTTTCCTCGGGAGTCGACGAGGGGAGGAATCCAAATGGAGAATACACCGAGGCCGGTGGCCCTTCTCTCTCCGGCCCCTCTTAGCGTGGGGGGAAGGTCAGGGGGGGGGGGTGCGTGGACTAGAGTCCTCTGCCTCGGCGGGTGATCGCGCGGGCGCCGTTGAGGGTGAGGCGGGGGGTGGGGGGGTTATCGGAAAGGGACGACTCTGCTCTTGAATGAGGAACAAGAGACTCCTACCGAATGTCCATGATTGCACCGTGGAAGGGAAAATTTTATTTTTATTCTTCCAAGAAATAACATTTACAATTTCATTCGCTTGACTACGCTTGCTTCTGCAATGAATACAATTCAGCTACCACCCTATTGAACATCCTCTGCAGAAATATCTGAGAATTAATTTATACTTGTGGGTATCTACCCGTTCTGCCCACCTACCTACCAACACTTAAAGTATTACCGGCACGCAATTATGTACACACATGCATATACACGCACGAGAGGAAACTATTTTTCAAAAATAAACATGTTACGGTTAAAGTTTTAAGGTTAAATGTCAACATATTTTTGATTAACGTTCATAATGGGTTGCACGGCGAAACTAATGCAATTAGTTCCCGTTTTATCAATATATTTTCCTTGTTTACATAAATGACTGATGGCCGAAAAAATTGGTGTTGAGGGCGTTTATTACATGCCGTAGTCAATCACCTTTAAGGTTATCGGTAAAAAATGTTTTCGGTGCGAGAGATATGGGATGAGAATAAATATAAATAAGTCGGAGGTCATGCGGTTTTCCAGAAATACAAAGGCTAAGCTAAACACTAAAATAGGAGTTCAAAAACAAAATGTGCAAATGGAACAATTTACGGTATCTCGGTAGTGATCTTGGCGAAAATGGCCCACTAGTATGGACATTAGGAGAAGAATTGCTTTAAGCATAGAAGTTTTTACAAGGAGGAGGGAAGTGATGACAGGGACGTTAATTAAGGACCTTAAGTAAAGGCCCATTAAAACTTTTATTTGAAGTGTAGATATATATGGCGCGGAAAAATGGTAGTTAAATTAGAATGATGGGCGTAGATTAGAGGCTTTTGAAATCCACATTATGGATATGTTATGGAGAAGGTAAGTAGACAGAAAGGAAAACAATTAAAGAGTTGCTAGTAGGAGAGGGGATTGATCTGAGCAATCATACGGAGACAGAAAAGATGAATTCAAAACATAGTGATTGGAAGTAGGATATTGAAGACTGTTAGAGGGGATAATTTTAGGCAAGCGACGAAGGGGCGTCTAGCATCCCTATCCTGTATTAGGATAGGGATGCTAGACGTAATGAAGGGAAGAAAGAAGTAATCAGAGAGAAGCTTGTTGTAGAGGAGGGTGTTGATTTATATGTTCTGTGAATAATACAGAAAAAGTTTATGACCAAATAACAATACTCCATGTTAATTAAATGATTGGGAATAATGTAACAGACGAAACTGAGGTTGACTTACCTTTTTACTACCGCACCTAACTTGGCTGGGCGTAATGAATCGCCTACTGTCAATTTGCCTCTCTGATCCAGGCATCTGAAAAATTGAAATAGGTGATTTTATTATTACAGAAGTCTAAAGTCGTCTTTTTATTTCATTATTCTGCCAACTAGTTTATCAACAGATAACCTAAGGCCTGAATCACTAGATTCAAAACAAATGCCTAATATAGGACTCGAGCCAACAATGGTTGAGATAATAGCCAGGCCCTTGACCACCCAAGGTAACTACGTTGTCCTATTCTAATTATCTTATTCATAATGGATTGAACTTCCGAAGGCTTTTCAATTCAAAGATTCTTCAAGTTCATTTTCATTATTTGCGAGATAAATTCAAATTTTAGAGATTTAAATGGATTCATATGATTATTAACCTGCAAATCAAGTAGTTTTCTTTATAAACTGATGCTAGTATGCGTCTTTTGGCTGATTTTACCAACATTTTTCTAAATTCTCAAGCCGTAGTGATAAAGTCTTCACCGCAACCGTTCACCTTGAATACCATAAAGTTTATATTTTCAGATGGTAAATACTGTAAATTTACAATCTACAACTAACCTGACTCAACAAGTTTAGCTCAAGCAATTTATAATGCATAAATCAACGGTAAAAAATAATCTAATTCTTTTATTTATCATATAAATAATACAATTATTTATGTTGTACATTTGACCATACCATTACTACGTGTAAGAACTAATATGATACGTTTGTTATCTTTTTTGATTCGTAAGAACTATGTGTAGAGAGCACTTTTTAACATGCCAATCTATTTATTTGGATTACTAGATCTGTTGCGTTGTTGACGTGCTGGCATTCAAACCGCTAACTCGACTTTATTAAATATCTTAATGTGGCATATTACGAAATGTTTTTTGCCTACTCTGTCATAACCCTGAAGAGGAGACATTAGCCAGTAATAAGAAAGGTTTTATGTAAATTTATTTTAAGGGCCTCGCCGTTATATCCCACACATAAATCACTGGCTAAAATATGTTTTCCGTTCTCAGCATTATACTGCCATCCTAGGAGGTGCAGAGAAATTCGGTTACTAGACCCTGAGCGTATCGTCGCGACCATAGTGCTGCGAGATTCGAGAGCAGATTGTTACGACAATCGCCTCTTCGACGAATCATGAAATATTACAACTCGAGTCCCTAGAGATAAAATACCCGCTACCCGCATCCAGCACACAGCGGCAGTCTAACCCCGAGCTGACCTCGTCTTAAGAGCCCACACACCACCTCCTCATCTGCTTCCAATTTCGGGTGCGGGCGGGCGTCATAATACACGTCTCCCATGGATATACATACACGTACAGGTATGGTCCACCTGTATAGTCCACCCTCTCTCGCTGTCCACTATGGGGAGGGATAGCGGGGTTTGTTGAGGAGCAATGGGGAGTGTGACCTTCGCTCCCTTAGAGCACTTACCACTCCTCCTCTCCTTCATCTCACGCGTCTGGTCCAGCGAGTGCCACCTCCCCCACACTGCCCCCTCCTGTCCCCCTTTCCCTCTCGTCTCCCCCCGCTTTCCCTCCCTGTCTCGCACTTACCGCCAGAGGGTCCCGGGGCGCCGTCCCTGGACCTTCTCAAGTGTCCATCAGATGACCCTCCTCCTCTCACTCACCCTCTGGCCCCTAATTCTATTTCTTTCCCTTCATTTTATGACCATCCGCTCCCGGAATCGGCCCCTCCCACCAAACTCACTTTCCATCACCCCTCTTCCTTCCTCTCAACTTTCCCCTTTGCCACTCTCAATAGTCTTACTTCGGAAGATAATCCCCCGCCTGAGTTTTATTTTGAGAGAACCAAGTCAGTCTTCTAGCCATAAATACATTCTATTGATTGTGGCGGCGCTTTAGTGATTCGTTATGACTTAAAAATTCTTTGTTATTCCAAGAAAATGCTGGAGATGCCGCGACAGTAACTTTTTTGACGATTCATCCGCAAATATTCAACACAATGCAAAAATTAAAATTGTTGCATAGTAATATTTTGAAAGTTTTTAACCTGACCGGAATCAACATCCTTTTGACCTATATCAAGGACTAACGTGGTCCTTGTTATAGACGAAATTATATGTTGTATAACCTTTGCTGGGTTTGACGAAATTATTGAAGGCTAACCCACCAAGACCTGAAAGGTCCACGGCACAGAAAATCCGGTTGAGCCTTATCAATAAGAAGTAGTTTGGAAATTCATAACGTGAATTTCATTCATATTTCTCTCTGTAAAGTCTCCCATTAAATCTGAAGCTATACCCTTCGTCATAGCTCACTATGATATATAACACGATGCAGATTATTTCAATTGAAGCGTTTTACTGTTAATATTTTTAACTATTCACGTAGAAACAAGATTTAATGCGATATAAGCCGCGATATCCACCTATATACGTCATTATCAAGGTGATAGATCATGGAGAGTGACTACATATTGCTATGCATTATTTGAAAAAATCGACACTTGATAAAATTTTGCGGAAAACAAACCAGTTTTTTTCATTCAGCATAATGTAATTCCACAAAGTTATACCTATCAGTTTAGAAAATATGGTTGCACAAGTAGTGAATAGATCCTTCGGATTTTGCCATAATGGATCGGGTCTCCATCTGGTCATCGCCTTTGGATGTCGAAAGTGATATTTTGGGTGCCGGAAGTTGGCATTATCAACGAACGTTCAAAATTTCTGAACTAAATTCATACATGCATAAAATGCACTCTCCATTAAATAGCACAAGGGTGCCTCAGCAATCGATTATTTCAGTTCAATTATTAAAATTCTAAAACTTTTCACGATTAAGCCATTGTCATTCTGCAATAAATTTCGCTTCACTCAAACTAGATTCTTTTAATTAACAGTCACCAATTAAGTTTAACCAAGTGCTAAAACGTTCATAGCCGATTATGGTATACTATAAGTTATTATAAGATTCGGTAAATCATGAAAATAGAATGACCTCACATCAGGTGCGGAAAAAGTCAATTTAGCATTGATAGTATTCATTATAACGACTGATATTTACGATGGGCACCCGCCTTTGGACGACAGCAAATAAAAAATATATTTCTAAGATAATTCATTAGTTGAAAAGAATTGCTGGACAGGATATTGTTTCATTTGAAAGATTAAGTGATCAAAATACTGCTAAATTCCATCGGATATCTAATTATTACAAATGTTTTCTGAAATAGACAATTAGTTCAACGAAGCACTTTTCTTAAATATGTAGTAGTGTGCAATTTTTAAATTTAAATCAACAATTAAATAATTATTTTAAAGCCATTTCATTTAATATACTAATTTTGTACTGATTACTAATTTCTCGCTAGATCCTAGAGCCACATAAAACATCGGCATTTAAATGTACCTTTTACATACATTTTCATTATGATTTTAATAATATTCACCCATTTTATCCTCTATTTTGTTCAGTTTTCACATTTAACGGCTCCTTATATCATCTCAATCTTTTCTACATATAATAAGTTGCATGCCAAAGTCTAGCAATACCCTATACCTTCCAGCATGTATTTAGATTGTTTTACTCTTCTTTTTTTTACAATTTATTGATCCGCGTTTTTCTCATCTTTCTTGGTTTCTTTTAATCCTATAAAATGAAAATTAAGGGTGCTTTATGAATATCATTCGTATTAAATGAATATGAAATACGGACTACCCATCTTTCAATGTACTCGGTTAAACATAGAGCAGTTTACGTTACATAAATTTGCAATATATTAAAAAAGATTTATAAAAAGTGCCTTGTTACTGTTATTAATTATAGTTTTGCGGGTAAAATAATATCATCAATGAAATACTAAATTATTAGTAGCAAAAAATAAACGAAGGATTTTTTATGCTCAGCTATATTTTACTTCGTTTCTTTCCTTCTCTGATACTCATTTCCACGTTGTACTTAGCAGCTTCAAGATAATGTGAAATAGAGTATAATAGATGGAACATCTTGTTGTGTAGTGATGGACGTGGATGGCTGGCGAAATGCGTAAGTATCGAGTGAGCCAATATGACTAATCAGCAATTACCACTTTGATATATATTTTCTCTTGTCTCATCCTTCATTGTTAATTAAGTGACCAAACGAACTGTATCATTCCATTAATTATTCACTCATCCCGCAGAAACTTCTGCTGTTATAAATCCAGACAACTCTCAATTTGTGCACGAGCTCACGCAAATTCTCAATTTATAGTAATTACACATGATGACGCGGCATTCACATAGCACTACGGGAGAAACAGAAGCAATTGAGGGCTTGTGATGATACGCATTCTGAGAGAAAACTTTGGAGAATAGAACAGGGCCTGGGAGACTAAAAGATGGGGGAATAGATGAGTAATCGGTTGGAAGGAGCCCGAGGGACGTGGAGGGAAGTATTTTCAGGTTAAGTTCAGAGCAAACGCTCAAACGCCTCACTGCCAACATTTCATCGAACATTAAGGTACTTTCAATTTTTTTGACATGAGTGCATCAGTAGTACACCGATATATGTTGCTGGGTAACCAGCAGTATTAGATTATTTGCTACATTACAGAAACATACTGGAAAAGGGAAACTCCAGCTGATGCCAAGCCACTCTCTCGCGTTAAAGAAACTACTCCGAGTTGACGGAGCTTTAGGAATGGGTTCTGGAATGAAATTTAACACATAATACGTGTATAAATAATGTAATGGGTAAATATTAATGAGTTTGATGAGGATTTATTGAAATGAAGGGGATTATTTAAATCGACAGATATGCATTTTTTAATTCGGACAAAGCTACGTTCATGGGTGCCATTCTTTTTCCCATTAATTGTTACGCGAGGTCTGCAGAGAAGTATTAGTTGTTTTTGGCTTTAATGAACTTGATATCTCTGAAACGCGTCTTTGGATAATGCATTAAAAAACTCTTCATTCCCTTAAGTGGGATTACATACATTTCAATTTATCATTATCTAAGATTTAAATAAAAAGTTAATCTGAGAATTTCGTCAAGTTCAAAGAAAATTCCATAGATTTATGTGGTACTTAATGAATAAAGAGTAGTGCTACGGCCATCAGTGGATAATTTATGGTCCAACTGCCCTGAGAAGAACTTACAAAGAGTAGATTGCGCACCCCTTCATTAAGGGAATACCCCCACTCTTGCCCCAACCGTCCCCCATTTGTGCCCAACAGAATTGTCGTGACCACGGTGAAAATCAGATCAAACAAGGAGGTGGATATAAAATATATGTTTTAAATTTAAAGGCTTGCGATTTATCACAGATTAATTACTATCGCGTTCTTTTGGACATTAAGGTTCAGTTTTGCTTGGAGCATATGTGAAACAGTGCCCTGCAGCTACCACCCATCCTGCGGCCAGAGAGGTAAGGTCACCCAGCGAGTTCAGTACCCATTGGTGTCTTTAACGATGGTGCACGGTAAATATGCTTGCAGGAGGTGCATGGACTATGCAAAAATATGGCAAAATATACCATTTATTGAAAAGCTGAAAAATCATCGTGAAAGATATGAAATTCCCTGTAATGTTTTAAGTTCTCAGAGTGAATGAATTATTCGTAATGGATTCGTCTGAATACACTTGTTATCGACAATTTTGGCAGTTTCTATTTTTTGCATTTATTTTATACAACAGAACTGGATCTTATTAATTCAACCATGATAAAATTTTTTCACTAAGTTGCCAAAAATTTAATGTATTTTTACAATATTATAATGGAACTTCAATGTTCAAACCAACTTATGTATTTTTCTGTGCTATAATTATGAATTATATATTTTATTTTGAAAATTAATTTATTTGCCATGTTTATATTTTTATAATTTCTCTACATTCGACAAAGGTGGATTTGTGTAAAGAAACAAATCATTTCGATATTATTTGTCATACTGGTGAACTGTAGAACCTGTAGAGGTTGGCTCATAAGATTAAGACAACGGCTAACCCTCACAATGGACGGTCATTGGTGGAGAGAAGTCTGCAGAGAGTTTCGAAAAATCTAGTTTTTAGGCCGTAAAACGCCTTCGGTACATCTCGTTTAATATCTTAAAAAAATAATATGACGCTTGATCGATGTTTTCTGAAATGACCTAAAATAAGGCTGTTTTTAATTATCCAACGCCGATAGCGAAAATCATAAGAGGTATGCTAGGATGATTTGCGTGTGATTTTCAACGCAAACCAAGAGTAGGAGCCTAATTTGTCAAATAAAATAATTGAAATGATATAATTTATTTATTACGTGATTGCCTGTTATTGAGAGATATTATAATGAAGCATAATCCGTGTATCACGATGGAAACATGAGGACTTGTTTAACAACCGAAATAGGTTTTCGACATACGTAACGCAAAAATTGAACCGTTGTCACCCTGGGGATAATAGTTGGGAGGTATCGTTCGAAATAAAGAAAGAGCTATCAATGCGAGGCAGAGAAAAGTTTCATGGCACTTGAAATCATCGATTCGGTGTTCCAACGGCGCTGGTTCGGGAAGTGGGCTGTAAAATTTCTGCGGATGTTCCCCGACACCTCTTAGGCAGATTAAAAGCTGAGGTTTGTGAAATCTCAAAGGGATTTTTGAGGGGAAAAAAATTCCGAAGGCATTCGTCCCTGGAATATAAAAAATGATATTTTTATGGCCGCCTTGGTTCCTTGAGAATTTATAGCAACAATAAATAACACACGTCCACGAATGAAATACTGCAATTGTTGAAGAACTCGGGAGATTACCCGTAAAAGATGACTTTTAATTCATAAAAGTATTCATGAACATGGAGGTTGACGTCAACTTTGTGAATTGTATATCCTTAATCCATGAAAGAACATTTAGTTTATCAAGCTTAATGGCAGAAATTGTACAATAACTGAAGTTCGTGAATAGACAAATGTGATTTCTTTCAATAGAAGTTTACCGGTATATCTTTGAATTTATGTTTAGATATAGTGTCAAATGGCTCCTCTTGTAGTTATATGAAAGAAAAGTACAATTATTTCCTGTATTATATTAAAAAATCGGAAAAATATCAATTTACGCTTACGATTTATTTTGGGTATAAAATTATTGTTATGACAAATTTTCCACAATCACAAAATTAAAATACATAACAAGCAAAGTTCAGAATAGAAAAAAGGGTTTTTTCAAAAAATGGGTATAATGACCATTTAAACAAAGACATTAGAATTAGCAACGCAAAATTGGCTTATATTGTTCCAAAAACAGTATTATCTACGTGCTTACGAATATGTAAATTGCATCGGGGACACAGACTATAAAAAGATTACGTGCAAAACTTGTGGAAATTAAATGGAATTTTTTGATCATTATTGAATGTATTGGAATATTTTTTGCACCGATGAGATAAAATCTACGTAATTCTTTTATATGCCACCTACCTAATGCCATCCCACGTTTCCCTGAGTAGCAGGAGACTGGGAATTATGAATTCTCAGGCGGTGACACCGAGATGTACTGCGTCGGATATGTAAGTGGAATGCAACGAACGAACTCGGGAGTACCGCAAGCTCATTGAAATACTGCAGGTTGCTAAGTTCCCATTGAGATTTGTAGTGGTTAATCAATTAAACGTTACTGGGATGAATTATTCAATGCCTGTTATGTAAGTGAATTGCGTTCCAGGGCATTTTCTTCGTGAACACAAACTATGCATTCAAAATTGTTGACTCTAAGTATCATCTAGTTACTATTTAAGCATTATTTCTCGAATATCTAGTATTAATTGGTCCTATTAACGAAATTAGTTTAAAAAAAATATGTTTATAGGAAGCCATCAGAGCTAAAAAATACTAAATTGGAGACGAAAAATCCATTTTTAATGTGCATTTTCATTTAAATGGTTCATGTGCAATGCGTGGACATCTCATATATTTAACTATGTAGAATCCATATAAATTGGCAGGAAAAGTATAGGCTTGGCAGCAGAAAAGCATCGCACAATTTATGCTTGTGGAGTTTTTAATTTTTGATTCTGTGAGCAGAGTGGATAGGGGTTTTAAGCATAAAAAGGAAACTTGATTTCACAAGAGTGTGGGAGCTTTTGCTGGCAATGTGGGAAGAAGACATTTTTCCGAGTTTCTTGGGAAGGAAGTAAATGTTATATTCTTGAGAAATAGGTCACCCTATGTGATCGAAATGAAAACGAGAGGATAGTGTGTAACACTGAGCAATGGAAATGAAGAAGTGATTACTTGTCACAAGTAACGGCAATGAGCTAGGTCATTGACGAAGTTCCTAGAAAAGGTAATGCGCTACCGTGACAAGAGATTATCGTTATCTTATAGCATACAAATTTAAAGCGTACTCTGAATAGGTGAGATAAACATAGCATTCCATTTGGCGTTGTACATTACACTCGGTAAAATAACAAAAGAAGGTATAGGATTATTCATTCGTCAAAACAAATAATAAACGAAAAAACAAATGTAAAAGTGAAAAAATATCTGAAAGTTTCCCAAAAATGCAATTCAATCGATTATTTGGATTTGAAAAGTCATTTTAAGCTTTTTATTAGCTTCTTTACACTCCTAAAGTACTATTCTTTCAAATATGCTGCATGCTAATGCAACTACTTCCGAATTTATCATTATTATTCGTATTTATCTATCTAGCAATGTATCATTCTCTAAAATTTCCCTGCCTGAATCAAGTGTTTCTATATCTTGATTCCAATTTATTTCCTGCGGCAAAGTCACCAGTTTTATCAGTAGAACATGTGATAACCATAGATCTTTGCTTTAAGGCCCTTTACTTTGACTATCCTGCTTAACCTACCTACAAGTTTAATTCCCAGTATTACTATATTTTATTATCTAAGGACAACAGATAGCGCTGAAAATTACGGGAAGAGGTTTAATTTAGGTAATAAGATTATTCGCAAATCCAAATATACAAATTATCAAGAGAGACATAATAATCTGAAGAGATTTCTGCAGCCAATTGGCCAATAGAGCTGATATCCCATTACTATATATATATATATATGTATATATATATATATATAAATATATATATATATATATATATACTACCTTGATCAAAAAGTTCCCGGAATAACCACCGTGTGGCGCTCCCATCGTTCCGATTTGAGTTCTGTTTTTTTTGTTAAATTGGTACATCTGTTGTTGATATTCCCTTTAAATCTTAGTGTCATAACTTGACATTTGCAAAAGTTACGTAGCCAAGAGTACATCTATCTCTGTGTGTGTTGGCGATTTTTTACAATTTCAGAAATGGATTTAAATTTGCAACAACGAACTTGTATTAAATTTTGCGTAAAAAACGGATTTAGTGGCGCACGGACGTTGGAAATGTTGGAAAAGTGTTTCGGCAACGATTCTCTAAAAAAAACGGTCGTTTACCAGTGGCACGAGCGGTTCAGAAGTGGTCGTGAGTCAATCGAAGATGATGAACGCAGTGGCAGACCATCGACATCGAAAGTCGGTGAAAAAATTGATAAAGTAAAAGAAATGTTGGTCAATAACCGCAAATTAACCATCAGAGAAATAGCGGAGGACTTGAACATTGCCTATGGATCCGCCCAAGACATTGTGGTTAATGATTTGGGTTTCCGTCGTGTAGCAGCAAAGTTGGTGCCAAAAGACCTCAATTTCATGCAAAAAAGAGACCGTGTTGACGTCGCAAAAGACATGATTTGCGAGGCTGAATCCGATCCCACATTCATCAAAAGGATCATTACTGGAGACGAGACGTGGGTTTATGAGTACGACACGCAATCCAGACATCAGGCAAGTGAATGGCGTTCACCAAATGAGCCGAGACCAAAAAAACCACGTCGTTTTCAGTCAAAAAAGAAGGCAATGCTGACGGTTTTCATGGATTACAACGGTGTAGTGCATCATGAATTTTTGCCAGAAGGCCAGACAGTAAACAAAGAGTATTATTTGGGCGTTATGAGACGTTTGCGTGAAGCAATTCGCCGAAAGAGACCAGAAATGTGGGCAGAAAACTCGTGGATTTTGCACCATGATAACGCACCGTCGCACAGTGCTATCATCATTCGTAATTTTTTGACGAAAAATGCAACAAATACCATCCAACAGCCACCGAATTCACCTGATTTGGCTCCCTGTGACTTCTTTCTGTTCAATCGAGTTAAAAAACCATTACGGGGAACGCGTTTTAGCAGCCGAGAGGAAGTAATGGAAAAATCGCAGGAAGCACTGATGGACATACCGAAAACCGAATATAAAAAATGTTTCGAGGATTGGATCAAGCGCTGGCATAAGTGTGTTGCAGTCGATGGGGATTACTTTGAAGGGGACAATATAGATTTAGATGAATAACTTGTATTTTTAATTTTCTGAATAAATTCCGGGAAATTTTTGATCAAGGTAGTATATATATCATGAGCTACTAAGCTTCTGCTTTGTATACAATTTCATTAATAACGTGTTCAATTTATCTCCAATCAGACTACTCTAAGCTTAAGTGTGCTCCATCTTTGCTCAGACGTAACATTATTAGGAATCTACTTTGCTAGAAAATATCAAACAAATCATCATTGGAGCTCATTAGAGAGTATTTGTTCCAGCAGTTTTGCTGTAAAACGAATCAATGAGACAGCTAATTTACAGGTGGCTAGCCGGTATGGGTAACCTAAAAGTCAATCCAAAATATGATCTTTCGTAATGAAGGCAACATTATACATAAGTTAGGTTAATCATGATTTGAAAAAAGCTTGAAAAGGTGTTCAGCAAACAATAGATATCCGTGGATAAATACAAATTGAAGGTTGAATAGTGGCAAAGCCAATAAAATGGCGAATTCTGGCATAAACAGGAAAGAAAAATGTTTCTATTAATCTGCTGATCAGTAAAGGAGGATACCACGAGTACTAAATAACCTAAAAGTTGTAAGCCGGTGCCCTCAGAACTCATGAATTTTAGTAGAATAGAATGTTACACTGTTAGAATTTTAAATTGGCACAATTTAGAGAATATTAATCATTATTATAACTTCCAATCACAGATTTAATAGCTTAAAAATTCATTGATAGTCATTGGAATAAATTAAATGTGCTGAAAAATAGATTAATCAACAGATAAAAGGATCTTAAACTGAACTGTTAAACTTTGCCAGGAATTAAACGAAAATCAAACTAAACCTTAAACTAAACTCACTATTTCTGAACTTAGCATACATATAGTGAATTAATTTCCTCTTAATCCATGAAGTACCAAACTGGTGCGTGTATTTCTCCCTACTGTTCTCAAGATAGTTTATGACTTTTGAAACCCAATTAATCGCAATTTTAATAGTCGCATAATAAACAATAACTACGATTTTGAACTCCATATTCATGTCCTTGCTCACCGTTCCTTCTTGAGGGGATTTCATAAAATCTCTCAAAACGCTTTCTCGTTGCTTATTGAAGGAATTTCAAATGCTGCGTGGAAACAAAAAAACATTAACCAAATCATTGATCAAAAAAGTATAATGCAGTATTAATAACTTATCTTGAGAAAATGACGAGATATACTCTATGGTTATGCGTTAATCCATTAACTATTCTCAATCCCGTAAGACACTTCGACTTTTCAGACCTCATCGGCTTTTACTTCTCAATGTTGGTTATGTCTGTGGTTGTCTAGTTGGAGGCGAAGTTTGATGCTTTCCGGGCTTAATTCAATTGAGATGTATCTTTCTCTTTGGTTAGCTTAATATACCTTCCATGTGTAGGCACCCTGACTAGACAGATTGGCTCATTAATCCATCAATTTTTGAACTGTCTCCTTCGGCATTGAAGAATATTTCCTAACGCGCAGTATTTGACATGCGTCACCACATACGCTAGGAAAATCATAACCCGCGCTGAAATTCAGCGCCAAAGAGGCACACGTAATTTTGATAGTTGAATAGTTCATGATAGCACGTGTTTAAATTTACTCAAAAACTTTTACGTAGCATCCAAAAAAAATGTTTTCATGACCGTGGAGACTCATTCAGAAATATTAATACAATAAGTTTCCATTTTACAATGATATGCGTAACAGTGCACTGCTATGAATTTATGACTGAATTTTTTTTCTACTTTTTAAATCTTTCACTTTTATTATTCTTTTTTATGGGTTAAAAATTATTTATGGATGCATCTATACACGTTGATAGTACAACTAGGCCACGCAACGGGATGTTACACTCATTGCTCCTAGTTTTCATACTGTATTGCGCCCGCGTTTACTATTTTTCGTTAAGAATATAGATTGGAAAATATTATAATATCATCGAAAAATTAGCATTGTAGTTATGCTTAAACTTCCAGATTTCTCTAATGATGTACACTGACTTTGTGTAGTGTAACACTGAATGTAGAAATTAACTTCCACCAATTTTTAAGTAAAATTATGGTGAATGAAGAGCGATATTTTTTCTCATTTTTACCTGAGTAAAAATATTATACTTTCAGTATATTTCCAAGAAAACACCCCTTTGGCTCGTAAAATCGAGAAATATATAATAATAAGAAATTTAGTCAAGAAGAAACTACGTATTTTTTCTATAACATTACATGACGCTTAAAATAGATCTGGAAAACTGTTTTTACTGCTTGAATTTGCAATAGGATACGTATTAAGAAGAGAAGAGAAACTGAAAAAAGCATGAGATTTTATAACACATAATGCTAAGAAAGGGTACATGAAGGTCAAAGAAGATGTATAAGCATTTTGGATGCGTGGCATTGGTTGAAATTACGAGCTGTCAAACGTAATCATTCAGATCAAAATATGTTTACACTAGGTGGAAATATTTCTAAACTAACTAGGTGGTACAAGGACAAAAAGATCAAATTGTTGTAAATGTGTATAATATATATCTAAATTTGCAGCCATTTATCTTCCCCAATAGTTCATAAAAGAGCTATAGTATATTTCTAAAACAGGCACGTAGTTATGTCTCTGGCAAACGCTATTCGACAATAATTAAATTTCAGCTGATGGCACATTTCAGAATCCTGAGAATAAGGTTTTTTATCCCGTGACTTTTTTCCTGTATCTGCATAGGATAGGATAAGTATAAACAGATCGCATTTGAGGGGTGAAGAAGCAGGTATGACAAAAGAGATTTCGCAGATCGGGTCGCACTCTTGAGGGGAAGCGTTAATCCAGGGACACAGATGGGAGGGAGATGGGTGCGTGGGCGTCGGCGGAGGAGAGGAAGGAGATAATGGCGTTTACTCAGGCCCCGAGTGTTTACCTGACCCCAATGCAAAGGGGTTATGGAGATTGCAAATGAGGGAGCATTCGTCAATCACTTAAGCCCAAGGCAGATATTCATGACTCCAGAAGAAGACGAAAGCCTTTTCCTTTACGAGCACATTCTTTCGGGGTTGCCTATGAAGAGTTGCTGGCTGAATGAGGTAATACTATATACATTTGAATGGGGCCCTAGGAGCCATCTCTGGGATGTGGTACTGGGAAGGATTCGACGCCACTTAAACTATTCCATAAAGGCATCACTAAGAGTCTTTCGATAATCTAAGAAATTATACATATAATTAAAGGTTATAGAAAAAAATATTTAAGATATTTTAACACATGTAGATATAAGATAAGATGTGTATTCTTAAAATAATGTATGAAGGTTTTATGTCAATTTATGTTGTTGTGGTTTCCTACATATTACGCTGCGAGCAGTTGCGGATCATGCATGGATAGTTTTGATTTTATGTAGTGTTCGGACACCAACCGTTAAAATAACCAGCGATTCCATCATGAAAACTACAACTTATTTATCTCCCAATTATTTCAGAAATGCCAGAATTGTTCTGGTATTCGTTTTTAATTCTTTTGACGGTTAACACGAAAACCATTATCTCTACCGATTCCAAATTAAACACGTTAACTAATATTATTATTGGTAGTCTACCGGTTAAGGCAGGTAGGTTTTTGATGGACACAAGTTATCAAACGATACATGGACAACTCCTTTATCTCTCTTAACAAAACACAGCCCGATATCCAACCTTAAACTAAAACCCTCTTCAATTCCAAAGACTTCCTTCCTTCCTCCCTCCCGTCCAACATCCCTATTCTACTCCTCCCTCTTCTTCACTTGTTTAACTTCCTCTCGTCTATCACAGTCTTCGAAACCCCATTGTCCATCAAAACGCACTGCGTTCATCTTTCCGATTGCTTTCAACAATTCTCTCTTCTCCCCATTATACCAAGGCTTTCCTCGTTTTCCTTTCAGTCCACTTCAACTTTTCCATCCGTCCCCACACCCACAGGTCAAAAGCCCTCAATCAATGCAGAAGGTGGATAATAGAACTAACTTTTTTAATGGGCCATGGTTTTGATACAGTTTGCAAAAAACTAAAGAGCTAATTAAAAACTCTTTAGCAAATTTGTTTTCCGCACTCTCTTCTAAATAATTTAATAGCCCCAGTTTACGACTGCTTTAAGCAAGAGTGCACCTAAACTTTACGTTGGTGATGATTACACTTCCGTTCCATTCCTAATCAAATTATTTGAAACTGACTTTTCGACAGGAACCCTGACCCTTACTCCTCTTTCCTCACCAATACAAGCATTGACCACAACGAACTTCACCACTACAAACTACCCATCTTCTATTTAGATCTAACTGAATATATGTAAAAAAGAATAATATAATCTTATGGAATATATGAAACATATTTTCCACTGACTGTTGCCTTGATGTTGGCACACTCTTTCGAATCCATCGCTAGTTATTGTTAATTGGAGTGTGATAAATGACCTGTTTTTATTACATATTAAAAAATATGACCAACAATTGAGGTCATTGTCCTCAGTTGAATATCTCTTATTCTGTTATGTCCACATATACCATTAAGATATGAAATTAGTCATATTTCCTGGGAGTCAGCGTCAATCTCGTCAGATTTGACTTTATTTTAACGTGTAAGCTATCCATGCAATCTAAACGACACCTGCGACTCCCACTCAATAAATCTTCACGGCGATGATCACCATTTATGTGAATAAATATCTCTTCGTGGTATCTAGTGCTAATTCTCCTAAAAATATAGAGATCTCAAGATGGAAAATTAATGCTAGGGATGTGGAAAAGTAGTAATCACATGAATTCCATATTTCATAAATACGGCTTTCAGCCGTAGCATTTCATTTATTACTGTAAATTTATACCAACTATGATATGGGTCACGTCATTTTTAAGAATTTCTTTGAACATTTACCGGATAATAAACGAAGTTTGGCTGTCGGGAAATGGTTGACTCCAGGAGTACAAAACTCAAACACCAGAGTGTTGTGTACCCTCGCCAAAAAACATTCATTTATTTGTCACTCTTAATTAATACCAAAGCAAGAAGCACAAGACTTTATTAGAAATTTTATTTAGAAAGTAATATTTGAGAAAATAATGTAAACCTTTGGCGATAATCATCAAACGGTTTCTGGGAAACTACTCATATTATCCATGAAATTGATTTAATGATAGATATATGTTAGTTGTGCATATTGTAATGTGTGCATTTTACACGCCGTCGAGCTTAGTATTGGGTACATCCTACCACCTCCATCACCAACCAAACTGACCTTCAGGTTGATTACTGCGTTCATGGTTTTTTTATAAGTTAGTTAATTCATCCATTGGATGAACGGGATAAATAAAAAAATGAAGTATTTAGAGATATTTTGGAGAAATTGGCTTTAATATAACTTTCTGTTCTGAAAATTTTTGATAACACAATTCAAATGAAGGCATAACAGATAAATATAATCCGAGGAATAATTGAAATGCAGATATATTTACCTTAAAGGTTACAGAGATGATAAGTTAACTTAAAGCCACTCGGAAATAAACACTACACTATACCTGCCAAGCATGAGAGTAAGGTGACGAAGTATCGTAAGATAAAATCAGCTGTATTAACTCCGACAAGGCATACTTGGATCACTCTAGGATATTTCAATGAGGTCTCTTTTAGTAAGTGATAGAACTTCATAGAAAAAAGAAGCATTTTGTGTATTCAGGAGATGAAATTCGCTCATTATTGCTACCAATTGTGTGCTCTAGAATGGGAATTAATACGGATATGTTTCCCTCACCCGCGAGGTAGAAGCGCCTATCCGAGCCCTTTATGATGCCATCCCTCGTTTATGGCAACTGGGGCAAGACTGGGAATTGCGAATTCTCAGGTGATGGGACCGAAAATGTTTTTAAGTGGGATGCTACGAACGAACTCGTGGAGTACTGCATGCCCATTGAGACACTGCCGATTTCAAGGCACACATGAAGGCATGTGATTTGTTGAGCTTAATGAGTTAAACATTCCCCCGGGTAAATTAGCAATAGCTTTAACTTAATTGAATTTAACTCTTTTTGGAAAATGATTGTACTAAAGAGAAATATAACCTAGGTATCTGTAACTTACATTTATTTTCCTGCAACAGATTTGTACGAGGGCGGTTCAATATGTACCCGTGTTTGACGACAAAGGGCATTCTTGAGGGAATTTTATGTTATCATCGTGTGCTTCCATCTATAAAACATCGGTGAAACAAATGTCAGACTGATTTAAAGGTTAGTTTAGATTTGGCAGCCTTTCGAGTAAGACGTGTTTCGTGATTTTCGCTAAGATAGCAAAATAGCAGTATCGTTCGGTAATTCGCTTTTTGTTTCTGGAAGGGAAGAAATGCGAGGAGATAAAAGTAAAATAAAATCTAATATCTATCTATCTATTGTCTTTCCAACAGAGCGTTACAGTTAACGGTGAATATTTACGAGTATCGATAGCCAGTCCATAATTTAGAAGTTTAAAAAAAATCATAAATTTTCAAAACACTCCTTTCAAGATTTCATTTGTGTTTCTCATTTCGTGGTTGCTTTAAGTAATTAATTGCAATAAATTAATATAAAACAACCGAGACAATTTCAATTAGATGTAAACCGAAATACATAACTTGCATAAAAACATTATAGTGCTCTCAGTGTCATTTACTAAACATGATGAAACTTTTCACCTCCTGACCCTTTTCCCTGTTCTTCCGTTGCCAGTTCTTACATTATTATTGTTATAATACAATAATCGAATAGCGCTGCAAACACCACTCATACCTAAACTATGTATTTCATGCATCATTTTAATTCCAGCTGTCTAACCTGGGCAGAATTAGTCAACCGCGTCGTTTTACCATATCATTTCGGCATAGGTCACTTCCCACCCCTATCATTTGGATAATTTGATTAATAAATTAATATATGATTAAATTTCGCGTCAAACATGCTGCTGGAACTGAAAATTATGGACATTATAACACAAGGCGTCCCCATTTCGGTGACCTTTTTTTGTCTGCGACATGCGAATTACATTCCATGGCCGACGCCGCGGACCGCATTTGCTGTTCTGTCGCCATTTCTTCTTTCCCGGTTTGCCCTCCGACCTCACTTCCCCTCTCCCTGCTCCTTTTCCAGGGGAGGGTCCGTCCACAAACGGTGGGCGGCAGAGTCGGGGGAGGGCAAAGAAGAGAAAGTTCTGAACATTTTTTTCGGGCATAACTCATCGCATTTTACAAATTCATGCCTATTTCTCCCACCGCCTCCAGAAAAACAGCTTTATCCTCCGCAAACACAAAGTGAAAATATTATTTGGATAACACGATGTCCATGGCCTTGAAGCTTATTCCCTCAGGAGTCTGTGCCGCTGTGCTCTAGGCCAACGGATCAAACTGAGCTGGAAAATGATCCAGTCGAATCACGTGTAGCCTTAAGATAAAACCATAAGTATGTATGTGAGAAAACAGAAAAGTTAGGGAGATTGAATATGAAATTCAACAGAAATATCTCAGTTAAATTCCAGGGAGCAAAAGTGCGAGAGTACATGCTTACACTGCGTTGAATGTCATGAAAATTAAGCGAAAGGAAAGTTTCACGCACCTTGAAGCGACGCACTACAAGAATGATGAATTCGATTTACGACAAGCGTAAATTACGAGCTAATGCTATAAATTACATGTAACTTATGCTATAAAGGCTTCTCCGTAATTTAGCGACTAACGAATATTCACACAATGGTAAATTGGATTAAAAAGAAGTAGTAAATGAGACATACGTCATGATCATGGATAAAAAGGATGCAGACCAAAGAAGATCGAATCCTTTGAAACTGGTGCTGAAGAATTAAGAAGCGAAAATTACACAAAGATAAGGCACTCAAAAATATGTGAACGTAAAAAAGGGCTCAA
Organism: Hetaerina americana; assembly: GCF_022747635.1. NCBI lineage: Eukaryota > Metazoa > Arthropoda > Insecta > Odonata > Calopterygidae > Hetaerina > Hetaerina americana. The sequence goes on along the minus strand of NW_027287538.1, from coordinate 16,520,525 downwards.
GTTTTTGAATACAGAATGGAATTATTAGTGACACAAGAGAAGAAAAATAATAAGAGAAAGTTTTCCCAGAAAGGGAAAATGGGAAATTACGTGGATAAAGAAAGAGTTCACGTTGTACGGAAGATCTCAGAGGGCATTACGTTTTCAAAAGAAACTAATTGAGGGTGCGGTCAACAATCTTCGGATTAGAACTTTCGAGTAGCAAGTTGTGAAAGTATTGAAGTTTCGCAACTCACAGCCTTTGGCTAGAAAGCAGAGCAGAGGGCTTTTTGAGTCCTTCAAAGATCCTCTGCTTAAAATACCACGCCATTCCACTAGACATATAGTGCACGAAAATTTCCGTAAGGGATGCCAAAGAGTTCGTTTCACAAAACTACATTCCCTGAAATACTTCACTGAATCGTTGAATTTTCAAAATTAACTGATTAGAATGTTTTATTTTTTGTTTTCCATGTTTTTTTCAAAGGCTTTTATAGTATCTGGCAGCCTTGAGGAACGAACCAAAGACGGCAAATGGTACATGCTTACTCAAGATAATTTTAAAGAGACTCTCCACCACTCATCTACAACCAGCCACAAAAAGATCTAATGGACATGCTAACGCTTAACTAATTGATGCGATAGGTGTAGATGGAAAGAGGTGAAGAGTCAGTACGTGAAGAGCTTGGTGAGAGAATATCTTATTCAAATGAGATTTTTGACTTAGAAAAATGCGAAGTATTATAAAACAATTCTAAAAGAGTAGCTTTTGAACTGGCTCATGTATACCAAAATCTACTCGCAAAAATTCTGGTGTATAATTAAAAACAACATCAGTAATATCCATACCCCGTTTACTTCCCTCACTTGGTCAGTCATTACTTCTATCTCTTCCGATGAGGACGGAGTTAAATTCCGTCGAAATGATCAAGAAGTAACGTGTGAACGTGTGAGTGATCTTTTTATGTGTTCTTATATTATCTGTTGCTGTCAAAGCTCGTTATTCAACACTTCCGTGTTACTTCGACGAAATCATCTCTCTCTTTCTATATATATACATATATATATATATATATATATATATACATATATATATATATATATATATATATATATATATATATATATACATATATATATGTATATATATATGTATACATATATATGTATATATATATGTATACATATATATATATATATATATATATATATATATGTATACATATATATATATATATATATATATATGTATACATATATATATATATATATTTTTTTTTAAGTAATCTACCGGTTAAGGTAGGTTTTTGGACGGACAAACAAATATTTTGTTACTCCTAACAAAACACAAAATCAATCATCCTACTCTATATCAGGTCCCTCTTCATCTCTGAGTACTTTCTTCCGCCCTTCATCCCGTCCAACAACCCTATCCTGTTCCTTCCCTTTCCTCTTTTGCCCAACATTCTACCCTCTATCACAGTCTTCAACATCCCACTGCCGGTCAACACCCCCTTCATCCACTTTTCCTGCCTCCATAGGATTGCTCCCAACAAACCCCTCTCTTCGCCCACTATACCAAGTACTTCCTCATTTGTTTTCTTCTCTGTCCATTTCACCTTCTCCATTCTTCTCCACACCCACATTTCAAAAGCCTCCAATCTACGTCTATCCTCCTGCTTCAATGACCACGTTTCCGCTCCGTACATAGCTACGCTCCATATCAAAGTTTTTACGAGTCTTTTCTTAACATCCTTACTCAAAGTCCCTGTCATCAACTCCCTCCTCCTTGTGAAAGCCTCTTTGCCCAGCGCAATTCTTCTCCTTACGTCCCTACTACTTTGACCGTGTTGGTCCAAAACACTACCGAGATACGTAAACTGTTCTACCTGCTCTAGCTTTTGCCCTCCTATTTTAATGTTAAGCTTGGCCTTTTTCTTTCTAGAAAATCTCATAACCTTTGTTTTATTAATATATATATATATATATATATATATATATATATATATATATATATATATATATATATATATATAGTACAATACACAGTAACACATAATATAGAAACACAAAAAAAGAGAACACACACGTATTTTCTTGATATTTCGACGGAAACAATCCGTCTTCCTCTGAAGATATAGAAGTAATCAGTAATAGATTACTTCTATATCTTCAGAGGAAGACGGATTGTTTCCGTCGAAATATCAAGAAAATACGTGTGAGTGTTCTCTTTTTTTGTGTTTCTATATTATGTGTTACTGTGTATTGTACTATATATATATATATATATATATATATATATATATATATATATATATATATATATATATATATATATATATATCTATATTTGGTATTTAATATTCTTAACTACTTCAATACAAAAAAAAACTAATTCGTTTTTGAAATGTGGCTGCATTTAAATAAGTCGCCTACATGATGAATTTTTGCTGTGAGTTAGTTCAGGGAATGGAAGTACTTGCAAACGAAAGTAAAACTAGGATTACTTTATTTGATATTTTTTCCGATTCATAAAAGGAATTTGACATCAGTACAATTGCCTATTTCACAAACAAAATTGAGGAAAACTGGATAAAATTGAAGAAAGCCATAATTAAGTACTGGTAATATAGTATACTGCGTAACCATGTATGCTAGTTTCAATATCCAAGTCATTACGAACGGTAGGAAACAAATTATCTACTCAATATTTCTAATATTCCCTAGGTTTCCAACCCTGCGCCGAACCCTTTCCTACACGATGGAAATAAATTTCCTATCCACCAAATCGGACAGGTTGGATGGAGCACTGTCATATATATGTCGTCCTATATTTCTTTCTCACGCAACTCTCTCTTAGCTTCTCCCTATTTCCTCGGCACCACTCTCTGACGAATTCGCTTTGGATGCATATGAGAGGATTTAGTCTCCTCTCATGGAAATACGCTCCGCGAAAATTTATTTTTTTCCTATTGCTAAGCGCCATCTCGCGGCGAGGACACAAATCACACCCCGATGGCGCCACGGGCGTCGGCATTGCTCGCGTTCCGCACGTCCGTCGGCAGATGGCACTGGCGACGGAGGGCATGAGGTCGCCGATGCTCACCCCCCTTTGAAAAGTTGGGCCGGCCCTGAAAATGCGCCGTTAATCGCCCTGGTCCCGCACATCTTAATGAGTGGCCAGTGTGACAATGAGACCCTGAGAACAGTCTAATATAACTTGGTCCAATCAAGCAGGTTAATGCCTGAGCGAAATAACGGTACTCCCTGAATTGTGCAGAGTACGTGTATATTCCCCGCCATAGATGTGCTAATTAGACGCCATCCCAGTATTTGCATATAAATAAATATTATTTGATTCAAGAAAAGTGTTCCTCCCACGAAATAAAAAAAATAAATTCAGTTTACTAGATCGAGTTACTAGTTTTAAAAGCGATGCGGTCTTGTTCGAGGTCAGCAAATACCGGATAATATTGCTATAAAAATTGGGTCATATATAACATTTTGCCTATCACTCAAACGAAAAGATCGGAAAAATAAACATTAGATAATAATGCTACAGAGAAATTGCAAGAACAGGATATATATGTCCATAGAAGCATTTTCCATAACGGCAGGTCTACGTGGACATGACAATGTATGGATACATGTCCACACTGTACATCAAATCCCTGGATTTCGACAAACTGTGTCGACTTGTGCAGAAACTATGCTAGATAAAATTTGGATGAGAGCGGGCACTTATATTAAATGAATAAATTAATTCTATTCCTATGTATAAATGTTGAGAGCCAGACGACGAGTTGACTCGTGTATTAATTTAGTAGAAATCGAGAGCTATTGGATTTCCATTTATGTTATTAATCACGACGCTATTTTCAGTATTAAAACATTATTAAACAGTATTAAGAAACCATAATAATAGTAATCAACCCTAAGGTCGGTTTTGCAGGAGATGTTAGAGTTCACCTAGTACTAAGTTCGTCGGCGTGTGAAATTTGCACATCAGGGTAGGGGGGTCAGCTCCTTTCCCTGTCCTGATTATGGTTTCCTAGGAAGGTCTGATACCCGAAAAATCAAATAGCTTGGGTGGAGCCGTAGGTGCCCAGAGAGGCTTGGAAATCCAACCCAGACCCTCCCGGGTCAGTAGTCCAACGCTCTATCCCTGGAATACCGCGTACCCTTATAAACGTACATGGATGGATAGAATATCAGTTGAAAAGTTTTTACTCATGTAAGAAAAATTATCCATGATATCTCATCCTCTAAATGGAAAACGATATCACCAATGAATTGGAGATATCCTTACCCATAGGTAACCTTTACAACGGAAACAATTGTACATTTTATGGTATTATCGTCAGCATCTCCTGATCTTTCCTCCTTAAGCTTCTGTCTTAAGCAGGTTCTCGCATATTCAAAACACACTCAATGCCGTTCAAAATCTTCTTTCCTTTCCAATAAAGTCCTTCCTTCGCAATTTTCTCTCCTCTTTAAATTTCCTCCGCATCATCTAAAGCCTACCCGTTTGCCTTCCTTTAGAAAATGCCCCCCATCCATTTGACTTCCCAAATCCAAAAGCCTTCAATCCGCTGTCATCCTCTTCCCTCAAAGAATGGCTAATATCTCGGTTTAATTAATTTACGCGTGGACGGACCCACATTGAATTTCCTCTTCTGAAATTGGCTCTTTTGTCAAACATACGGTGGGACTCTATTTGGTCGGGTCAATTATGTTTGCTCATACAATTTGAGGTTCGTTGGCTCAAATCTCATTTTCTTCCAACTCTTAGTATCACACTCTAGAAATGTCCGTCTGAAGTGCCTCTAAGGAAAAATTGAGTGTAAGATGGGTCTAAGAATGAAGAAATCACCCTGAGGACGTCTCCATTAACGGTTAGGTGCATCGTAGTAAATTGAATAATTAATAACATAAATTACTGCGAGCACTGCATGTTAATATGAATAAAGTAAACGTTTCAGCTTTTCCTCATTGGGCTATTTAGGTTTCTTTGACATCTCATTTTTTTTTATTTTGACCTCTTGTTACAGTATACACTAGTAGTATCCTAGTAAAAATGGTTGGCCACTAATCTACATCTTTGTAATAACCTGCAAGAAACAGAGGGTTGGAAATCACTCACGGAGAGACGGTTAATTTGCAGATTAAATCTTTTGCACAAATTGGAAGGAGGCCTCTTTAGCAATGGTCCCCAAAATTTTTAATTATATCCATCGTATTACGCTATGAGAGATCATGTCAATAATATTAGAGGGATTAAGTGTAGAATAGATAGTTTTTAGATGTCATATTTTTAACGGATGATAAGGGAGTAGAACAACGTTATCCAACCAGGCTATAGAGAGATAGTATTTTTCGTCAAACGCAGTTTGATATATAATCACCCCCTGCCACACACTTAGCGGTAGCTTCCAGGGTAACATGTATGAAATATTCACCACGACGACGTTTGACAGGGAATGTGTTGGTAGCAAAAATTAGAATATTTGATGGTTAGCATATTCATGAAGTTCAAATTGTCACACCTCGTTTTTTAAGGTTGATTTCAATAACTTTGCGAAGAAAAATTAATTCCCTAACCGCAGTAAGTTTTAAAAATCTTCATATAACGGTTTGTTCTACAATATAGGTTTTGACTGGTTAAAATTAATTATCTGGTGTCAGCGCCAAAAGCAAAAGTTTTTCAACTTTTACTTAATAGGTTAAAGTAGCTCATATAATCAAAGTACTTTCAGTCCGTACAGTCAATTTATAGCAAGATGTTTTACTTTCTTTCATAACGAACACAAAGGTTCTAATCGGATAGTACATGGCTCAAAATCCAAAGTAATACCTTTGTATAATTCCATCTAATCTTGACGCTCTACGAATTACAGAGAACAACGTCTTGGAAATGAAAATTTAGAATTCAATTAATGCAAATGGCTATCCTGCCATCGCTTGAGTGAATCGTAAACATTTTAGAGGGGATTTCTACCTTCACAGATTGCAAGGAGCCTTTGGACTGATAAGCAAGTATGTATCATATTGATTAGATGGAAAGACATGTATATGTCAGTTAATAGTTATTTCGGCTGGATTCTTAGATTCTGGGTATTATTTATTTTTCCCCATTTCGGTTATAGCATTCTTTTGAAACGTATTGGAAAATTATTACCCCGTCAGGCCAGACACCGTCTATTACACGCTGCTTTAGAGCTTGATACCGTTGAAAAAAAAAAAATATATATATATATATATATACACACACACACACATACACCCACAGACATATACACACATACACATATATATGCACATATGTATATATAGCAAATATTTTTGCCAAATCCACGTTGATTCATGAACCAGGTAATCATTATTGACAACTCTCAAAACATAAATATTCATAGCTATGAGTCTATTCAATGTGGTAACACGTGATAAAAAGCGTGTGAACATGCACATTTGTTTGCGCATAATTTAATTTGATCGCGTACATAAGGCAGCGCGAAAGGTAAAATTTAATTATTCGCGACCCTTTGGCCCATTTTCCGAAGTACTTTTCTAAGCCTGCCACGCCAAGAGGGCTTTGCACCGAGTGATATCGCCCTAGCCTCCTTGACACAAAAGCAGCGAAATGAAAGGGCGCTTTACGCTGCACGCCGCCAGTGTCGGACCTCATAATGAGGCGCAGTTGCTTTCTAATGAAATGAAGTTTACGCTCTCATGGCCACCATTCGCTTTTTACTCATGCCCTATGAAGAAGTGGTCTACATCTCAGCAGCGCACGAGACAGCTAATATGCCTTCCACCTTATTGATAACAATCGATTTAAGGGAGTCGGTTTCATAATGAAAAAAATCATAAAAACTTTGGTGAAATCACTTCCACTTGGTTAAAATTTCTGAGCCCGACTTCTCTTCATTAAAATTGAAGGAGAATTTAGAAGTGTACCACATAAATTTCGGATGCTTTTATTGTTAACCTTCTAAAACAAATTAGGCGACATTTAAAAATCATCCTTAATCTGATTTTCTAGTTCATATAACTGCCAAATATAATTGAATAACTTAACGCCTAGTCTTGAAGTGCTCTTAAAAGCTATTTTGTCATCATCTATGGAAATTTAGTCTAAAACATATGAATATTAAGTTAAATTTATAGTTTTCATAATAATTACAGGAAGATAATTAAAGTATATTATCCGGGAGATATTGTCCAACACATAGTTCAAGAGCAGAAAAGATTTTCTAAATATTTTATGTATTTAAGTGTGTGTGTGTGTGTATATATATATATATATATATATATGCATAATTAGATGATTTTTCAATATCGTCATAATAAAAATAATCATGATATATTAATATTATATAATTCCACGTTAGCTTTCCATTATTACGTAAAACGTATTCCTAATAATTATTCATAGTAGTAGTTTTGAGGGGAGGCGACCGACAGCTGAGGTCATTTGCGCCATAGGGGATGGATAGGAAAGGATGAAGGGTGGAGAGAAACCCGGCGTCGGCATTAGCCTACTCTTTACGAAAGGCGCCAAGGGGTCCGCGGCTTAACGTCCCATCCGACGGACGGCGTACTCACTCAAAGTGCCCTCCACAAAGCACCTCAAGCAGGGATCGAGATACCTCTGAAAAATATTCAACACCGCCGGGATTTGAACCCGGGCCCTCTGGGTGGGAAGCCAGTACGCTAGCCCCCGCACCATCTCGATCCCCATAATTATTCATTAACACACGAGTTTGTGCTATGATTTCCAAAAATAATACTTTTAAGTATTTGAAAAATAAATAATGTTTAAAGAGTAAAATAAAGAGTGCTGAAAAATATTGAAGGAATCTTGGAACATCGTGGGTGAATTTGCGAGCGTTCTACTGAGTGATTTATTGAATGTTCAAAGCAATTTCAAGAAGCCATAAAATCATTCAAAATTAGGGATTGGATGAAATCATATGAGATTGATTAATTCTCTTAAAGCCTACTCTCATATTTCAAGCTAATCCTTGGGTTGATTACCTTGGTTACAATAGAAATAATTCATATATAAAGATAATAATGAGATAAACTAAAAAAGTAGGCTTTAAGAAAAGAAGCGTGTGCAGATGTTATAGGGCCTGATGGAATAACAATATTGAGTATGAAATTTTAAATTTAGTGAATAGCATTGAATGATACATATGAATGGTCATTAAAATAGCCAAGAGTAACGTAAGCTGTTCAGATATTGGCCATGGAGAAGGATGAAAATGTTATATCCAAAAGAAAGAGAGTTTTAAGAATATTGATTTAACTAAGCTAAGTGATGAAAAAAATCGAGGAATATTCGCAAGGTAAAAAGTTAAATTGAGAGTGATATTTTTAAAGCGGCAATAAATCCATGTGTGAGGGATACGAGGGATCCTCATATAAAACATGATTGGAAGAGTCATAAAGACTATAGCTTGTAAGTTTTAGGTACCATTAATTGGTGCAAGTTATATCTAGTCGGATAAAGCAGAGGTTTTGCGCAAAATTTTGTTCATATACCCCTAACGTTTTTAAAAACCCCGGATGGCGCATGCTAGCTCTCAAAAGCCATGCACCATCAAGTCAAAACTCAAATTTTCGTCGGTTTTTTTTCCTAAAAGATCAGTTTTCTCATCCATTCTGTGCCAAAGCTTATGATTAAAGTTATTCCAATCTTTTTATAATGCCTCGCATTTCATGATGCTGCTTTCAAATCCATCCTCCTTGTAAACATTTATCACGCTAAATTTCTCTTTTAATAACTTCTCCAGCATGCCCAGTTTCCTCCAAAACACTGCTCAAATATTTGAACTGCCCTCCACCTGCCAGAACTTAAACCTCTTACTTAAATAAATAACTTTCTTATCCTCATTTATTAAGAACCTCTTTCACGTTTATTTTTTAATAATATTAAAAAATCTTTTATTTCATATTTTCATATAAAGCGTAACCACTTCAGTCTCTTGGCTGCTTGGCTATAGCTTGACCATCCGATAATCCGATAGGTAACCATCAGGTAGATAAAATTTCCTTTTCCCTGACTTCCAGCGGCATGATGGGCATCTCCTCCGTTCACCCGAGTGATAAATGAAAATCCAGGATTATTCCTTTACTTATCAAAAATCTCCATGATCTACATCCTATGCCTTCCCAATTATGTAAAATTTTCAAAAGAGAAAACATTTTCAGCTTATCCACGAGAGAGAAAGAAAATTCACCTCGGAATTGTAAATACGGCGGTGTTACGAGAGGAAGACGCTAGATGTGATGCGAGAAGGCAGAAAAAAAATTTGTAGGAGATATTGAGAATTGAATGTTGAAGAATCATTGGAAAGGAGAAAGTTGGGCAAAGGAGGAAGAGAAGAGAATTTATAGATGGTATGTAAGATGTTTGATATTCAATGTAATTTTATAGAGCAGAAAATGTTCACCGTAAAGTAACCTCAATGTTCTTTTAAGATAACACCATTTTACAAGGTTCATGAGATTGTAATGAATCTATCAAAATCCCCTTAAATACTTTCATATTTCTAATGACTATTTTTAAATTATTCAAAACTATATAAAATTAAGATTTTATAATTGTTGCATAGAAAACATCCTATCAATCTGATAACATGTATTTCTGTTATGGCTTCAAGTTTCCCCCTTCCAAGTATGCATAGATTCACTATGCTCCTCACTTTCATACGTGTATATATTTTTATTAATAAAAATGATATCTAGCCGTTCAATCATCATCAATTACGGACGCAATTCCATTTTTCCAAATTAATATTGCCATGACGAAATCTGCCTAACAATATATGTACTCGAAAAATGCTAGAAATTCAGCCTTTTAAAATGAAACTCCATCTTTTAAATTTATATTTTAGTGATTAATCGGGGATTTTATTATATCTAACATTCTTGTTATCTTCTTCATTTTTTTAATTTGCATGTAAAAAAGTTATCGTCCCACTTTCAGAATTTAATTCGCGTTAATAAGCCTATAAACAGGGCATATTCCTCTTGCTTTGACGAGCGTTTCCTAAATCTTTCCTAAAGACCCCACGAATTAATTAACGCAATACTTTCCCTAGCAGTAAACTTCTAATACTTTATTAATAGATTACACGGTATTCAATTTTGTGATGTCTTGAAGGTAAATTACATACTCATCTAAATCCTTTTTTAACCTGCGAATCCTTCAGCGTATCACCTTCCTGACCTGTCTCTTCTCACTTGTTCAATATCATCGCATTGCTTCTTCCACTGCTTCCTCTTTCGCAATAATTATGTGCCTTGGTTTTTTTTTATTTTTACTCAGGACACATTCTATTTATCAAATCTGTGTTTCGTTACCTTCATTTTTGATTTCGTTCTATTTTGTCAAATTTTGTCCACGATAGATAATTGACTTCTCAGTTTTTGAAGTAGTAATTTTTTTTACCCTCCCCATCGTTTCCTATTCAATTCTAGTTTTAGCATTTAAATATCCGAATGTGTGAATTGTTTTTAACTATTTAGATACCACGAGGAAATTTTAATTTTTTGGACTGCTGACCGGAGGGTCCCGGGTTCGATTCCTGGACAAGGCACTCTGGGCACCTGCAGCTGCACCCAAGCTTAAGTGATGTTTCGGGTACCAGATCTTCCTGGGAAACCATAACCGGCACAGGGAAAGGAACTGGCCCCCTTACCCCGTTGTGTGAATTTCACACACCGTATAGGGCTTAGTACTGGGTGAACTCTACCATCACCTGCTAAACCGACCTTCGGGTTGATTACTGTGTTTATGATTATATATATATATATATATATATATATATATATATATATATATATATACATACATACATACATAGAACGAAAATGAGTGAGGAAAATAGCAATATTCACTGAACGAAAAACATGACAATCGGATAAGTACGGTGCCTATTGAACTAGCTCGAGAACATGTGGACCCCCATACCCATTTGGTTGCTACGCGGAGAGCACCACAAAAGTTCATCTTCCTTTCTATTTACTAACACGAAAGCGTCATCAGGGCGGAAAACATTTAGCATTAGGCCGAAATGAATGAAGGCTGTGGCAATAAGCCTACATGATGCTCTAATGGAATAAAAAAATTAGAGTTTATTAAAACGTCAGATAAGTTTACACTCTGATAAAAAAATGGTATGCGTGTTCTCGTGAACAATGTTTACGCGTCTTAATTTGATATAAAATCATAGTGACATGGTCAAAAATTGAACGAATACACTTTGTACTCTCTCAACCAAATATATTATTATTTTCCACACATGTAATTTTCGTAACCAAGCAGATCTAGGGGAAGAGTGCAGGTGCCTTTGCCTTAGAAAAGCATAATTCTTCAAGATCGTTTTCGCTTTCATTTTTCAAACATGCAAACATGCTCTAAAGGGTCAATGAGCCTAATAGCAAGTTTCTTATACCAATCCTATATACTAGGTTTATGCGGTATAGGTACATGCTAGGTTCTCAAATGGATTTCTAATATTCATATTACAGCATAGCTTAGTACGTGATGATAACATAATACTGGTACTTTGATACCAGAGTTTTGAATAAATATATCTGTAACACGCAACCAGTATCTCACAAATAATCATTGGTGCCTAAAGTAATCTCACTTTCTATACTAGATATAAGGGATATCACTAGAATACCGTTTTATAGGGAAATAAACCTAGAAGCAATTACTGATGCCTGGTTCAAATGTTCGACTCGTACTTATTTTACTATAATCTTTATCGAATATACTTCCAGAGAGATCAGGCTATGAAAATAATATCCACGGAGATGGATGTTAGAAGATTATGAAGTGCATGAATTACTTTTCACCCGCAGCTGAGCCAATTTACACGACGACGAAGTTTACTTTTCCCTGTTTTGTAATGTAAATACTCTCATATATTGATCTTGATGGAAATATTTTTAGTATGATTGCGTCATTATTGGATTAAATACCAAAATAAATGAAAGGATAACATTTCATCGCAGACTCACACGGTCGCGCATGAGGAAAATAAAGTTTATTTTCAAGCACAATATGAAATATTACATTTTCTGTAATGACCATTGCGGGCTATTTGCTGGGCCGGCGAAACTGAGCAAACGAGCCAATTAACATGTGCAACAAAAATTCCAACCGCGAAATCCCAGTTGAATGTGACGAAATTGCGTCATTTTCCACCAGCATATCGCTCAAATCCCTTTTTTTTCTCATTAACTTCCCGATTAAATTCGCTGGAATTTCGTATCGAAGACTCTCTTTGCTCCGTTTGTGCACTAATTGCGGTCGATTCTTCAATTAAAACTGGCAACTTCATAATCTTATCATTGGATCATATGTGGAAAAAGTAAACACCCTACCCATAGAAAAATCTTTACAAAAGTTGAAAAGACACGCGTCTATTTCCTATGGAAACCCAGGCTCAGGTATCAAAACAGTATCCCATTCCACATCACCTGGTGTCACTCTCCCGCACTACACAGGTTTGACTAAAATCGGTCAAAGTGAGCCAAAACGATGCATATGGGATTTCAGTCAATTCAATCGAGGATCAACCAGCTGGAAAAAGTCCGAATTATGAAGACGGAAGTTGTGGCAAGAATGTGGGTGGCGAAGGAATCGTCCATAGAAGGTTGATTCGATAACAGATGACCGGTTGACCAAGTGGGGTCAGGATCGGTTGGCCGATTCAGTAGGTAGTGGGAAAGTAAACACGACTTAATGTCATCAGCTTCATCATCAACATAAGTCTTGCTACCAAATAATTACCCGATTTCATCCCTTCTTTGCAAAGCTAATTCTGTCAATCGCTCCTATCACCACTTACAAGTCTCTTCTTTTCCGTAAGAATTTTTTCAGTCTTCCTCGTACGACTTTTCTGTCCTTTACCCAGACCTAAATTTTGCGCACGTATCCTAAAAGAAGCTGAGATCATGAATTATTCCCGCTAATATCATCCATCGTCTCAAAATAGCCATTTATATCAAAGGCGACTAACAGGTGACGTTGAGAAGTTGTGGACTCTTGAAACTTATTCACAAAATCAGAAGAATCCCAAGCGATAAAATTAAGCCCTCAAGCTAGATCGTTTTCTTTTTCACCCCATCGTAACTGATTGATAACATTTATACTACGCTAGGCCAAATTTTTATCCTTTTTTACCATTTCCCATTCTATCATTTTACATTTCAACACTTAATATATCTTGATCCTCAGGATTTACAACTTTCTTAAAAGATATTGTAATCCACGTAATACTTCCAAGAAGAGTTGATGAACATTGAATGAATCATATGAAAATAGGAGGTGGAATTATGACATGAAATTTTTTAGCTCAATTGTAAAATTAAACGATATAAACTTACCCAAGAATTAGCAAATAACCATCCATGGCACCTAACAAAGGTTTCTGGTTAACGTATTAGGAAAGTTGAAGCAAAAGCCCACTTCAGCGTCTCATGAAAACGATGACATATTCACAATATAAGAGAATGAGTAAATAAACAGATACTTTATAAACGTCTATGGAATTAAGTGATTAATCATAGTTGCAATTAACAGGGGTGCCAGAAAGATGGATCGCAATCAAATCTGCTGAACCAATGCAACAATTTCAGAACGTAAAAATCATTCGCCTTGAGAAATGCACATTAGCGGATGACTTCGTTAAAAGTTATTGTTGCGGTATCTCCCGCAGTTTCTTTGGAAATGAATCTGCTGAACATTAGAAAAGTCAAATGGCCACTAAAATTCTTTATATTTATATATAAAACCTTTCTGGTATATAAGACAAGTATTTATGCAAATATTATTGTAATGAGTGGCATTATAACTTGTAAGGTATGCTTTAGATCATGCAGGCTGAAAAACGATACTAAATCATTTGTTTGCTTATCAATCCTCTTAATGATACTCTTGAATTTCAAATTAGATGGGTGCGAAAACAAACTTATTGCTTCTAGTCCTCAAATACGGCTGCGTTTCCATTTTTTGGTTTATCAACACTTATCTGAGGAAAACTTCCGGTCAAATTTATATCTCATAAATTCTAAGAATAAGTCCATAAAAACTCTTCCCTTAACGTTCTCCTAAAACTTGTTCGTAGTTCCGCGAGAGTGTTGTCTACCCACGCGGCCTTAACTGATTGTACTTTTCTGGCTACCTTTTATATCCCACCATGCTTGACCTAAGCTATCCTCATTTACGTCGTATTCTCAGTCTAACCTCGACTTTGCTGGTCTATCTAGGGGTTATATCGTAGTTCCTCCCTACCGCTGCTATATTGTCCCTCTTTGCATTCTGTCCATCTCTCTTCAATCTTTCCTGATTCAATAGATAACATTCTTGATTCATCTTTGGACTTTTGTACGGATTTTTACTTCTTATTTTATAAAAGTACTAATCTTCGTGTGAAGGTCATACATTTCTTCCTTCTTTGTTAACTTTCTATATCTTCTTCCTTCACAATTCTTTCACCCTATTGGTTTCCCATCGCAAATTATTATTGAAATAATTGTCTTCCCTTTTGTCTAAATCTGCATTTAAATTCTTCTAACTCCTTCTCTTGTTTATCTACCTACTCCTCTCGTCAGTATTCCTTGGTTTTCTAGCACTTCTACTGTTTGCTATTTCTATAGCCTCGTTTCCTGTTACCGAGATTCCTTTTTTAGGCGTCCCAATTTGTCTTCTACTTTACCCGTCTCCATTCATAATTTTCTCTACCTTCTGCTGAAACTCCTTCCTTGTTTTTTCAATCAATAAAAGAATTTTTGGCAAATTTTACAAAGTTTGTCTTATTACTCCTACCTTTTTGTTCCGATGAATTCTTCCATATTACACTTCAGTCTTCCCTGTTTCATCTTTTTCAATCTGGCACTACACTTCATTATTACTAAAATATGATCTGAATCCGTCTCCACTCCTGGGAAACTGTGGATTAATTTCGCTGTTTCGTATCTGTGCCTAATCATAATATGGAGTAATCAATATATTATTGAATCTACAGACATTTTTCATGTATTCCTACGTCTTTCATTATATTTAATCCAAAGGTTCGTTTATTACTCTAGTGTATCACTCCAAGCATTCCTGCTTTTCCTCTATCTCACTTCATAGAACCCTAAAATATATATACATCCTCACTTTATCTGTCATTCAATATTATTTAATCTTTTATCTTCAACATGGTCCTAACATTATAACAGCCTATTTTAACTGGTTCGGGCCTCCTCCTGGCCCGAAAAGTCCAAGGTCCGTGGTTCAAGTCCCAGTCAAGAGCACCATTCCACCTTCCCCACCGTTCAAGCGTCTTTTAACACAATTCTAATGTCTTTCACAAATCTTCTCATGCCTTTCCTTATTTCTATATCGATATGAAGGTGTGTTCACCATTTAGCGGGCTTTCGTGTTTGAGTCTCTGTTTTGTGTGTTCCTGTGTGTTTTTGTCTGTGTCCACTAATGCTAAGTGTTATACATTATTATTCACGTCCGTGAGACTTTCAAAAAGTGTTATATATATATATATATATATATATATATATATATATCCTACGCATTATTTAAGGCGTGATATGCAGATGCAAGGGTAGAAAAGTCTAGCAAACAAATAGTGTCTGTGTGTGTGTTTTTGCCCTGACAGCAAGCGGTCTCCCGCATACGGAGTGCTACCGACAAATGAGAATTCTATTCTTTCGAGGAGAAAGATACCCTGCTTGAACGTGGTTTTCAACACCTTGTCGGTGTGATCTCCACTAAAGCTAAGCTTTTTTATCCACTTTTTAGCTCATCCACGAACTTCTGTCATCGATTTATCTGTTTCTTATTCGAATCAGTTCACTACAAGAGTTTCGCGGATGCGTAATAGTATGAAGGCCTGTCCCGTATCATACACCTTGCCGTGGGGTTTCGCAAGAAGAGATTGATGCGATGTACTCAACAGAACATTTATTCATGTGTGCAGTAGGTGCAGTAATATTCGAGAAATATTTTTTAATGCACACAATTATGCTTTATATGTATCCACTGGAATTTTGCGCGCACTGATTGAAAAACTTGATGAAGCAGAAATGATTTTAGTTTTGAGTGGAAATTGTAATATAATTGTTGTTAACTTCAATTCTGGACGAGGGTTAGGTGAGCAGAGATATATAATAGGTAATATTTTAAAAGAAAATGGACATTGTTTTACGATATTAGGAGAAAAATAAGATGGTTTGGATTTAGAGAGTACTTAATGAATCTTCTTCATTGAAAATGAGTTCAGATTAAACGCTATTGTGTTTGAGGAAACAAAAAGTATATTAATTAGAGTTGATAATGGACAAATTTCTGTGCGATCAGGGATAAAAATACTTGGACGCATATTCCAAAAGTAACAGTCGTTTTCTCACATTTAAATGCTAGCGAGTCAAAAAATACCTAAAGTTATTGCTCTGATTAAACCGTCGTGTACCTGTCGGTGAATGTAAATAAATGAAAATTTCCGCGAAAATCGTAACTTTCACCAGTTGCGAAGTGTGAGCTGTGATTCAATTTCTGTGTGCAAAATGATCCTTAGCTGCCGAAATATTTCAGATGATGATCCTAGTTTATGGAGATAAGGTAATAAATGAAAGAAGATTTAGATAATGGCCCCAAAATGTACATGACATGCGCAGAATCACTAAACAAATGAATATGGTGAAGTGGTGGCAGGCCTAACTGCGAGACAGATAGAATCGTTCAACAAGTGAATCAAAAAATGCAATCTGATCGACGATTGACTATAAGTGCTCTGTCTGACTAATTTTCTCTTGTTTGACGCACCGCTGTTTACCCAGCTGTTACGGAAAAGATCATATATCACCAATTATGTGCGATGTTAGTACCGAAAATGCTCAAAGACCATCACAAAGGGCAAATAATGTTGAGTGGACGAGTGTTTTTGAACCTTTTTGATCACCCACCCTACACTCTGGACTTCATACCTAGCGATTATTTCCTCTTCTTTCACTTGACACTGTCTTGGTGGATAACGGTTTGAAGACGGTGAGGAATTTAAGACTGCCACTGTAAACTGTTTCGATTCCCAGGCGGCAAACTTCTATGCTGAAGAATTAAAGCGGCGATACAGCAATAAGAAATAAGGCTAGAAAAAAACGGCGATAATATAGAAAAGTAACTTTAATTGTAGGAAGCAAAGACCATCACTACAAACTTTCACCAACGAAAAGCTCTTTTAATTACCAAAATAACATAACCTTAAGGTCCTTTTAGGTGTTGAAGTCCTGGTAGAATTCGAAGAATAAATTCCGCAGAGGAAGGCAAAGAATGTGACTGTCGTGCTCCATGCACGAAAATGCGAGAGTAAATCCGAATCGCATTGCGATATCAAATCCATAAAAGATATTCGGGATCAAACAAATCATATTTACATTACATACATAATAAGGTGAACTATGCACGATGATAATGTGATAAAAATTTTCTCCTTACAAGGCATGGTCCATGAAGATCATGAATGATTCCTAAGTAAGGGCATGTGTAGGAACCATGGCATGAAGGCATGGTCCATGGTGAACATGAATGAAGCATGTCATGGTTGGCAAGCATTCATAACCTAACGGGGCGGCGAGATGCCTTTTGGAGGTGGAATACCATGTTTTAATGGATGATGGAATACAAGGGGTCCCTATTCTATGGATTCCCATTCCTTTCATCCCTCTCCCTGACCAATGACTGGGCCAAATGGAACAACAATTGGACCAAAAGTCTGACAGTCAACAAGGGAATCTCCTGCTCGTCCAAAGGTTCCGATTCTGTCCTGGGCGCATCGCCAGTCACTGAGTAAGCCGAGTGCAGAGGACATTTCATCTAATGTCGTTATCATATTGATAGTACCGAGTATTTTATGAGCGTTTTAATCGGGTCACCTTTGTCGTAAAACAAAGAAACTATGCAGTCTTAAGGATTTAAATAAACACTAAATCCATCGTGGACCACTATCAGAATAATATTTACTATAATAGCTTTTAAAAACTCACTGTGAACAGAAACGGTAAATACACGACTTTTCACTTCAGGGATATTTATAAATGAAGAACGGTTGAGTTTAAAATTATAAATTTGCACTGTCTGCAAAAAGAGCTATTAGATTCGTGTCCAGGGAATGAATAATGAATAAATATGCAATTATTTAAAAGATAACGATTTTTATGGAAATTATATAGTGATGCCCTCATTTTATTGTATTCTATCTTGAAAAATTCCTAAATTGTACAAACAAATGACCTTTTTATTTTATGCAAGACCTTCAGCGTAAATGGTGGAAAAGATGACTACGTGTTCTTTTAGCGAGGTTTGCGGAAAGGAAGAATTGAATTGCGACTGGCAAAGAGTTCTAAGTGTGACAACATAAATTAGGAGCGACTGTCAGGGGTTTCTTTTATTTAGGGCTAATAACAGAACGAAGGCTAATTTTATAACTTCAAATACTTAAGGGCGCTGAAAAATTAAAAATATTTCCTCTTACGGAATCTTTTCACGCTTTTCACTTATCAAAAGGTAATTGATTGAAACTGGCAATAATAACTTTATGCAATGGGCATACTATCCATTGACATAATCAAAATTGATGAAACTTTCTGAAACCCAGCGCAATGATTGGGGAATGCGATGTTTTTAAATAAAAAAAGTTCTTCAGATTTAGCACATTCGATTAAAATGAAATTTTTTGATCCAAAATTTTTTACTCGAAATCTTAGTTTTTCTTATTTCAGAATATTTTTGGCAGATACCTAGCTTCTTTATTTACTATTAGAAACAAATTTGCACTTTTCCACAGATTTATGAAAAGTGCAAATTTTTTCCCATTATGACGAACTCCCCACTACATCTCGCCTGAATCTGTTGAATATATTCTTTATTTACATTTATGTAAATAAAAAAGCTTAATATTTTTTTCTTTTATATGAACAAGCCATTATATATGGAATTCGTGAAATTTCGAATGAAACAAAATGTTCAAGATACTAGAAGGAATGAACAATATCGACAGAAGAATAATCCATCACCTCTTCAAGAATCAGGCACCAACCATGCACGTAAAAACCGAAGGAAAATAGAAGCCAAAATAAACAAAGAAGGTTGACAAGGATGCAACCTCTCGCCACCACTATTCATTATATCTCTAGAAGAGGCACTTAAGGAAGCACAAGAATTGGGTATCAAAGAAGTCAAGGTAAATGGAGTAGAAATCTACATGCTCTGGTTTGCAGATAGCATCGCAGTAGTGGCGGAAACGCGAGAGGACCTGCAAGCAACTCTAAGTACTATAGACCAAGTACTGGGGGAATATAATATGAACATCAACAAGAAGAAAACTAAAAGCCTTGTGTGTGGAAGAGAGAAGCTGAATGCAGATACCAAAATTCGAAGAGTGAAACTAGAGCAAGTGAAATCCTTCATCTACTTGGGCAGCAGCATAACTTGGGATGGAAGAAACTCGACCGAAATCAAGTGAGGAATAGCATAAGTAAGGAAGACGTTCTTTGAGAAGAGGCAACTAGTATGTTCAAAGAACATAAGATTGCAAACAAGGAAGCGGTTTGTCAAAACCTTATTGTGGAGCATGGCACTCTAGAGTTCCGACACCTGGAATATAGGAAAAGGGGACCAACGAAGAATAGAAGCATTTGAAACATGGCTTTGGAGGAGAATGCTTAAGTTTAATGGACAGACAAAGTGAGGAACGATGCAGCATATAGAGGAACCAAAGGGGAAAGGACCATATGGAGATCTCTACGGCAAAGAAGAACTAGATGGATTGGACATACCTTGAGGCACAATGGATTAGGTAGAAACATAATAGAAAGACTTGATATCCGTCAATCGTACTCTACATGAACTGCTTAGTGTACTAGCTAAACTGCTTCAACGATATTTTGCTGCGAATCCCTTTCTCGCTCTTTCTCTAAAATTATTCCTATTAATTTCTCTTTCTGTTATGAGCCTTCCAAGGCTCTTCTTCTCGATACAATTTGTACCAGTTTTTGCTATATTTCAGTCTTTCGTTGCGTACGGTTTGTGTTACTTTTTGAATCCATTAGTCACTTATCAGCCCTCGGCTGCAGACTTGCGATGGGTGAAAATACCTGCCTAGTCTTTGTGTCTCTCTTTCTCCAAGCGAATTAATTCCTCGCATGTGGACCTCCTTATAGCGGCCCACTGGCCTGCGCGCAACACCTCGCACTGGGATTGCGCCAAATCTACACCATGAGACGCCCATCGGTGAATGACAATCGCATTTTAGTATCGTGATTGGATTCTACCGTGCAAGCCAGGCCCTCTGGTTCAATTCGTCGTTCACATTTTATGCTCGATTCCTGGATCACCGGTCGATAGGCCAGCTCTCTTGATGTTAACCAAGGAATAAAACGATCATAAATTAAAGTATACATGGTATTTATTTCGCTTAATAGAACGAATAGGAAATTCGATCCGATGACATACGAGAGTTTCAATTGTTCTTAGATCAGATTGATTCCCTAGTATTTTAATAATGAGTAATGCTTTATTCATCAATCATCATTTTTTTAAGTTGTAGAAGTCATCGGAAAAAAATTAGTGCATGCTACTTTGTTTGCTTATTGTATGATGTATATCTGACGCAAGTTCTTCAATTTTACTTCAATTCTCCGCTAGATGTAGCCGCTGCGATTTGAAACTTGCTCGGTGGGGTGACGGGAACGATAAAGGGAAGATGTGACAGATAATAATTAGAACAAATATTTCGCATTAGAATAAAAATAGACATTTCAGGCGTAGTTTCGCGGAATATCATGCTTAATTAAAAATTGGCAATTTTTCACAAAATAAAATTGTGAAAATTTGCCAATTTTTAATTATTTTTGTATTCGGCTGAACAAATCCTCGGCATAGGCCTTCGTTATGCACATGAGGGTTATTAAGAGTTTGGTACCACTTGAGATGCAGCTAGATGTTCGATTTAAATGTTCAAAGAGGGGAGACAGTTAACTTCAAAGATTATAGACACAGATGTGCACTGCTCTTACGGGGGTAATCGTTTACACCGCTGCTTTTATTGTGAGAAAAATCGTTGATTCACGTTAGCCCTATTATCATAGTTTGAAAATTTAAATAGGTGCCACCCATACCTCGCTAAAATAAAAATTGCCACGAGACACGATAGCATGCGGTGCGTACCGAGACAACGCATAACGGAATAACAGGACGGTCGCGTGCAATTTTGTCCCCAGTTGAAGCTGACATTACGAAAATATTAGTTTTTTTAAGGTTATCACAGCAGATGAACAACGGTTGAATCATTTGATCGGGAGAGCAAACAGGATAGAGCTCCATTGGAAAATCTCTGGAATTCCAACACAACTCTCCATTAATAGATATTTCAATAAAATTATTGGAGTCATTTGCATTAGAATTTCCGTTATTGCCAGGTATATGAGTAATTGACGAAATGTAATCACGCTGTGAAAAGTATCGTCCCCGATAAAAATTCTTCTGTTTGCAAATCAAACAATTAATCATTAATTGTTTTCATCAATTCAGCAAATATTATTTTAGAACCTTGTAAGCCAACGCTAGGGTGTGTGGCAGGGGATGAATACACAGCAGGCTAATTTTGACCCGAATTTGACCCTACCGCGATCAGACAATGCTATTCTGATCTCTTATCGTTCGTGGAAAAAATGACTTCTTAAATCTGTTATAAACTTAATCTCTATAATTTTATTGACAAGATCTCTCCTACCGTTGTACGATGGGGGTAATAATACATTTTCAGCATCACTGCTAAAGAGACGACCTTCCAACTTCTGCAAGAGATTTAATCTGCAATTGAACAATCGCTCCACAAGTGATACCCAGCCTATAATATCTAAAACATCTATTTTATCTATCACATCTACCTGGCCATCTACCTAAAGGCCTGTTTAATAAATGTTTGTGGTTCATTTTTATTACTTCTTTTTATATGACAAATAACTGATTTATTAGGTGAAGTAACCCTTCTTTTGAATCAAGTTTGCCACCAACGTGCATACACAATTTACACGTTATTTAATAGATTTTTACTACATTAGTAGGCTTGTGTCAACGTGTATGTTAGTCGACAGTATACGTATTCGCATGGGAGTAAGTTAAACAGGTTTTCGCATGAATATATACGCCTCTTTGTGTGTATTATTGCATTAATTTTTGATTTTGCTTGTGCTTTTATTCTCCTTTACGGTTGGCGACCTAACAACCCCCGCCACACGCTCTTGCGGCGGCTTGCCAAGTAATATGTAGATGTATGTGAATGGCAATATTGAAGCTACTGAATAGGAGAAATTTTGGATGCATTTATTGCTTCATACATTTTGACAATGGCAGATAAAGAAATATAAACATGTAAAAATGTAAAAAATAAACAAAGAAAACCGAGCATAATCAATAAATGCACTGCAAAAATAGAAGAAAAATAAATAAGCACACACGACTTATGGGGAACCTCCATGCTCACAAATTATAGTAATGGGGTAGCGGCGGGGAATAAAATAGGGCTGATCTTCTTTGCTTTTCTGAGTAAAGAGGTAGAGATTGTGAATGAGACATGGCTAGCCCAGCACAGAGGAATACACGTAGAAGGGCGAGTCAATACGAGTATATTAGGTTTGCGCATGATCATACTTTAGTTGGTGTTTCTATGAAATGATTATAAAGTTGTAGAGCTCAACACAAAAGCCAATCTAAACAATCATGGGATGATAGAAAATTGCTTTAAGTGAAGTAAAGGTAAAAATTCTCCTGAGGAATAAGAAGATTAATTTATGCAAAACATGAGAGTAAGAACATGTGTTGATACAACATTTCAACTATCTAGGAAAAGTTTTGGACAAAGACGGTTGAAATAGCGAAGAAATGTGAAGTGGAAATGCTTTAGGTGAAATAAGAAGAAGGATGAAATTTATAGCAGGCAATTAAAGAAAGAGTGAAAAAAGTGTCATTAAAATCCTTGATATTATGCAGATGTCTAGCTCGAAAACCTGGTTGCTGAGGTAAGAAGATAGATAACCCTAGGTTGGAGATACTTGGGATGTGGTTGTGAAAAAGACGGTAAAGGCAGCATTGAGTGAAATGACAAAAATGAGGAAGTTTAAGCATTGTGGAGGGCTAGGAGAGAAAGTTTTTTAGGAAAAATTCAAAAGACGAAAGTTAAGTGAATGAAGAGCAGTTTCATCGTAAAAGGTTAATTTGATTAAAGACTCTGGGTAAAATAGAGGTAAGTATCATACAACCAAGGAAGGTGAAGAAATGAATAGGCATTTATTAAGGAATATAAGAGACAGAGTGTATGCAAAGCTGAAAAATAGCTAATTATATCTGACACCGTGTAAATTTAGGTGAAACTTTGAACTCTTGCGGCGGTAATTATCTGCTATTCCTAAACTTACCAAACCTGTTGACTAAATTTTAATTAATTTTACACTTCAGGCCCATCCAAGTAATATGTAACATCAATATTTGTTCACTCTGATACAAAGCCTTCTTTGCTTGCGCTATCCCGCTTTTTTTACTAGGTTCCGCTTGCATCTTTCACCACCGAAGATCTTACTCCTCAAATAGCAAAGCTCTTTTACTTGTTCGAATGTTTCTTCCCCAAGCATTTCGGAAACTGCCTTTTTTTCTGCATATATTCGTTCCTTCAAGTTTAATTATTACTCATTTCGATGCTTTACTTTTTATTTCATTCTAAAAAAGGCTGGTATCATTGCAAGTCATTTTTTATTCCAGGAAAGTAAAGCTATTTACCCCTTTCTGTACAGTTATTCCAAACTGTTTGCGCCTCCCCCGTATGCCGTCTTTCTTTGATCTGGTGCTTAAACCTGTCTAGTTTAATGTACACATTTGAAGTCAAAGTTCATAACGATTAATACTATTATTTCTCCCTATATAGTACACTATTGCAGATCTGTTATAATTTCTTCTCATTTGTTACACACAGGAAAACATAGCTCTCCGTCGGGAAAGTGGGGAAATCGTGACACACAAGCATATATTGAACATGCACATTTACGAATGCGAAATTCATTTCCTATGCAGGTCAAGTTTATAATGTTAAAAATGTACGTG
The DNA here is from genome assembly GCF_022747635.1 of Hetaerina americana. Classification (NCBI taxonomy): domain Eukaryota; kingdom Metazoa; phylum Arthropoda; class Insecta; order Odonata; family Calopterygidae; genus Hetaerina; species Hetaerina americana. Next base: position 16,496,371 of record NW_027287538.1, on the reverse strand, counting down.
ATCATTTTAAGGAAGTGACTTCTATCTGCCGGTACTTCATGCCTTCGATGGGAAAAGCACAATCAAACTTTCCTCAGCCCTCAGAACCAGTTTCATCATCACATATATCAGCCTTCTGGATCCTTGAGGCGCTTTTAAGTATTTTGATGGGGGGTAATAACAGTGTTAGACCTTTCTGCTGCACTGCACATTAAAATCGACGAAACTTCGTAGAGGAGGCGGTTGAAGCGCGGCTGACTGCGCCGTAAAGGTTGAAGAACTTTTTAACAGCTCCGCTGAGCGTGAGACGTGCTTCAATGGCGACGGACTACATTCACCGCTCAGAAATTTTTGAAGTCGACCCATTCCAACTCGCCACATCGTCGCATTAAGCTTTAAAAAAATATAAGTTGTAAAGATTGGAAGCTCGTAAAGAACTAGAGTGAATTAATTTTTCTCATATATCGTCCAAGATGCAGGAAAACACAGCAGTACGTCAAACACTTCTTAATACTGCCTCGGATGAGGTCACACGTGATGAAATAACTTTTACAAGTAATTTAGACCTTCCATTCGAACTGATCACCTCCAAAAAAAAACATTCTCCAACCAAAAATCCACAGTCGATATCAAAGCACGTAAAATATTTATCGCACATGACATCCAATGCAAATATATCCTGCATGAAGACACAAGGACAAATAAATAATGAAATAATGTAACCTTTTGCCAGCACTATTCAATGTGTACGAGCATCTAGACGAGGTAATAAAAGAAGCACAAGAAATGGGTATAAAAGGATTCCAGGTTAATGACGAAGGCATTGAAACCCCCACAGATGACATCGAAATGGTGGCGGAAACGTGATAGGAACTATAAGCAAGCCTAAATTTAGTTGCTTGGAAATGATAAACATATCCGGACCAGCCCACATTTTTCTAATGCGATTCGATCTCTCCAACCTTTCCATCATTATCGAGTAGCGTATAGGTTGGTCGTCTTCGCTTCCGTGAACTCACCCTCTCGGGACGTTCTCGCCACTCGGCTAACCACACACATACCGTCTCCGTCCTTCGAGACTCCCGTAGCACGGACATCACGCGGCCACCACAACCGCGGGCGCCGCCTTGCGCAACAGGGACGAGGTAGGGGATCGTCATGAATATGGAAAAGAAAGGCTCACGACCCTCGGCGGCGGCGGCGCGACCGAGAAGATGCCGGTGTGTGACGGATGGTGGATTGGAGTGGCCTGAGGTTCTCCGTCGAAGAGGGGCAGGGAGAAAGGGACACAAGTAATTAGAAAGGGACACATTCACCGGGAGACACTCTCCGGGTACATCCGCACACTCAAGGGGGGACGTTATTGAAGACGATCTATGGGCATGGATGACTCAAAGCGGGAGAGATATGCTTTGTGAATGGACAAATTCCGGTGCGTAGATCGGTTCCTTGGTTTGCCGCCGCAGGAAACTTGATCGGCACCAGAGGCAGGGTACTCCAGGGCTCAAATTAACAATGGGTGAGCTTTAAAAGAGCGTGGCGATTATTAGAAATTGATTGTAAATTCCTTTGCGTTGATGGGGAATCTGGAGAACTTTAAATTAACATCAGTGAGACTTGCTTAAGTAATTTGACTGAAGAGAATGAAACCATTTTACTAACTTAGAAGTTTTTCGTGGCCAAAATGCATTAGAATTACGATTTTTCTTTGATAAATTTATCCTGGAACTCAATATGATATGATTAATTGGACGAAAAAGTTTAAAATTTGAACAAAAGAGTTTAGTGTCACCTAGAGTAAGGATATTATAAAAGGCATATTCTTTTTTTTCATTGAACTCGATAAGATAGGTGGAGGTATCGTTTTTAATTAATTATTACCATTAAAAACGAGATATTTGGATAAAATTTGCTCTGAATATCAATTGATCTTTATGTGGGTAATGTTGTAAAGTACAACTATTAATGTTAATTTGTTTCACTAAAGTAAGTCGCAGATTGAAGTAACTCGTAGAATGGAGAAAATGAAGGTTCGCAGAGAAGAGTATCGAGGCTATGGGGGCTGAGTATGGAGAATAATATGGAGACTCGAAGCGTGACTAAGTCCCTTCGTTTGAAAGGTTACAGTGCCCCTCAAATTTACGATAAAATGATGGATGTTTATGAAAAATATAGCACGTCATATGATACGATGGCGAGGTGGAAAAGTAATTGTCAAACTTGTCATAGACTATCCAAGAAGGGAAAGAACGTCACTTTCAGACTGACAATGCTGCCATAGTGAAGAAAGTGGGGGATTTTATCCTAATAGACCGAAGAGCAACTATTCATATGCTCCTGAGTGAGACTAATGTTTGGTTTGGCGGTGTGTGTAAAAAATTAGTCACGAAAACTTTACATGTCAATGATGTCAGCACATAGAGGGTTACACGACTGTCGACTCTTTTTCAGAAGAAAATAAAACGGCGCGACCTGCAATCGCGATAACGACGAGACCGGCAATCACATCAATGTGACTTTGAAATTTTGCCACATTTGCCCTATTCTCCCGACTTTGCCTTTGCCCGAAACTTCACCTGATACTCTTGCATCCCGGAGATTTTGCTAATGCAAATTACGACTTCTATATTCCAATCGGATGTAGTTTCATAACCTATTAATCTCCTAAAAAAAGTTTTAAATAATAAACTACTCCAAAATATTCAACATAACCAAATGATAATCTTTCAAAATGATAGCTTTTTCACTAAATAAATTTCCTTGAAAACCTTTAGAGAAACCTTGTCAGAGATAAATTTTTTGTTCATACGAAACGTTTTATTATTTGGTCATTATGTTTCAATTCCACTGTATTTCACTTGACTCGACGCATTTCTGCAATGTGCAGATACCTGAGGGTGAACTTATATTAGTCTCACTTTGCAGAATAAAAATATAGAAGCTAAAAATAAATTTAATTGATTTTTAAATTCAACGCAGACATTATTCAAGAAAGAATAGTTAAAGGGCAATTTTTTTGGGGGGTATTAGATTGTGTTACATCAATTTATGAAGAGAAAACTGTCTCAGCCTTTAAAGTTTTGCACCTATATTAAGATGTAAATGCAAGTGGAATAATTTAAGGAGAAATTTCTTTCCAGAGGGGCTTTTCGAGGGCCGTGCTCCACTATTTGACGCACATAACGAAGACCTTCACGCTGGGGCCTTCATCCTTTGGACATTAGGACACCAGGTGTGAAACTATTGGCAAATAGAAAGCACGGCGCAACTCAGAGGAAGGAGAACAAATAAAACAGGGTTTGATGGGATTATATTAGAGCATGAATGGTCAGAAAATCACATTTCTCACATAAACACTCGAAGGAAGATATTTTATACACCTTGGTTTGGTACGGCAATATATTTAGGAGAACTGACCTTCAATATGACACAAATACCAAACTTATTACATAGTTAGTATTAAATCAATTCATGTGTTTCCTCTGTGTAACTTACTATTAAATTGGAAAGATAAATATCAAGGCGACGATGAGAGGAATAACATTTGCCACTCTCAAAAATGTTTGAGATTTTCAGTCCCAGACTAATTATCATTCCCCCTCTGTGCTGGTAACAATCGTTAACCTCATACACTTAACCCTTAACAGACACGTATATAATACCGAAGCAGTAACTTCAAAGGCTTAACATTTGTTCACTACGGTCAGGGTACATTGTACACAACCGGTATATAGCATACACCAAATAGATTTGCTGAAGTTACTAACAGTCCCAGAGGTTTTTGTACATTATTAGTTCACACTCCCATATTCATTCTCTCTCCTTATCCTTATAATCTTCTTTGCCTTTCCGCATTAACAACACTGTTCTTCGCAGGCCTATAAGGCGGCCAGAAGACGCATCTGGTATGTGTAATTAGGAAGGCACTCTGAAAGAAAAACGGCTGACCCTTAAATAATTACGTTTTAGAGGAGAGTCAGAAAGACGTAAAAGGAAACAGTATATAAAAATTTTGGTAGTGTATGGATACCGGGTTGATGAAGAAGACGACGATGTAGATTTTCTTAAATATTTATATCTTCATTAGCAGCAAGTAACGAACTTCCAAAATTTTTATCGCAAAACACATATATTTGTCGTAAACGTAATGACTGTAAGCTTATGGCAAACTTGCATCATGAAAACTTGAATGTGTACTTCGGGCGCTGTCATATAATGAGGGCCCCATGGACGTTGCAAAGTGGTATTCCTGCAACACAGCGTCAAATGCGTTCCACATGAATAAGAAAAGGTAAGATTTTGAAAGGAAGGAATGCATTTCGGCAAATCGCTTTTCTAATTGACTCATTCCACCTGGTAACTCCTACATTTTGTTCCCCGGGAACAAAGACAATTTACAGGTTTCAGGGTAAAAATCCTTTTTTACAGCGAGAATGGTATGCTCTCTTTTAAATAATGCACCAACTTTAGCGTACCAAATATGATGTTGGAAGTAGGAAAATAGTATGAAACTACATGAAAAACTTATCATTATCATCAATCAGTGGAAAGCCGTTCAAGAGTAAAACAAATGTTTTGCTTGCAACAACCGGGGTTGAAAAGAAAAACAATGGACATTTTATCACTTTTCCCTAGTAAAATTGGATATTATTATATTATTTTGAGCCTAAAATGATGGACATAGAATTTGTTTTTTTTTAATTTATCAGGTAAAAACTTTCACTGTAACCCCTGTGAATTTTCCCATTTTTAAAAGTTTACCATGTCAGTTGACATCGATTCTATCTGCTCAGATGTAGCAGTCGAGTTTAAAAATTGGTTAAAAACTACAATTTGATATCGTGTGTTTACCATTGATATAAACTGCAATTTCAACCCAAAAATCTAAATCTCATTGAAGCAATCATTCCTTATTTTGGTCCTCAAATGTACCCAAAACCCAGTTGATTTTTTCCCTAATGAAAAAATGTGTAAATTATTTTTACATAATATTTTTTCGTTTAGTCTTAGACATTGCAATTAGGTCTTCCGCTACTCTGAAGTTAGTTAAAATAGAAAAAAACAGCTTTAACATCCAGAATGTCTCACTAATACACCTAGTTTTCATGATTTTCCGAATCTCAAGTAGGCCAATGAAGGTAAAATCATTTTTTCTGAGGATAACTATAATGCTCTTCAATTTCGGCCCTTGTTTTAAGGTGTTATGGTATTCCACTGATGATAAGTAAATTGATCAGTAATTGCGCCACCCACCGACTTGCCATTTTATTTACTGAACCTAAAGGAAAACCAAATATAGGTTGACCAATTTGACGCTGACGAAGATTTTTTAAAGGTTATTTGATAAAATAATAATTTTTTGACAGTGTACGATTAGTTTTCTATATTTTTAGGTAAAATAAATAGAGATAATTTCAATGGTAAGTGATTTGAAAATTTTAATTGCTTTGGCTTTTGGGAAATTGGGTTTTACATATATACAGGTTTTATATACATTTACCTGTATACTATATTAAGGGCCACACATTAATGGTCAAATGTGTCATATTTGGCGTTATTTCTATGCTAATACATATGAACCGCTGCCATGCCTACACTGAAACTTCCATTCTTCTCCATACCCAGATTATTGCAATGGAAGGCGTATGCCTGATTCCTACTTCGCTATTATGTGTTGAGAAGTTGACATACTTTAGTACGCTTTCCGTAGGATAGGACGTTAATATAGGGATCTATTGCCGTTTGTTGTAGAATATATAAATGCCAACGCCAAGTTCAGCTCCACCCTTCCCCATTCCTTAAAAAATCCTACCCGAACCAAATTACCAATTTAGCTCTAATGGCGCGGATGACTTGAGTCGTCGGTGGACTCCCCAAATATAATTATAATAGCTTTTACCAATCACACCCCGAAAGCCCCCCAACTACGTTTTCCTCATGCCCCATCGACTAGGTTTCGGCACCATACACAGTTTAGCTTATGATAATGTTTTCACGCCTATTCCTCTCATACTTATAATTTCAATTAACAACTATCTTCTCCTTTGTAATTGCTTCTTAGGCTAACCCAGTTCCTCTGTAAATATGCTTACTAATTTGCCCAACTTCATCTAAAACCTTTCTTAATACGTAATTTTCTACATAATCCAATTAACGCTATCAAAGTTTAACAACCAAATTAGCCTTTCTACTTCTTACCTGCCTTATTTATTTCTTTTTGCTATGAATTAGAGTATTATCCCTGACCTTTCGCAATGATTCTGTACTGCTCTAAGCAACTACTTCAACCATTTAGCCTGAGCGAAAGTTAAAGCTTGACAAATCCAATAGACTGGATGAGTGCCATTCCAACTTTCAATCTTGCATCCAACCATCCTGATGTTCCTCTTACCATGTCCTCCACAAATGTGTTTAAAACAATAATACAACACAAAACCTTCTCTGACCCTCAACCTACTTCTGTCCATCATGATTCTGGATGCCCAATTTATTCAGTTCAGCGAACGAACTACCCGAAGGATAGTAATACATAGCGGGTACATCTACTGTGATTTCCTACATTATACGAATTTGTATTAAACAAAAAAACGTAAATCTGGTGGAAGACGGATACAAGACTCTCGATCGAACCCATGCCTCTGTTCTTGGTTTCTCGAATCCAGGTACTGTTCACCAAAATTAGAGTGTTAATCCACTGCTGGCATTATTAATGCTTTGAAAATTTTCCTTGGCCTTTAATATCCATACTTTTGCTCAAACGGCACAAAAGTTTGTTGTCCTAAGGAAGTGTGGTATCGCACTCCTTCACAAGTTTCTTCTTAATAGTCAAAAGGGAGGTAAAGTCGCATACGTTAATGGAATTCGTTAAAACATGACCTACGGCCTACATACTGGTACGAGTGCATTGAAGGACTATTCGGTCTGGTTGGGTGAATGGTTTATATTAATGAAATGGGGCGTGGGAGCAGTCTTCCCCCCTCAGAAATCAAACAGGGTTTCGATTAATAATTGGTGCATAGCTGGCTGGACAATTGACGACTCTGTTTGTATTCCGCCGGCATCCGAACTTTCCACCTTTTTTTCTTCCTGCCTCGTATTCGTGACCTACGCAAACGATGATAGGTTTGCATATCATAAATGCGCCGGCAAAGCGTTTGATTTGCGAGGGAAAATAAAAGGTACAGATGGAATATCACATGATAGAGTCCTATAGAGCAGTTACCCATGACGGGTTCACCAGTACACAGGAAATGACAAAGACAAAGGTTATGGAGGTTAGCAACTCGATTGGGGCACGAATGACGGGAAGGACACCTGGGCGCATAGAAGGAGAAAATATTAAACTGGTATCATACAAAAAAAAATAAGACGTTTGATGGGGCCAGCAATAATAGAAATGTCGGCCGCAGGTTGAAAGTAACCTTTGATTGGGTACGCTGAACAAAACGAAATGAAAAATATTGGGGTAGCAACACGGCTATTTAAAAAAAATAGGGACTGGGAAATGAATCGTTGAAATACTTCATTTTCTCTCGTTTCCCACGGCACGAGCAGCGAGCAAAAAAAATCTATTTTATAGCCAAAGAACAATAAACGCCCTCCCCCCCGGATACAGTTGCCAATATTAAAATTCAATGCCGTTTATAAAACTAGAATATTTGTCTAATAAAAATCCAGAAAAGTAAACAAAGTAATAGGATTTAATGTATTCATAGAGAAAATAATATTTACCTATTTCATTGTTGCAGTACTACTAAACAAAGAAAATGTTTGTACACCGTAAGTTACCTAAAAATTGGATAAAAATATGCGGAAAATATAATATCAGGTGGACTAATCGGAACACATATAGTATGTAGCGGTCATTGATGGTCTCTGGGGGTAATATGTATATTTAATTAAATGGCAATCAGAAATCAATTGACGGTGTTTTAACAAATTAATGAAAATATTGTCACCTTAATTGTTAATATTGTTAATGCGTTGTGATTCTTAATGCCTATGAAGGCATTAAGAAACACAACGTATTTGAACCGCAGGTGGAGCGTGTTTTAATACGGCTCAGAAGCTTGTTCATTGAATCAAGTCGACCGGCGTGGATTACAGGATTTTAAGATGCGAGTGGAAAGAAGGTTATTGGGGGGAATCTATAAAAGGCAGTAAGGATGGATTTGCAGCATCATTTACAAAATTAAAATTTTGGGTAGGTGGCCTTTAACGTTGCCATACCAGCTCGGCTAATAATGATCACTAGGGACAACCAAAAACTGCGAAAATCACCAATTACATCGAAAAAGCCTACCAAACGATACTGGACGTGAGTCGAATAAAATTCTAGAGACAGCTGAAGACATATTGAAAGAACGCGTCTGTCATTGTACACATGCTAACAGATGACTCGTGAAAGCTATCCATGCGTTGGGTACCACGTTTTCGAAATTTCGACTAAAATCGCATTTTAATGAACATTTCCAAGGCCCTGTTGGAACGGTATAAGCGAAGCCAGTCAAATAAACTGTATCGATTCATAATAGCATATGAATCCTTGGTCAACCTTCAGTGAAGAAATAATAGTCTAAATAGTGGACTGCAAAGCAGTAATCTGCTCAGAAAAAGGCGAACGCGATGAAATCCGTCTGGAAAGTGATGACAATAGTTTTTTAGGATAGACACGGAATTGTTTTCACCGATTATCCTCACACAGGTGAATCAACAACGGAAGGGAATGGCGAATTATTACTCGATAAGCTGAAGGCAAAGTTTGCAAAAAACGAGCTCAACTTAAGAAGAGAAATACGATTTTCATACAAATCTACATAATTCCCCGCAAGTCGTCGCAAAGGTGTGTAGGGTGGGGTGTAGGGTCACCACCCGTTAAAAGGAACACAACCACATGCAAAATTAGTTTTTCTACCATGGCAACGCATCTGCCCACACTTTGGTGGTCTTAATGGCTAAAATTCACGAATTACAATTCCAATTGGTTAACCAGTCATCGCATTTACCATATCTGACCCACAGCATCTTTTTCTGCTTCCTAACCTTTAAGGTTTTGCTTGGAGGGCAGAGAATTTAATCGGACGAGGAAGTTATCGCATGCGTAAACGCCTTTTTTGTGGAAAAATACATCAACTACTGTTTATTAGGGCTACAAGAGTTAAAGCATAGATGGTAAAAGGTGCAACGAATTCAAATAAACATATGATGAAAAATAAAATTAAATTTGAAGGATATATGTTCCGTTATTTCCTAGGCCGGAAATTTTTCAGGTTACCCTCGGTTAATGTTCTCCCCACTGTCGCTGTCTTTACCATGCTAACAACAATCAAAATACCCTTCTATGAATATTCTTATCTTCTCAAAATATTTTCCATTTATTTTCTCTCATTCTCTACCATGTCTAGTACTCCTTTAAAATTTCTTTTCTACTTCGTGAAAATCATATTAAACTCTGAATTCAGAGTTAGAGAGGACACCTCGTTAGCTTAACAGGCTAAAAAAATCGGCCGGGCATTGAGGGATCCGGGTTCACATCCTGATTAAAGCGAGTGTTTTTAATGCTCTGAAGTTATTGCATTGAAATGCATAATAGCGGATGACTCCGTTGAACTTCACTGCTGCGGCATCTCCGGCAGTTGCTTGAAATTTGTCTGATTGAGGTCGTTTTTTTGTCACTTCGTCCTTAAATTATTGCAATAGCTCTATGCAATATTAAATTCCAATTTTATTACCCTCTTCCAGGTAATTAATTAAAATAATTCCTTTCGCATCGTAAAAACAGTCGCCATATACCTTATTAACCAATAAAATATTGTTTGCCTTCTTTGGGGTTGGTTCATGGGGTCCAATCCATTGTTTCGACTGTTGCTTACTTTCAGGAGTGTAGTGGTGAATCTAAATTTCATCAACAGATATAAATTGACGTCAATTGCTGGGGTTTCCCCTGTAAAGCACCACATTTTCGATTCGAACAGATTTCCGGGCGAAGTTTTGATCGTGCGTTAGCGAACACGGCAATCCTCCTAGCACAGAGCTTCTATTGTTCATGTAGAATAATGCGTACATGTTCAGTTGACTTCCTAATAGTCTCATCTATCTCATTCACTTTTAATCTGCGATCCTCCATTACCATAGCATGAATTTTTTCAATAATATCGTGAGCTGGGACCACAAGTCGTAATAACCAATCGGGTCGCAAAAATGTGTCGGCTGTGAACTGAATGCGGCGGGCACTTTCACATATATAGAGCGTGTTCTCATTTCCCTGATCATCTTCCGCCGATGATAGGAATCACTGAAATCACTCGGGATACACGTGAAGAAGGTTTATATCCCAAAAAGAAAAACGCTTAGAGAATGGTGGACATTGGCTTACTCTTATCTCTTCTACCTCTAGTCCATTAGTTGAGTTCCCTCCTCTCAGTATGACCTTTTCGCATCAACCTGGCCGATGACGTTAACCTGAAAAACTGAACAAATAAAGAGGGAGAAAATCCAGTGACCTGTTCAGTAGACATCGTGCGGTGTGTTCTATTTTATTCGGAGGAGTCCAAGTTTATAATGCTGCCCATAGAGGGAATGCATTTCGCAGGAAAATGTAAACAAGCTCTCACATTCGGACTTAGGATGGTCTCTCTCTCTCTGTCTCTTACTCTCCCCTTAACCTCTATACTCTTCTCTTCGGGATAACTGTTCGAGCTTGTTTACCCACGACGTAAGCACCGCCTCCCACCCACCCACGCACAAGGGCACAGTCATCGCCTGCTTACTCTGAACGAAATATACTTGTATATGATACAGAATGCATAATTCAAGTAATCGGATGAAGAAATTGGATAGCCGGTGACAAGTAGGGGAGTTGTTTCCCTTGCCACACTTAGTGTTTGGAGTTTACGAAAAGGAAACGATAGCAGAGAGATGAAAAATATTGAAAGAATGGTTACATTGAGTTGAAAAATGATTACCATTAAAATTGAATGTTTGGGCCCTTAGTTTCATTTAAGATGAGACTAATCAGTGAACCAGTGCTATCTATGTCCAAAGGGCTATCGATAATCAAAAGTAAATGGCGAGCACCTGTTAAAAGTTTATTCACCGGTAATTTATGTAGTTTTCTTAGAGAGAAGACAATAAATTAATTTTTTTTTATTTCTGTGTTCGCATTTCTGTTGTAACGTGATACCATTTGATAATATTAATCCCAGCCCGATTGCAAAGCATAAGAGGATATTTTACTAACAATCATTAATTTTTAATGTGGTTCAGTTACTATGACCACTGAATAGCAGAGTAAAATAGTTAAAATATAAGTTTATGATTCAAGTCAGAAAATCGCATTAGATCAAGGTCCGGCAATTGTTGCGTAGCAGTTGAACAAATTAATGAAATCGCTTTCAATTATTTCATATATAATAAATAAGTTTCATTATATACTAGCCAAATTAACAATATAAGTTCTTTTTAAATTATTTTCAAACGTGTTTATTAAGTCATCAATAAAAAAATGCCTGGGTTAACGGGATGATATTGCATTTGCCAACAGTTAAAAACCTAAGTCTTAAGAAAAAATGTTTATTTTTTCCAAAATAAAGAAATAAATAATATTACACAGCTCAAGAAAGAATATTTTCAACGAAATATCGGCATTGGTGAATATATTTTCTTTGTCTTTTGTCTTTGTTTGAATATCTTATCGTTTGCCAATTTCATTACACTACTATCATTGCTGGTGTAAACCAAGCAGTGTATTTTGCACTGGTTCTATAAAAATTAATATACTAAAAAATAAACAGAGAAAGATCCAGGAGAGAATGTCAGAGGCTGAATCAATGAATACAAATATTAAAGATGGAAGAGACACCTTTCCACAATTGGCAACTACACCCGTTCACATGCTGCATAGATTTTTAATTATAATAGGATAATAATTTAATGGCAAATGTAAAATACTCCGCGCACAAAAACATTGATTGCATTTGAGGGTGAATACATAAAAAATAAACATTATACAAATTAATGCAAATGAAATTTGGAGGTTGCTGTACATCTAATCTTTAATGAACTGCCTAAGGATTAAAGGCAATTAGAGTTAATAAATGAAGTGAAAAGGAAAGCAAAAGATTGACCAATGCGTAGGAAAGACTAATGTTGCAAACTTGGCTTGATATAGGTTCATAACTTGCAAAATCTCGTGACATTAAAATGCAGCAATTAGAGTGTGAAAATCATTCGCCCATACCGGTCAAGGGGAATGATTTTAACTCTCAGTAATTGTTGTATTGTAATGAATATTAGCTGATTACTCCGTCAAATCGTTACTGTTGAGGAATCTCCCGCAGTTTCTTGTACTCTTGTGACATCTTTTTACATCAAGTTGCACCTGTTGTCAAGCCCAAAGTGATTAGCTTATCGGGACCAGGAGCATATAAAATTTATTATATGTCTTTATTTATTTTCAACTTCTTTCAATTTATACTACTATTGCACACGGTTGAAATTGCATGAAAAATGTCTTTTGCATTTAAATTGTACGATTGTGCAAATTGTATGAAAAGGTTGTCTCCTTTTATTTGGCACTAACGGAACTTTGCCATGCACGTTTTTTAGGGCCAACATTATCGACCAAATGTACTATATGAACCGAGTAAAAAGGAAGTTAAACCTTTTAACAAACTAGAAGTCGTACATCCTTGTAATTAAGAACGCAAAGAGAGAGGCTCTCAGATTAAATAGGAATCATAAAATATAATGAAAATAAGCTCAATTTTTACCTAAACTTTGGCACAGAATTTCTTAAAATGTCATCGTTGACCTGTCTGTGATTAGGAATCGCAGCGGTAGATACGAGGGTCATCCGGAAAGTAGTACCCGTTCGTGCCGCATGAAGTGCTGACGACGCGAGTAGCCGCTGGACGAGGTCAGATAGCTTCAGTGGCTTGTCTGCCTTCTCTGAGCCAAGTTGCGTGACGCTAGCATTGCCTGTGTTGTTTCTGTGATTGTTTACAATGTTTAAAAAAATTGAGAACGCCGCCAGTTGTGAAGTGAGGGCAGTGATTAAATTCCTCAATGCAAGAAACGTTCGCCCATGTGATATTCATCGCCAATTAAAGGAGGTGTATGGAGACAATGTAATGGACGAGTCGTCTGTTCGGCGGTGGTGTCGCAACTTCAACATGGGGAGGGGGAACACACACGACGATGAGCGTTCGGAGCGACCGTCTGTCATTACAGACCAACTGGTGAGCTCAGTTGACGAATTCGTGAGGAACGATCGGCGCGTCACAATTGATGACATCTGTGAGCATTTTCCCAATGTTTCTCGAACAATTGTTCATGAAATTGTTAAACACCATCTGCATTATGCAAAAATTTGTGCAAGATGGGTCCCTCGCGTATCTCAATGAGCTGGCGGCGAAGGACTATGCAGCAGGAATACAGAAACTTGTCACACGTTATGACAAATGCCTTAATTTGCTTGGAGATTATGTTGAGAAGTAGTTTAAAGTATCCTCTTTCAAATAAAATTTTTTATGTTTGTTAATATTTACTTTTGTGTCTTTATTTCACGAACGGGTACTACTTTCCGGATGACCCTCGTATATAAAACGGAAAATTAATCTCAAACATCCACAAACTCTTGAACTCTGATCTAATGAAGGACCTTCCGCATGCAAGAAAGCCTGACACATTGGAACTACGGTATCAAAGAAACACCTAGCAACTTTACCCTGAAATCAAATCTGCGCATCTGGATATCTGCGCATAGTTGTGTAAACTTCTTCAATAATCAGCGCCACGAAACTTGTCACTAGCGCAAACTTGTCCCTTAACTGAAATTCCGGTATTAAATGAGCCTCTATGAACATTCCGAGCACACCGAAATCCTAAGATGAAAATTTCCACCCCTTGGAAATTTCAGCCTCAGCTCAGAACCCTTTGAACTGAGAAATTATCATCCCACTCTTGCCCCGTGTGACCAACGTTCCTCTTATTCTCCTCATCTTGACGCTTAATACGCTTCAGCATTTTCCCTCGATGTAACACCTCAATAAACTTGTAAATCCGCATATTTTATTACACTTATTCTTTTTTAAATAATAAATAGTTGTTTTTATTATCATACTCTGGAGAATCACACCCGAAACACTTAATCAATTAGAAGGCCGCTTATATTTTAGGTTAAATAACGCGTGAAGACAAAACAAGACCTTGACATAAAACTATCATGTCTTAGTTTTTTTATTACACTATCGAATGCACGTCGTCGACAAACGTCCAAGCTCCCGCATTAAATAAAATAATAATTCATACTTTGATAAAGTCTCTTAAAAATACAACCCACTTTGTTTGACCAAATTATTGATGTCCCTCAAAAGCCCTTGGTCTTTAGTTTTCAATTAAACCTAGATTTCCTTACGTTCCGTGAGTCTAGTTAAGCATTTATGTTCAGATATCTGCGAAGGCAATTTTTCTGCACACTTCCCATGTTCTCATTTTATCGGTCGATTACAACTTTCCCCGGTACAACGCTGCCGAGAGCTAATTAGTTCTCCAATCCCTACCTCCATAGGTTTTCGTTCCTATGCCTCACATACTATCTTAAGTTCAACTAATTAAATTCTATGATATTATTTTAAAATTCTTTTATCCATATGCCAAAATATATAGGGTAATATTTGGCATTGATATTACGAAGATAAAATAAAATCGTCATACAAAGAAATCCAATCATATGAAAAATGCCACTTTATTGTAAAAATAAAAATTTGATTCGTGAACTTAATATATTAGATATATAAAAAAAACAAAAATCTCGGTGATAATCTAAAAAAACATAATTAATCGACACCTGACATCTTCTCTGAGGATAACTTAAATTATTTTCAGTAAATTTCTGATTAGTTTCTATCGGTTTGTTTAAATGTGTGTACTTCAAGGGACCCCGGATTCATATTCGTGAACTAAGTCCTACAGTATGGATGGAAATGATGAATCGACTAACTAATAGTTTCTGTTATTAGTTAGATTGACTTGAATCTCAATCAAGTATGAAATCATTGAAAAAAACAGAAACGACCGAGCCTATTATAGCACTCAGGACGTCATCTCTCTCCGTTGTCTGCCCTGGTTATTCCCCCCTACCAAGTACACGCACCCTCCTTCCATGTATTCACGTGTATACAAGGAGGTGGGGGAAGGTAACATTAATTTTTATCAATTTGCGCCCCATGGGAACAAACATAATGGCCACCCGCGCCGTCTCACATAAGCACTTCCGTCCTCGACCCTCTCCGTGATCCCATTGTTTTGACGGCCCCACCAAAAACAGGAATACCAACGGTTCCGATTGCTTTCTGGACGCGAGGGAATATTCCCCGGATAGATGAAATAGGCCGCAGCTACAAGTTTAAATGAGGTACTGATATAGAGTAGGGAACAGGATCGTCCTGCATCTCCCAATATTCAAGAAAAAAAATATTGAAAATTACATCCAAAAATTTACGGCTACAAATAGATCCAATGTGTCAAATGCATGCAGGAACGCTATATTTCCTCTTTACAATAGGGAATTGATGGTTTTGTAACCCACAATGTGGCTATTACATTTTAATCCTCAAGCTTGTTTTACAATCTAGTTCATAACTGGTGGCTTATATAAATCACAAAAATGATACTACTTAACGGTAAACTAGTAGTAATAATAGATTAAGGGGAGGTGACCGACAGCTGAGGTCATTTGCGCCAATTTGGATGGACAGGAAAGGATGAAGGGTGGAGAGAAACCCAGCGTCGACATTATCCTTCTCATAACGAAATACGCCAAGCGATCCGCCGCGTAACGTCCCATCCGACGGACAGCGAGCTCACTCGAAGTGCCCTTCACAAAGCACCTCGAGTAGGGATCAGGATACCACCGAAAAAATACTGTCGCTGACGGGATGCGAACCTGGGCCCTATGATTGGGAAGCCAGTACGTTAGCCACCGCGCCATCCCGATTCCTCCGATTTCGATGGTGGTGCAAAGCGAAGAAATGGGAACTTAGAAAATATCCTTTTCTTATATGTCCCTATTTCAAAAGTGGGGGAGAGATTTCAAAGTTACGTATGAGTGTTGAAATGGAGAGTTTTCCAGACCCGTGGATGGAAAAACCCTTATCATAAAACGAAGATGCCAGAATGGGAATGCGAGGTATCCAAACAGAACAGAAAAGTGACGAGGAAACTATTCAAATTAAACTAAATTGATAGGGGAAAATTTAAATGCATCCATTCCGTCAAAGCTTGAACATTAAAGAAATAATTATACATGTCAAAAATTCCGCTAATTTCATTCATAAAAAGTTTTATTCTTATTGTCCATTCATGTTTATAACGAAAAGTGTACGTTTATCTGGCATAATTTCATGATAACCTTCATTTTGTCAAAATTTCAGCCTTTAAGATAGATCTTAAAATTCCAAATGCAGAATTTTCTAGTTCCAATTCCTCGTTATTACATGACTGATTTCACTGCTTCGAGCAGTTGCTTCTTGTTAATATCAACTGGTTTCGGCATTAGAGTTTCAATTCTGCTGAATATAGGTTATAGAGCTTATTAAAAAAATGAATTCCCCACTAAAAATCGAATGAACTATTTTAAATAAGGACAAATGTGATATACTTACTATTAGTTAAAGGACACCATTATATTTAACCTATAGTAATATAAATATACAGGGTGACTTGCGAAAGTAATGAAATTATTTTTTTCAAGTAATTTATTGAGCAGATTTGCGCATTTAAAATTCTTCAAAGTACTGTCCTTGGGCTTCTGCAAATTTTTTCCAGCGACTCTTTCATAACCAGCACACGCCCTGGAAGGCGTCTTCGGCAACCTCTCGCAAGGTTTTCGTCACGGCTGATTGGATCTCTTCTATGGACAAAAACTAGTTCCTTACAGGGCTGCCTTAATCTGAGGGAAAAAATGTCTGCTGGGGCAACATATGGGGGGTGGGGAAACGTTGGTACCTAGTGTTTGGCCAGGAACTCGCGGTCTCACGCGTTGTGGTGAGGTGTGTTATCGCGATGGAGTTACCAGGTAGCGAAGATGTCTTTTCTCGTCCTGATGACATTTTTTCGGAGACTTTCCAGCACATCCACGTACTAGGCACCGTCTACTGTCTATTTACCTTTACTATTGAAAAAGACAATGAGCATTGTTTTAATTTTTTATTTGCTCATTGTTATATTTTTGGGTTTAAAGGACTGGTCAGTGTACCACTAAGACCTTTGGCGTGTTATTTTTGGGTCGTATTCATAAACCCAGGTTTCATCATCAGTGATGACGATGTCCAAATAATCAGGTTCATTTTCAATACGCAGCACAAGTTCACTCGGAATTTCCGCTCGGTTTGTCTTTCGTGACACGGTGGGTGCGAAGAGGTTTACAATAACAGAAGTCCTGCTGCTTTTACAGCTAAGAGACTATTACTAAGAGACTATATATTAGTCTTTTCACAAGGTTACTGCCCATTTCACCTACTCCAAGTAGCTTGATTTCCTTTAGACCAATAGGAGCGGCGCAGGAAATTCAATTACATTACTTTTGGAACGCACCCTGTATATATATATATATATATATATATATATATATATATATATATATATATATATATATATATATATATAAGCCATCTCTTGGCCAAAATATCGGGGCACATAGTTGCATAAAGCAGATCTCAGTTTAAATTACGTTTCCTGGATGGCTCAAGTGGTTAAGAGCCTCCGCCCGGCAAGTGGAAAGATCTTGAGTTCAAATCCCGGTCTAGGAAATATTTTTACATTCGTGATCTGCTGGATTCCGCCTTCGCCACCTCTCCTGTGTTCGTCCTTTGTGGGTGTTCCTATCCCTTTTCCTTATATCTGTCTCTATATAAATGAGTATTGATTCGCCATTTGGCGGGATTACGTATATATATATATATATATATATATATATATATATATATATATATGTATACACGTACCCTCCCCGGACTACAACCTTGACGTGGTGGAAGGGCTTGTGCGTTCCGATGACCCCTAGAGCTGTGCTGGCGGGAGTAATAATTATTGCTCCTGGTAGGGTCACCCATGCCAGATAGGTCGAAGGTTAGGAGCCAGACGAAAGGTAGTCCACGCAGCGTCTGTTTCTCAGTGAGGCGGCTGCAATGGCGTCTGACCCAAGTGGGGCGGCCAGTAAGTGATGGTGTCACGTTAAAAACACTATTGATAAAGGAAACGGGAAACCACCTCAATTATCATTCCCAAGAAAAATATGATGGACAATACAGAGATTTTGAGTCCTGGCAACTACGGGGCTCGGCCCAATCGGCCATGTGTCGTTCCCGGCAGCGGGGGAGGCAAGGCGTCCGCGGTCGTCATCCCACGAAACACTTGCATGGGAAAACCAGCAGCAGCTGGACAGAAGACGCAGGAGAAAATTCCAAATTAGTTAGAATAGGAACGTGGAATGTAAGGACAATCATGAGGACAGGGAAATTGGAGAATGTTAAGCGAGAGATGGGCAGGGGAAAAATAGATATTTTACGTCTATCCGAGGTGAGATGGGAGGATAGCGGGGAATACTGGAGTGATAAGTATAGAATAATATACAGCGGCGGGGACGAGAGCCAACGAGGGGTTGCCATAGTATTAAATAAAGAGGTAGGAAGAAGCGTAGTCGACATATAGCAGGTAACGAATAGTTTATTACTAATAGAGATAAAAGCAGAACCGACGAACTTTGTTATTATTCAGGTATACATGCCACCGAGCAACCATAAGGAAGAAGAGGTCGATAGGATATACGACCAGTTAGAGGACATAATCGCGTGTGTTCCTACAGTGAAACATTTGATAGTGATGGGGGATTGGAATGCGACGGTAGGCGAAGGAAGAGATCGTGATGAGGTGGGGGACTACGGTTTAGGCACGAGGAATGACCGCGGGGAGAAAGCAGTTGAGTTCTGCAGGAGACAGGGGTTAGTCATCACCAACACTTGGTTTAGAATGAAATAACGACAATTTGTCCTTATTTCATTATGATGAACTTCCACGACCTCAAGCTTGAATCTTTTGAACATACTTGGTTTAGACCCCACAAAAGACGCAGGTATACATGGAAAATGTCAGGTGACTCAGAAAGGTATCAGCTAGATTATATCCTGGTTAGACACATGTTTAGGAACAGTGTGATAAATTCACACAGCTCCCCGGGAGCGGATACGGACTCTGACCACAATTTAGTTGTTATGAAATGTAGGGTACGTTTCAAAAAGATATGGTAGGAGCGGCGAGTTAGAAAATGGAATGTAGAAGCATTAAATGGTTTGAAAAGGAAGGAATACAAACAGGTGGTAGAGTAAATCATGGAGGATGGTAAAGAGCTAAGTACTATCGAAGAAAAATGGGAAATGATCAAGAAAGGGTTGTCTAAAGCCGCAAAATACACTATTGGAACCGTTAACGCTAAAAGGACTAGGAAACCATGGATCACGGATGAGATGTTTACAAAGATGGATGAGCGGCGAAAATGGAAGAATGTAAATACATATTTAGGCAAAATGAAGTACAAAGAATTGAACAATAAATTGAGGCGGGCAACAAATAAAGCAAAAGAAGCATGGTGGAAGACGCAGTGCGAGGATATGGAAAGTCTGCAGAGGTAGGGTGAAATCGGTGCGCTCTACAGCAAAGTTAAATCTTTATCGGGAAGAAAGAAAGGGAGATCAACGATAGCAGTTAGAGATAAGGCAGGTAAGGTAATAGTTGACACAGGAAAGATCCAACAGAGATGGAAGGAATATGTAGAAGAACTGTATAGTAAAGAGCTTAGACCAACAAAGTTAGACATTGAAAAGGAACATAACGTAGAGGAGGATAGCTTAGGTCCAGGCATACTAGACAATGAGATAGAAAGGGCATTAAGTGAGATGAAACTAAATAAGGCCGTGGGGGTGGATAACATTCCCGCGGAATTATTGAAATGCTTAGGAAAATGTGGGAGGAAGAGACTATATGGGCTGATTCGTAGTATTTATGAGGAAGGCATCTGGCCGGAAGACCTTGTGAGATCAGTTTTAGTTGCTATTCCGAAAAAGGTTAAGGCTTCATCTTGTGAGGACTATAGGACGATAAGTTTGATATCCCACGCAGCTTAAGTTGTTCTCAGGATCATAAACAAAAGGATAGAGAGTAGGGCAAACGATTATTTAGGGAATGATCAGTTTGGGTTTAGGAAGGGGAGAGGTACGCGTGATGCCATTGCAGTAATGAGATTATTAATCGAGAGGAATATAGAACACAACCAGGAGGTATTTGCCTGTTTCGTAGATTTCGAAAAACCTTTTGATCGAGTGAATTTTTAAAAACTAATGAGTATATTGCAGAAAATAGGAATAGATTGGAGGCAAAGGAGGCTAATCTGCAACCTGTACATGTCTCAGACTGCTCAGGTGCGAGTGGGGAACGGGGACTCCGGTTGGGCAGTGTTAGGAAGAGGTGTAAGGCAGGGTTGCCCATTATCACCGTTGCTGTTCAACCTGTATGCAGAGGAAATGATTAATGAGGCATGGGAAGAACTGGAGGTAGGAATGAAAGTGGGCGGGGAATTCGTAAAATCAGTTAGGTTTGCTGATGACCAGGCTTTAGTTTGTCAGTCAGCCAAGGGGCTGCAAGCATTGCTGAGTGAATTGGAAATTCAGTGCGACAGGTATGGGATGAGAATCAACATTAGTAAAACAAAGGTTATGCGATTTTCTAGAAAGAAAAAGGCCAAGCTTAACATTAAAATAGGAGGGCAAAAACTAGAGCAGGTAGAACAGTTTACGTATCTCGGTAGTGTTTTGGACCAACATGGTGAAAGTAGTAGGGACGTAAGGCGAAGAATTGCGGTAGGCAAAGAGGCTTTCACAAGGAGGAGGGAGTTGATGACAGGGACGTTGAGTAAGGATGTTAAGAAAAGGCTCGTAAAAACTTTGATATGGAGCGTAGCTATGTACGGCGCGGAAACGTGGTCATTGAAGCAGGAGGATAGACGTAGATTGGAGGCTTTTTAAATGTGGGTGTGGAGAAGAATGGAGAAGGTCAAATGGACAGAGAAGAAAACAAATGAGGAAGTACTTCGTATGGTGGGCGAAGAGAGGGGTTTGTTGGGAGAAATCCTATGGAGGCAGGAAAAGTGGATGAAGGGGGTGTTGACCGGCAGTGGGATGTTGAAGACTGTGATAGAGGGTAGAATGTTGGGCAAAAGAGGAAAGGGAAGGAACAGGATAGGGATGTTGGACGGGATGAAGGGAGGAAGAAAGTACTCAGAGATGAAGAGGGACCTGATATAGAGTAGGATAATGGATTTTGTGTTTTGTTAGGAGTAATAAAATGTTTGTTTGGTAGTTGTGTCCATCCAAAAGCTACCTTAACCGGTAGATTACCTTTAATAAATAATAATGTAAACGTAATCCCGCCGTGATCCATTCAAACACGCAATCCCGCCAAACGGCGAATAAATACTTTGTATGTATACATGTCTATATATATATATATATATATATATATATATATATATATATATATATACGTAATCCCGCCAAATGGCGAATCAATACTCATTTATATAGAGACAGATATAAGGAAAAGGGATAGGAACACCCACAAAGGACGAACACAGGAGAGGTGGCGAAGGCGGAATCCAGCAGATTACGAATGTAAAAATATTTCCTAGACCGGGATTTGAACTCAAGATCTTTCCACTTCTCTTCTTCCCTCCGACTTTCCTTCCTACCTCCAGTTCTTCCCATCATCATTTCCTCGTCATATACATTGAATCGATACGGTGATAATGAACAAGCCTACCTTACACCTCTTCATAACACTGTCCATTCCGACTTTCCGTCCCCCACTCGCACCTGGGCAATCAGAGCCGATATTGTGATCAAGGTGATCTTCTCGTAAATAGGCAAATAAACTTGTAAATCTGGCAACAGGTACGACACGACCTTTATTTCAGCATCGGAAACGAATAAATAAACGTTTTAAACGAGTAACTTAGCCTTTACGAATCTCATTTGATCTGTCGGAAAATTATTAACAAATCGCATGTGACTAATGGTAATTCCTCGGGCGCTTGAACCGCTAGGAGCGTCAGAATTGAAAGACATTTCCCATGATGCGTTTTGTTTTTCTTCATGGAAAATTCCTCCGCCTTATCTAACTTTGGCCCTTTTCTGTGGTAAGTATGGGAGACAGTAACCGAATATTGTCATCGAACACCATCCATGAAATATTTCTCCAATGTATTGAAGAAGTTCTCTCGGGTTTCCCACCGGGTCAGGTTGCAGTACACCGACGTTTCGAAGGCTGACTCTGCCATCGTCTTCAGGGTGAAGTGATGGCAGCACTTCACCCTGAAGACGATGGCAGAGTCAGCCTTCGAAACGTCGGTGTACTGCAACCTGACCCGGTGGGAAACCCGAGAGAACTTCTTGAATACCATACGCCGGGAAAACCTGAGATCCTTCATTCTCCAATGTATATCGATTCTCTCCAACCATCCTTTTAAGACGTAAACAGATCAGATCAAAGGTTTTTTCACAACCGTATTTGGTAATATTATCATTTTGTTTTTTTTAATGTAGTGGATTCTAAGTTTATGGATTTGATGCCGAGTTGAACTTAAGTTTTACATATGTGAATAACATATAAAATATATTTTAGAGAATTTCTTATCTTTAGTGAAAAATTCTGACAGGATTTGATGCTTCAATAACCTTGAAAATGTACTACTTCTCTGTTTTGAATAGCCATATTAAATTTTATGAGAACGCATATTGGGTTTCTTTACAAATTCAGCAAGTATCGCTATTGGTTTTTTTCCCATTCTTCTGCCAGGCATAGACGTTTTCATTTATCCAGCCCTACTATTATAAGAAAGGATTAAGTGTGATATAAAAAATAGCCTTATTCCACAATTAAATATTATTCACGTGAACCAGTGCATTGCATTCGTCTGATTCAGTTCCTGTGTAAACTCCAGTTAGATGGATTGATCCGCGCGTGTACATTTCTTTTCTACGACAATCGCATCTTCTTAATGTGATACGGAAAATCTAAATCGGATTGATCAGAATTAAATATTATATTCTCTCATAAGCATTTTCCACACACATTGAACGTACAGCAACGGAGGTTGTGGCAAAATTCATCAATTTCCAAATATATTTTACCCTCTTAAATTTTTAAGTGAGCATTTCCCTCGTTTCGAACCAATATTTTTATTTAAATTGGCTCTCCTTCGACTGGTCAATGCGTACAGAGCGGAGAAAGTAATGCGTTTTTCCCATTGGATTCTTTTTTTTATTTATTTTTCCCCCGAAATAATTTTTTTTTTAACTTCCCGTCCCGGCGTTAACAACTCGCAAAAATGATAGTTCGGGGACGGGACGTGCCTCCCGCGGGGGGCGTTAAAGCCATCCTCGTTCCGCCGTTACTGCCGGGGCCTCGCACCAAGGGGTCAATCCACACAGAGTAAACAACAGCCCCGTAAAACAAAATTAAAACAAAAGATAAAACGATACAAGAGAGTGCATCCGTTATGTATTTTTCGCCCCACATCCGCGATGACGTTTGAACGAAAATTTATCGGGGTGGCGTGGAGTGGTTACTTTTTTTTTTGGAACGGGCTCAAATTTTGCGGCCGCAAACAAATCAAGAAAGGCCACGGAGAATAAAGATTTCGCCATTTTCACGTAGCGTATTAACCGAAAGAGAACGAGCTCGCGGTTGACGATCCCGATGTTCATTGAAGGGGGAGGAGGGGAAGGGCATGGGATGAAATGGTCCACAAATGCTCGCTTCTATTTCCCACGGTGGATCTCGCTCCTTGAAACACTTGAAAATCTTTACCGCGTGGGGGCAGCTATCGCCGATATAACTGCGCCATTATTCAAAATTAACCAGACATGAGAAGTACAAAAAACAGCATCACATCTCCATCCATTGAAAAAAAAGAACAGAGCGTGATATTCCACAGAATATTTATCGGTACGACGTGCCGCAGCGTTTTACTTTATCACCAGTTACAATGTTGAAACATTAATTTTGGGCACACATAAATAATATGAGATGGAGAGGGGCAGCGGAATGCACAATTTGTCAAGAAGATCAGTGCAGAGTTGTTGGGGGGAAGTCATGTAATAAGAAAGTGTATAGCGTAGGAGATATGGGGCGGCTTAAAATAGTGTAACGCAAGGAAAAATCTGGAGGTAAGATACAGGGCCTTGTTCAAGTACTTAGTCACGGCGAAATATTTGCGATCTTGGGAGGAGGTTAAACAAAAACAGACAAGAGGGGAGGGTGGTCTTGTTTTGACAGTTACTGACAGTCTGTCAGTGGACGACCATCTTTAGACCCTTTGGAACCATGCGCAATATTTCCAATGTTATTTTAAATCAGTATTGCAATTGAAGCCTTGTAGATTCTCTAGCGATGTCGGCGGATGGGTCCACGTTCTATGTTATGAATTACATCTTCGATATTCCTTTGCCATTTCCTTAATAAAAGATATAATCTAAATTCATACGATTATTTTTCAAAACAAATTGATATTCAGAATATTTACTATGTAAATACTAAAGTGAGAGAGGTTATTTTAATATGACATAGATGATTGCTGGTTAATAAAATGCCAAAGTTAGAGTAGGCCAAATATTTGGAAATTAAATCGAGAACATTATGGCCTAATATAAGTTTATGGGAAATGGAAGTGTTAAAAATGAAATCAAGAGCGGGTTTCACGTAATGTATTTATTTCAATGAGTCGTGAGTAAGATGGAAAATATTGATGATGTAGAACATTTAATAGTGTACTAAATAATCTACTTTTAGCTATTCGTTTATTTTTTTAACTGTACAATGAAAGAGTTATATCACATTCAAATAAATTCGGGATATACCCTGAATATAATTTTAACGCAATCATCCGCTATCATGCACCGAAATGCAACCATTCCAAAGTCTAAAAATCATTCGCTTTGGCCGGGGTTTTTACACTTAAAAATTGTTGCAGTAAAATTAAAATTTAAACAGTTTGCTTCAGGCCAATCATTATGTACGGTCAAGCAATGAGAGATGATCCAAGCAAAACTAAAAGGATGCAATGAATTATCGAATTGAGCACATTGAGAAAATTAATATGTAAATACAGTAACGTTCAAATGAGAAAAAAACACATTCGGCTCCAGCGTGCCGAAGACAACTTTGCAATTTAGCCAAACAATAATGGAAAAATTCGTATATCTAGTTACGTGTAAATAATGGAAAGAATAAATTAGGTTGCACAATACTTGAAAGGACACAAAGTAAATGGAACGGGACGTACACCTGGCAATAACACAAACAATGGATAGGCATTCGACAAACCTTCTTTAACAAGAAATAACCTAGTGGCTTCTGAAAAGAATAAATCTATAAATCTTAAATAAGAAGGTTAATTTTCATTATTCAAACAGTGAAGTGATTCCCTGATGTATATAAACATAAAACAGAGAAGAGGGTAGTAGTTTAAATCAGAGGAATCTTACTACACGCTTATGCATAACCTATTATGCCATAGTGTTCAGGAAATAACGGGAATTTTCGTTTATCGAAAAAAATATTTACCTATTTGCCTACATTAATATTTTTGCCTTCAAAATAGTCCCCATCAGATATTATGAACTTGTACCAGCGCTTATCCGATCCTCGAAACACTTTTCTAACTCGATCTTTGGGATAGCCTTTGGCTCTCTCATCGATGCGCTTTTAATGTCATCTATGCTTGTAAAACGACGGCCCTTTAAGATTCACTTTATTTTTAGAAATAGGAAAAAATACACTAAGCCATGTCTGGTGAATATGGAGGCCGGGGCATCGTTACAGTTCTGACTTTGGCCAAAAATTCACCAACAAGCAACGTAGTGTGAGCATGTGCATTACCGTGGTGCCAAAGCCATGAATCGTTTTGCCACAAATCCGGGTGTTTTTTTCGAGTTGCTTCACGCAAACGGCGTTGAACTTGAAGATAGTACTCCTTATTGACCGTTTGACCTTGAGGAGAGAACTCATGATGGGCTAGGCCGTTAAAAATGAAGAACACAGTGAGCATAGCCTTCACTTTCGATCGCACTTGTCCAGCCTTTTTCGGTCTTGGCGCTCCAGAATGCCTCCACTGGGACGATTGAGCCTTAGTATCGACGCCATATCCGTAAATTCATGTTTCTCCACCTGTGGTTACACGTTTCTTTCATTCTAAATTGTCGTTGACTTCATTTAGTGATTCCTGAGGAACTTCCATTCGCCGCTGTTTTTGTTCAAAATTCAACAATTTGAAACAAATTCTACTGTCACGCGTTTCATACCCAAAACATCCGAAAATATTTCATGAATTGAGCCAATCGACATGCCAATATCGTCAGCGACTTCTCTGATTCTGATTTGGTGATCATTCATAAACATTTCTTTCACTTTTTCCACGTTTTAATAGAGTATTGATGTGCTGGGGCGTCCGTGGCGTTCGTCATCATCAACGTCTGTCTTCATGGCCATCTTAGAAACAACTTCACCACTCGTCAACTCTTGTTTTACTCATAGCAAACTCATCATAGACCTTTTAATAATATTTCACACACTTTGCTACACTTTATTTCATTTTTTACGTAAAATTGGATAGAATTTCTTTGATCCATTTTTTTAACATACAAAAATCGCCGAGCTCATCAAAACACGTATAAACTTAGCGGCTGCCACAGACAAATTTTAAACAATTAACACAGCTTCAAATTTTATCATACTTTAGGGGCATGTATATCAACATAATAAAAAAAATTTGACGATTGGACTCTGCAAACCCTTGAAATTTATATTAAAAATTCCCGTTATTTTCTGAACACTCCTCGTATATGACACATCAAGACTCTCACTTCTACGTGAGAAAATCCTAGTACCACAACATTCGTCGTTTGCGCCTGTATTGGGAAGCGATCATACTGGTACGTTCTCGAGGTGTTCCAATAAGTTGAACGAATTTGTCTCGTTTGATACGACTTCCAATTTTTATATAAATTTATTGAGGTAGCAATTCGTAAGAGGGATAAAGAATACCTTAAAACGGTCTATTATCCCATCTATGGCAGTAACATGGGGGCAAGGTTAAGCCAATCGTATAAAAATGAAGCTCACTATATATATTCTTCGGCAGGTTAAGTTATGCATGTAATCATCGCACTTTATGTGGGTACTAAACCTTGAATTTCAACGACTGTTCAAATAATTGCGTTCGTTTATGACAATTTTATGTTTTATAACTATAGCCTTGAATCTTAATTCTTTGATTTGGATAGTTAGTTCAGTAAGTCCTCGTAATTACGCGGGAAAGTTTACAGGCATTAAATCGTGTGCAACACCTGTACAGGAAAGAAAAAGTGACCCTTAGATCAAAAATATTACTGGAGTTTACAACGATTAAGAGACAGGGAAAAATACCTTATTACAATAAGATTTGTCAGTAAGTAGCTGCGCATTGAATCTTGCGTAGTAGATCTTTTCCTGGTAACTTAGATGATTATGCATATGAAGGAGAAGGCAATGATAACTTAAAAATTATGCAACATTTTTCACAATGACGCACTGCGTCACCTTCAGACAGCGCGTGAATTATTGCATGGTCGTCACGGGCGTATTTATGGGACCCGAGGCAGGACCGCGGGGCAAGGATTTGAACTGAAGAGCAGAGGCACTCGGGGACTGCGGGTATTATGGACGAGGGTATGAGTAATAGGGGAGGTCAGGTGTGTGCCAGCGATAAGGAGCATGAAGTGGATGGGGCACTCACGCGTGGTCGTTAGGCATTGCAATCCTCTTTCGATGCGCGACGCACCGCCTCGGCCCCCCTCGACGTGTGCAGGGAGTCCACGCGACTCCCCTCCTTTGTCCTCGGAAGTGGCGACCTACGGTGCATGGTAATGCATGCAGTGGAATCTGAAATAACGCGTA
This sequence comes from Hetaerina americana, assembly GCF_022747635.1. Classification (NCBI taxonomy): domain Eukaryota; kingdom Metazoa; phylum Arthropoda; class Insecta; order Odonata; family Calopterygidae; genus Hetaerina; species Hetaerina americana. The sequence goes on along the minus strand of NW_027287538.1, from coordinate 16,468,348 downwards.
CTCTTTCCGCTTGAAGTGTGAAAGTTCAATACAACAATTACAGAGTGTGAAAATCATTCGCCTTGTTGCATTGAAATGCATATTAGCGGATGGATCAGTTAAAAGTTACTGATGCGGCATCTCCTGCAGTTTCTTGGAATTTGTGAAAGTTCAATTATTAGCGAAGGGTGTTTTAACCTGTTTCAATTTTACTAAACTTTTTTCCTACGGATGAAGGCATTTTTTCATTAAATTTGCCAGGACCCACTTTTTTTTAGGAGAATTAACAGTATTCTCAGTTATTCAAAAACAAAATTTGTACTTCAGTCTTTCAAAAGAAAACTTTTTAAAAATATAGAGTAAATTATTCAATCCAGCTATTGTTATATAATTTCAGAGGTGAATTGAATGTGTAATTTAAATTTATGCAAAATTAATGTAGAAGGCATGATAATTTCTTATTTGGTGAGTCCCTGATGATACTATGTGAAAGAAATTAGGTATCAAGGTATGTACGAGTATACATCAAAGGGTTTGATTTTAGGCTGTGTGCATAGCGTGGAACATGTCCATCGCCTGATTTCTTTGGAGTTTAATCACTTTCAAGTTACTCATATGAATTAAAAGAATCCCCCATATATCTTGCATTGAGCATGTATTCAACTAGCCATAGCTCCAGTTTCTTGGACGACTATGAATCATAGGTTGGCGTGGGCGAATCCGAGAAGTGGAAGATATTTTTCAGTGGGATCCCGACCCCTACTTGAGGTGCTTTGTGGAGGGCCCATTGAGCAAGTACGCCGCCCGTCGGATGGGACATTAAGCTACGGACCCCATGACACCTTTCATTAAGAGTAAGCTAATGCCGACGCCGGGTTTTTCTCCACCCTTCTTCCTTTCCAGTGTATCACTAAAGGCGCCGGCATTCGCCTAAGCTAAAAACTACTACTACTCCAATTCATTGGACGATTGTGAATTAGAGGCCGGGGTTAGCAAGGAGAATAAAAAATAATGCTAGTAAATGAATAAAATGGGAAATTCTGCTCTGTAATATCAAACGTGATCAAGATACTATACACACATGTATGATGTATGTATTGGTACGTATGTATGCGGTAGTCCAGGGGGTAGAACGTTGGACTGCTGACCGGCGTGTCCCGGGTTCGATTTCCGGGTGAGGCACTCTGGGGACCTGCAGCTCCACCCAAGCTAAAGTGATTTTTCGGATACCAGATGTTCCTGGGAAACCATAACCGGCACAGGGAAAGGAATTGGCCCCCCTACCCTGATGTGTATATTTAACACGCCGTACAGGGCTTAGTACTGGGTGATCTCTACCATCACCTACTAAACCGACCTTCGGGTTGATTACTGTGTTTATGGTTTATATATGTATATATATATATATATATATATATATATATATATATATATATATATATATATATATATATATGTGTATATATATATGTATATATATATATATGTATATATATATACACATACATACATATATTTATATATATATTATTATTAGGTAATCTACCTGTTAAGGTAGGTTTTTGGGTGGACACAGCTACTAAATAAATATTTTCTGACTCCTAACAAAACACAAAATCCAGCATCCTGCTACACGTCAGGTCCCTCTTCATCTCTGAGTACTTTCATCTCCCCTTCATCCCGTCCAACATCCCTATCCTGTTCCTTACCTTTCCTCGTTTGCCTAACATTCTCCCCTCTATTTCATTCTTCAACATCCCAATGCCGGTCAATACTCCCTTCATCCACTTTTCCTGCCTCCATAGAATATCTCCCAACAAACCCCACTCTTCGCCCACCATACCAAGTACTTCCTCACTTGTTTTCTTCTCGGGCCATTTCACCTTCTCCATTCTTCTCCACACCCACATTTCAAAAACCTCCAGTCTATAATATATATATAATATAAATATAATATATATATATATATATATATATATATATATATATAATATAAATATAATATATATATATATATATATAATATAAATATAATATATATATATATAAACATACATATAAACATATATGAGGGGTCGTGGTAGCCCACAGGTAGAGCGTTGGAATACTGACCGGGGGGTCCTGGGTTCGATTCCCGGGCAAGTCTGGGTACCTACAGCCCCACCCAAGCAATGTGATTTTTCGGGTTCCAGATTTACCTTGGAAACCATAGCTGGCACAGGGAAAGGAACTGCCTCCCTACCCTGATTTGTGAACTATACACGCCGTCGGGGTTAGTACAGGATGAACTCTACCATCACCTACCAAACCGACCTTCAGGTCGATTACTGTGTTGTATGGTGATATATATGTATACATGTGTGTATATTTTGTTGGAAATATATTTTATAATTACTTCCTTCAGCAAAGCCGAATAATATAGAAACTTCATTAAATGCAACAGATGTACCAATGGTCCTAGGGAAATATCATTTTATGCATTTTACAACAATTTTCAATAAAATGGTTTAAAAATATCACGGCACAAACCTTTCCCTTGGCTAATTACTCCATTTCAATTGGTTTTTTCTCATTGAGAATAAAAGTCTACGAAAACGTAAAAAAAAGCAATCTCTCCAAATGTCCCGACTCACTCGTAGCGCTCAAGCCTTTATATTTAACACAAAGTCGACTCCGCTCTCGCCCTCGTGCAACGTGCCGTTCCATTCGAAAGCGAGACGCTTTGAGCCGGACCCATTTCGATCCCATACACTCTTGTTTTTTTGTCCCCATGGGGAAAGGAGAAGAAATAATAAGAACGATATAAAAAACCCAGTCGTCATTTTTTTCACTCTCGCAATAACCTAACGGAGAGAAATTCCTTTTTCCCTCACCTTCGGTCAATTTCACGCGGGTAACGCTTTCTGAAGCGTCACATGACCTCAGCCATCGAGCCGCATTCGACACCACGCGGAGCGCCCTGCGGCATATCGATAGAGACACTTTGACTGTTACATAAGGAAGAAATGGAGGTGGAGAAACCGCAGTCTGGATAGGATAGAATCGGAGAGGAACAAACGCCAAACTGTTGCTAAAGTATTCGTTATTCCGCATTGAATGTTATTTTTTGGTAATAGTAGAGAATTCTTGATTCAAAACATTGGTCTGTATACACGCAGCTCTGATGGACTAGGTTTTTACAAATTCTGGAAAAGGGTAATTTATTCTTACATTGAGTTTTATAAAGGGCTATTCAAGTCTCTTTTGGCTATTTACGATTCAAAGACACGATTGGAAAGCACGTGTAAACTTACATTATTTTATTCTCATTCCAGATTTATTTGATGCGTGACTCTTTCACTTGTTAAATTTTAAACTTACATCAATTTTGAGTGACAGAATTTCCACGAAGCAAAAGGTTATTCCTTAGCCTCAGTAAACGAAATATCTTCATCAACTCATTTTTCGCCTGTTTATTTTTATTATTTATATTTCGTTACAATTATACAAATAACGGTGGCAGCGTTCTAGTGATGCACCCGCATAATGCACAAGACAGTTTGTAAACATTTGTAACTTGTATTTATATTGTGCCGAGCTCCCATACCAAATATTAACGTTCATTAAAATGAAAATAACTCATATTCATTTTACTTTAATTGGGATCGTTATAAGTTTGCTTTACTCTTCCCGTTCAAAGTTTTGGACTGTCTATCCTCGGATAGGTTTCAATCTGATCTCCAAGTTATTTTGTAACCTTCAATGCCTTCAGTAGGTTGCTGTTCTACGCAATCGCCTTCCATCAACTTCAAGTAATTGATCTTAGGAGTTATTTGTATTTGCCACCCTGTTACCATCTGGCTAATATCTATAGAAATATATATGTATATATTTATATATATATATATATATATATATATATATATATATATATATATATATATATATATATATACAAAAATTGTACGGAAAAACTCACACGAGCGGCACAATAATGGGCTGACACAATATAACACAAATAGAAAAGAATAGACACATTTAAAAGAACACTCACACGGTAAATTGTTCGAGCTCTCGGCCCTGTCAGAGGCCTTCTTCAAGTGGGACTGAAAATATGCTGTTGCTGTGGAGAGGAAAAAGAGGTATGGGTGGGGAGGGGAGGTGTGGAGGGAATGCTGGGAGGGAAATTAAAGATTGCGGTTAAGGGTGGGAATTTTGAAAGAACGGAAAGCTAGTATGTAGGCGGATTCACGAGTTCTCACCTCTATGTTGGTGGCTGAATCAGGTAGGGATTCTAGGATGCTGAGAGCAAAACACTGGTCGAATGAAAGGCTGTGGGAATTGGCGTGTGAAGGGATAGGAAGAGAATAGAGTGAGGCAGAATTGCAGGAGTACCGGTGATTATTCATTCGAATAGATAAGGGGGTAATGCATTCGCCTATGTAAAAGGAAGTGCAATGTTTGCATGACGAAAGGTAAATGATGTTTTTTGATAGGCAATTATTGTGGGAACGAGATGAGGGGGCAATGAGGGGTTGTAGGGAGAGGGGAGTAGAACTAATAAGAAGACAGGTTTTACATCGGGGGCGGTTGCAAGTTGCACTCTCTCTCTATCCGCGGACACCGAATTTGCAACACCACAGCCATTCTCAACAAATACCTTGAGAAACTACACCTTGCACTCCTCAAACGCGGTTACCCAGAAAAGTTACTCCAAAATAAAATCCACCGTTCCACCCGACCACACACACCACACAATAACAAGCCCACATCTGACGCAGGACTCAACCTTTGCACCACTTATTTCCCCGGATCACACAGACTGAAAACCCTCCTTAAAGAACTGTTTCCAATTTTACATGACAATGACGCGACCTCATCCTTACTACCCCAATGCCCATCTATCGCATACAGACGACCCGCCAATCTCAAAAACCTTCTTAGATCCACCACCCTTTGGCGCCCCCCCGTGACAAATTTCCCAATATTTCCCCAACTTGCAACCGCCCCCGATGTAAAACCTGTCCTCTTATTAGTTCTACTCCCCTCTCCCTACATCCCCTCATTGCCCCCTCACCTCGTTCCCACGCTAATTGCCTCTCAAAAAATATTATTTATCTTTTATCATGCAAGCATTGCACTTCCTTTTACATAGGGGAATGCATTACCCCCTTATCCATCCGAATGAATAATGACTGGTACTCCTGCAATTCTGCCTCACTCTCTTCTCTTCCTATCCCTTCACACGCCAATTCCCACAACCTTTCATTCGACCAGTGTTTTGCCCTGAGCATCCCTACCTGATTCAGCCACCAATATAGAGGTGAGAACTCGTGAATCCGGCTACAAATTAGCTTCCGTTCTTTCAAAATTCCCACCCTTAACCGCCATATTTAATTTCCCTCCCAGCATTCCCTCCACACCTCCCCTCCCCGCCCATACTTCTTTCCCCTCTCCAAAGAAACAGCATATTTTCAGTCTCTCTTGAAGAAGGCCTCTGAGAGGGCCGAAAGCTCGAACAATTATCCGTGTGAGTGTCCTTTTAAATGTTGCTATTCTATTCTATTTGTGTTATATTGTGTCAGCCCATTATTAAATATATATATATATATATATATATATATATATATATATATATGTGTGTGTGTGTGTGTGTGTGTGTGTGTGTGTGTGTGTGTGTGTGTGTGGGTCGTGGTAGTCCAGGGGGTGGAGCCTTGGACTACTGACCGGAGGGTCCCGAGTTCGATTCCCGAGCAAGGCATTCTGAGCACCTGCAGCTCCACCCATGATTTTTCGGGTACCAGATCTTCCTGGGAAACCATAACCGGCGCAGGGAAAGGAACTGGCCCCCCTACCCTGATGTGTGAATTTCACACGCCGTCGGGCTTAGTACTGGATACTTTTCTCTGCTTCTGTTCTTCGACATACTTCATTTGTTACGTTATGGATCCATGTTATTTCAATTATAGTTCTGTAGCACCGCGTTTCCTGTGCTGCTATCTTATTAACTCGACTGATCGTCTATCCCCAAGACAGCCGGAAAATAGTATTCAAACTTCACGTGAAAATTAAAATCCTTATAGATATAGACGATAAATAGATGGATGCTAAATTATTCACTCGTGAAACTACAAAATATATTCATGCATGACAAATTAAATGAAGGTTAAAACAAATGTGAAAACTGTTAATAAATTTTTCGATACCATCTCTCATGGTAAGTTTAATTAATTTTAATTCATTAGGCATGAGGTCAAAAAAATAATTTTTTGCTCTCAAAAAATAAACCATTGATGTTTAAAAGGAAGTTGAAAAGTTCACTCATACAAATTCGTTCCAAAGCGCATCTACAACTGGCAATTCGCAGAATCCTCTATTCGCCAGAGATGAATTTCACGCACAACACCGTGGGGTGAATGGGGTGGGGTAACAGCCAACAACGGGGAGGGGAAGGGGGGAAGGAGGGTGAGGGGGCATTGGTTGTGGAAACCTTTGATGACCACCTTTCAACCCTTCCGCTCGCATATGTCGTGCCTGCCTGACCCCTTTGGTCTACCCCTCTCATTCCTGACCCATGCCCTCCCAAAACCCATGTGGATGATGAGAGTGGATTATATAACATGCCCTAGGGCAGAGAGGGCGGATGGAGTATGGGCTTCGAGCACGGTGGGCCGGGGGGTGGGTAGGGCAGACGGCTTGGGCAGAGGAAGGGGTTTGCGCGTGTGAGAGTGCACACGAGGGTTTTACGGGAGGAGGAGGGTACGTGGGTGTTTGATGCCATCAACGGAATACTCAAGCGCTCTTCATTTTACTTTTTTCCCACCGTTGCTTCTCTCTGTCACGAGAGATATGGAGAGAAGGGGAGAGAGGGAGATAGATAGAGAGAGCAGCAGACACCCGATTTGCCCGAGAACCGTTTAATGTTTTATGAAGGCGATTAAAAACGCTGAAAGGGTTGGACGAAATGCGATGTATATGCAATGCCATATATCGGATTGGTCGCGCAGTAACCTTCCCCACGGGAGCGGTGGAACGCCCAGAGCAAAGTCGCCATTCGCTCGCTTCGGCACTAAGGGAGGGGGAGGACGTGGGGAAAAACGCAGCGACGGATCCCGTGACACGCGAAAAGCAGTCAAATTCTGGGTGGAGAAATTTGGACTCGGATTTTAGTAGTTTACTAGCTGCTAGCAATATTGGACTGCAAAATAACCGCATGTAATATACCTCGTGAGTCAATCGTTAGCTTACCACGTATGTGGAATTCATTCCGTGAAATCCCGGCTAGTTTACTGCAATTCTACGGGTCTCTTGATGAACATGTGGCTACATTTTACCACGGGCCAATAGATTTCGAGCTAGTTGTTGCATACTTCAGTGAAGAGATGAATGAAATCCCTCAAAAAATTTGAACTTGTTTCATGCATGTATATGTATTCAGTTTAGTCACTGGAAGGGTCCACATTTTGAATATCGTCATACAGAGATACGGGTCGGAATATCATGAGATGGATGCGTGAACTTGAAATAAAACGTCACTACTGTAATTTCCGTAAGATATTGCATTCATAAATGATATTTCATCATTATGATAGGTTTTCAATCAAATAATTCATTTGATGCATTATTCTAAGCTTTTCCGGCCTTCGACAAAAACGCCATCCCCTCGCTCTATCTTGCGCTGACTTTTTCCGTTATTCTTCATGAAATTCAGCCTCGGTACTACCCTATATTTCTTTTCCATATCAATCTTTCTATTTTCTTCCCTGATACAATAATATACTTCAGGATTTGGCCAATTTTTCCACGGTTACCATAATTCTGGGACAATTTATTCAAGCAATCACAGGGAAAAAGATTGTATGAACGCTAAAAACCGAAAGGCAATTTTAGTGATCATGCCACTTGTTATATATTTTTCAGAAAATGCTTTATACCAATATGAAAATAAACAAAATCGTTCATATCACCACCATGCGGTTATGACTTGTGGTTAACCAAAGGCGAGTTCATGGCTACAATTTATGGACTCTTCTATGAAGAAAAATTGTCAATATCATTTTAAATTTGACGGTGCGGATGGCACTCAATTAATAAATCGTAACAAAAATCATGGGGCCAGATTTATGGGGGCAAACACAATATTTACACCCAGTGTCTACCACAACTTAAGAGGACATTCCGCGCCATCATGAAGGTAAACATTTTAGCTCATTAATGGGCATACTGGGAACAGTAATTATGTTTACGATATGCAGCTACAGCATGGCGGATCATTTTATGCAATCCAACTTGCTTAGTTAATTTCTGTAAGGCATTTAGATATATAATATTCTATGACATCGAGAATGAATTTTAGCTATGACATATATATCTAGATATTATTTGTAATTAGACAAAGTTGCGATACACCACTACTTTATGACCGATCGCATGACAAAGATTTTCAACATTTTTTTAGGTAGGCACAAACTATTAGAAATTTATAACGTACCGTTGCAGTATTTGACTTCTAAATGATTAGTTAAAAGAACAATAGATATAATAATTGCATTAATGCGTATGTTTTTTAGAATGTCTTTGTTTCTTTATTCACAATCTGCCAAACAATATTTAGGACTTGTGTTGCAAATAAGTATAGCTTAAAGAAACGCAACTCTTATCCTCCTTTCACTATAAATTCTAATTAAGTTGATTGAAAAATATGGAAAAGGTCAGTTAAATACTGAAATATGGAGTAAAGTTTGGAGCGCTGCGGAAACAATCAACGAGGCAAATGGTTGACGTCTATTGGCGGCTTTTGAAAAATGGGTATGGCGAAGGATGGATAAAAAATAAAACAGACTAAGAATTACCAAGCAAGATGAAGAAGACTAGAATGCTGTTGGAGATACGATAATTAAACAAAAAATAAATACTTGATCAACTTCTTCGAAAATGGAAAGTTAAAGACTGCGATGGATGAGAAAGTATACAGTAAGCGTGGTAGGTGAAGGACAATAATAAGAATACCGGACGGGATCCAAAGCGACGGCTTTTTTACGGAATAATGAAGAGTTTATATTGGAAGGTTGTTAGATTCTTATATGATGTGAATTATGGGGAATAATGGAACATAATTTCAACTTTTATATCATAATCGGGTGTTCCACAAGGAAGTGTTGCCGGCCCGCTATTGTTCCTTTTTTGTATTGACGACATCGCGTTTAAGGGTTACAGTAAACATTGCCTATTATCTGACGATGCCGTGATACTCATACATTGGGAAATATAATGTCATGAAGATACAGTATCATTAGCTAAAGACACAAATGTAATTCAAAAGTGGTTCGAGAGTTGGGAAACAGAATTTAATTTGGAGAAATGTGTTTCGATAAATATTGGGAGGAAAAGCACTTCAACAGAAAACACTGTACGGGGAAAAAATATAATACATTTCGGTAAAACACTTGGACGGAAGAATAACTACAGATATGTCCTGGGATATACACCTTCGTGAAATTTGTGGAATAGTCAATAAAATGTTAGGATTCATATAAAGTTAACTTGGGAATTGTAATGGAAGGGTCAAGGAAATTTGTTATTTCACATTATTTAGGCTCTACCTTCAGTATACTTCAAGTGTATGGAACCCAACTGAAGTAGGCTTAGTTTTGGAACAAGATCGTGTATAACGTAGAGCAGCTAGTTTTGTGAAATGCTGTTATGAACAAAGCAGCAGAGTCGCGAAACTTTAAGAAGAATTAGGATGTTAGCCACTAGTTGGGCGTAGGCTTTCATACCGGTTAAATTTACTACGTATTTTTGGGACTGGATACTTAGCGGTGGGTGCTAAACACACATTACAGCTCCCGACTTGTATTGGTATGTTTGATTAAAAACATAAAAATCATTGAGATTTATTATAGAATGGATAGATTTTAAATGTCATTTATTTTTCGTGGCATTAGAGATCAAAATAGACATGAAAAATATGGCGTAGGAGATCATTAGAATTGGTAGTGTATATATTTGTCGATATCCTGCATTTAATTTTTTTAAATAAAAGAACCCATCTTTTTAATAGTTCTTCAGCATGATTTGAACTTACGTATTCGGTTATTGAATATTATTGCAAATTTATTTCGTGAAACTAAAATTTATCGAGTGAATGATCAAACTAATATTTGTTTAGAGTGATTGTAACATGATTTGATTTTTTTCTAATGTTATCTAATCTAATGTTTGTTCTAATGTTATCAATATTCTCTTACTATGTGTTAAAAGAAGCACATTATTCTCACGGAAACAAACGATCGGGTATATTACAGCGTATGGGCATGAAATTGTCAGCCCAAGTTTATTAGGTAAGAAAAGTTTCGAACAATTTATTCAAGATCAATAATTTTCATAATACTGCAATTTTTTATGGTGTCTATCCCGAAAAAGAACATCTGAAGAGTAGGCTTTTACTTTCCAATTTACCACTCAGCGCTCGGTTCCTGATCAACATAGTTTGAGGTGCCCATATTAAATAAATGAACCAAATAAGCATGTGGAAATTTTCGTACTATTTTAACAATTATAAAAGGCATATACTTTTATATCTTGAGAGACATGAAAGTTATTTTAAAATGTGCCCTCTCATCGTCACCTTCATCAAAATCTCTTATGATGGCTGCCCTTACGTATAAGTAAGCTATTTTACCCTTGGTCCTACGTCCCTGGATATGAATAATTTACGCATTCATATCATACAATAATCCTTAGTGATTAAGCAAAGTGAATCCATCTCAAACTACCCAAATTCTAAAACTACAATTTATATTATCAGACAATATAGCTAATTGCATGATATATAATTATTATTGAGGAGGCATAGGAAGTTGGGAATTATTATTATATATATTATGAATAATTATTATAACATTATAAACATATATATATACACACACACACACATATATATATATATATATATATATATATATATATATATATACATACTAATAAGATAATTTTATTACTTCATGTAAATATACTTCTCGACTCTATAGTACTCGAACTATAGTTTTCGAGCTATATACTACCTTGATCAAAAAGTTCCCGGAATAACCACCGTGTGGCGCTCCCATCGTTCCGATTTGAGTTCTGTTTTTTTTTTGTTAAATTGGTACATCTGTTGTTGATATTCTCTTTAAATCTTAGTGCCATAACTTGACATTTGCAAAAGTTACGGTCGGTTTTCGGTATGTCCATCAGTGCTTCCTACGATTTTTCCATTACTTCCTCTCGGCTGCTAAAACGCGTTCCCCGTAATGGTTTTTTAACTCGATTGAACAGAAGTCACAGGGAGCCAAATCAGGTGAATTCGGTGGCTGTTGGATGGTATTTGTTGCATTTTTCGTCAAAAAATTACGAATAATGATAGCACTGTGCGACGGTGCGTTATCATGGTGCAAAATCCACGAGTTTTCTGCCCACATTTCTGGTCTCTTTCGGCGAATTGCTTCACGCAAACGTCTCATAACGCCCAAATAATACTCTTTGTTTACTGTCTGGCCTTCTGGCAAAAATTCATGATGCACTACACCGTTGTAATCCATGAAAACCGTCAGCATTGCCTTCTTTTTTGACTGAAAACGACGTGGTTTTTTTGGTCTCGGCTCATTTGGTGAACGCCATTCACTTGCCTGATGTCTGGATTGCGTGTCGTACTCATAAACCCACGTCTCGTCTCCAGTAATGATCCTTTTGATGAATGTGGGATCGGATTCAGCCTCGCAAATCATGTCTTTTGCGACGTCAACACGGTCTCTTTTTTGCATGAAATTGAGGTCTTTTGGAACCAACTTTGCTGCTACACGACGGAAACCCAAATCATTAACCACAATGTCTTGGGCGGATCCATAGGCAATGTTCAAGTCTTCCGCTATTTCTCTGATGGTTAATTTGCGGTTATTGACCAACATTTCTTTTACTTTATCAATTTTTTCACCGACTTTCGATGTCGATGGTCTGCCACTGCGTTCATCATCTTCGATTGACTCACGACCACTTCTGAACCGCTCGTGCCACTGGTAAACGACCGTTTTTTTTAGAGAATCGTTGCCGAAACACTTTTCCAACATTTCCAACGTCCGTGCGCCACTAAATCCGTTTTTTACGCAAAATTTAATACAAGTTCGTTGTTGCAAATTTAAATCCATTTCTGAAATTGTAAAAAATCGCCAACACACACAGAGATAGATGTACTCTTGGCTACGTAACTTTTGCAAATGTCAAGTTATGACACTAAGATTTAAAGGGAATATCAACAACAGATGTACCAATTTAACAAAAAAAACAGAACTCAAATCGGAACGATGGGAGCGGCACACGGTGGTTATTCCGGGAACTTTTTGATCAAGGTAGTAAACTAAAAACGTAAATATTGGAAAAAACACGTATTCACCTGCCGAGAACATAAAATTGACAAAATCGCCCCAGTACTTACACAATTATATACAAGGTGCTGTCTAAAAAACACATGACTGATTTTGTAACTTGTTTATTTCGATGGATATAGATTAATCAAACTTGTTGCCCGCAAAGTAGCCCTTAGCTGACGACACACCTTTGTTAATTTTTCCTCCAGCTCTCGAACCCTGCCTGGTAAGCCGCGATAGGGATCACCTTCAGGCCTGCCGTACAATTAGTTTCAATCAAAATCGTTCACCAATTTGACATGGTTTGGATCTGTCGAAGTGGAAGGTCTCCCCGTCCGCGAATCTTCATTTATCGAGGTTCTTCCCGATTTAAAACGACTGTACCACTAAAAACTCCAGCTTCGACTCATAGTTTCATTAACAAAGTCTTGCTGAATCATTCCAAATGTCTCCGTAGTACTTTAGCCAAGCTTCAAATAAAATTTTACGCACCCACGCTATTCCTCTAGCTCTTTCTTTGCTGCCATTTCACGCGGCGACGAACAGGTTAAGAAATGTACCGCTGCTGCTGCGTAACGGCTCGACGTAAACAAACGCAACACCTCTCGTTTTGGTCGTCAGATGTGTCGCTAGATGGTGCACTGTGTTTCGTCTCGATCCGTTGAACGGTTTGCGCAGAATAAAATCAGTCCGGTATTTTTTTGATCACACCTTGTATTTACTAGGGTTAGTTTTCTTTGTGCTATATAATATTTCTCTAATGGGTACATGCATGTTACTTACCCTTTTTCTGCAGGAAGAACTTAATTTCCCGTCATTTCAGTCCTTGGTTCCCAGGTTCCATTCCAATAGGATCATTACTAAAATTAAAAATCCGTGCATCCTGAGGGGTATGTACGTTGCAATACACATGTACACTTATTTTGCTTATTACTTAGGATAAAATAATTTTTCTCATTGTATTACGATTTGTTTCCCTGATCTCGCTCAATAATATATCACAACTAGTAGTGAACTGTCATCTGTGATAATCCTCTAGTATAATTTAAAATAATTTTGGAAAAAATACTAATTATTTTCATAGAAACTAAGCAGGTATTAAAAAAAGGTAAAATCAAAAGTGTCATCAACAGGAAATTTGGAGAAGCCTTTGTCCTTAAAATTGAATATTGGGAGGTATTCTAAATAGCAATGTATTTAAATACGATAGAAGTGTTCGAGAGAGGAGTGGGATTAAGTAATTGGTGTCTAAGAGCCCCTGGGACAATAACTGGAGATATATAATTCGAACATCTAGAATCTAATACTGGGAGTGGAAAAAACCCAGGAACCCTACTTTTATCATGTGAACTTTTTGCTTTAAAGTTAGGGTGAAGTATATCCTATCCTAACATATTAATAAATATATAATGGAACAAACTGGAACTAGGCGCAAAAAATAGAGAATATTTGGCAGAGTTTCGGTCGGTGGTATCCTTCAAAATTTGAATTCCCCTAAAAATTAATTTTTGAAAAGCTAAGGGAAATTTGTAAAAATGGACTTTCCACGATTATGGTATTAATAATGTCATTAGCTATACTTTTTTTTATGAATCTCTAAAATCCTGCCAACAGTTAATTTCTCAAATATGTCAAATACAGATATTATATCACCTTTTTTAGCCATCATAATCTCACCTGCCAATTTTATTGGTAAACAATTGTTTCTTTGCACAAAAGCCTTCGGTCTTTTTCCTAATTCTGATAAAATTCAGCTAAAGTAAAATTTGAAGACAAAAAATATGGGAAATAATTAATCAGTAGAATAATCCTGAGTGGCTAAAAATCTACATACTATCAGTCATTTTTCCACATTATTTCTACCATCTTATAACAAGGTTATTCATAATATTTCCCCTTCTAGAATCTTCGTCTAGAACAGCATTCACTTGATCTGGGTATCACGATACCACAGCACATTCAATTTCGAAATAAACCTAACCAAGATGAGAAATACTTTAAAAACAAAAATCTATTAAAGGATTATTAAAAAGGTTGCGGGTTATAAAATTGAAAGTTTAAATTTATGTCATTAATTATATAATAAATACTAAAGGTCGGTTTCTTTTATTATAATTATTATTGTGGCATTGGTTTCCGATGCGTGAAAGTTTTTCGAGAGTAACGAAATTTTTCTATTTGCGCACTATTCTTCTACGAATCACCAATAGTTGTTGCAACTGGTTTAGAGCAAGGTTAAAAGCACTTTGATCTCGAGTAGAATTGTCTACTGATGAGGCGAAAATTTCTTGCAGTGTGGAATGTTGTCGAATTAAGATGCAAGAAGATTGTAAAGGAAAAAAATTTTCCAAAGCCTTCCTTGCATGGTGTCTGTAAAAACTACGAGCATGCTACACTTCACCCATCCTCTTACCACAATCACCACTTAATATGCCTGCTCTTACCTAATTAATGATGCCTTTATGCTCGTATACAGAATTTATTAAGGCTCTTTTTTTAAGGAATTGTGATTCGCCGAGAATTCTCTAAACCAATTTCATAAAAACTTCAAATGAGTCTAATTCCTCTTTTGGTACAAATTTTGTTCCTAAATTCTGGTAGGAATACTATAGAAAAATAGGTGTGATGTCTTGTCAATGAGAATTTTGATGACGGATTTCCCCCTTTTCAAGTCCTTTTTTAATCAATCCGAGTTAAATTATGTTTAAATAGTAAAATCCCGACAAAGGAACTACATACATTCTCAGTACAGGGCATGGTGGAGGTTTTAATTAAGAATGTGAAGATATTTTTTATTTTTGCATAGCCGCAAAACATATCCGTCCGCTACTCTAGATTCGTACACTACAAAATGCTGCTCTTCTCAGTGTATTTCGCCACGAATCATTTACAAACTTTGCACTATATGAAGGAAGAGGATTACATTTTGCCGCGAAAATCCAGGAAATAAAGGTCAAATTTGCCGGCCGGTGATTTTCCTGCAATGCTGCTCACTGGTAGAACCGCTTCGGTTCCGTGAGCTCAGAGCACGAGGTAGTACGTGGATCCGCTTTTATATTTTTAGTGACCTCTGTGGTCAACGGAAGTAGCTTCAGGCAGCGAGCCAAAAGCACCTTGTCTGCCTCGTCCTCACCCGTGAATGCCCCTCATAATTCGATCCACGTTAACTCCACCGACGACTGAGAATAGAAGATAGCCGGATACTAACTTTAATTGCCGCTTAGCTTGTAGTTAAGCCGTAGGAAACCACTAACTAGAAGGGCATGTGACGTGCGGGAAATCATGAAACCTGGGAAGTTGGAATATATGAACCATTAGAGGATACAATTTCGTCATTATAGCTTTGGTGAGTAATGTAACCAATCATTCAAACGTTACGATAGCATCAAAAGACGTCAGCGATAATTATGTGCAAGCTTGTCATTTGACGAATATTTGGTCCATTGGCTAAATATTTTGGCACATGCTGTGAAAAGGCTCTACTTGAGTAAAATTACCAACTACTCTCCATTCCTTAAGACAGCGACGTGCACAGGTTTCTTAATTTTCAGAAATCACATTTTAAAACAAATGGAAGGCTAAAAGCATAGCGACAGCCCGACTCCAGGAAAAACAAAATATTAGGAGAGAACGAACTGGAAAGTTTCGAATTATTTGAAAAAAACATTAATCGAATATATTAATTTACATGTTTCAAATAGATGAGAAATTATGACTGTCAAATATCATTTTTGTCTATGGAAACGGAGAGCAATAGACAAAAATAGACGGGAATTCAAAGAGGCACAAGCATTATTATTTTATAAAAAAATTAATAATAGCAGAATTGTAATATAACCAAAGCACATTGAATATGCACATTTCGTCTCCTGATGGCCATCGATCAAGGTTATATGTTTGCGATTATTTTTTATGCACGTATCATGTCCAGGAATATTCCATACGTTTCCTGTGTACGGAGACACTCTTTTAAAAGAAATAGTAAAGAAGCTACGCTAACCCTTATCTTGCATTTAATAATGGGCAAATGTGATAGTGCCAGAATACCTGCATCAAGGGTTATCGTCATATAATTAAGAGAAATAACATTGTTTCCCTTTATTTTGCTTTCAAGAGATATCTGTCATTAGTAATTTTTACATTTTTTAAATTTTATTTGAAAGTGAACACGAAATTTCCTCTTAAATACGAAACTGACTTGGCCAAGTGCCACGCCGTTTACCGCTTACATATTTTGTGGCGGGAGTCAAGACGCCAGCATTTTATCCATGGTATTAAATAAATGGGATTAATTACGAGTGCAAATACAATATGGCGTACAACAGTGAAGGGATTCCTCGATAATTTTTCATTGAAATAATTATGGTGTTTTTTATATCACTAAGAATGCAAGTGTTTCTTTGAACCTAATAGTCATATTTTCCTCCTCTT
The DNA here is from genome assembly GCF_022747635.1 of Hetaerina americana. NCBI lineage: Eukaryota > Metazoa > Arthropoda > Insecta > Odonata > Calopterygidae > Hetaerina > Hetaerina americana. The sequence goes on along the minus strand of NW_027287538.1, from coordinate 16,451,555 downwards.
GATTAACAGTATAAGTTCTCACATAGCCAGTTTTTCATTAAAATTTTAAATCGCGATTAATTTTTAATGTTTTTCATCAAGATAGCACTGCTATAAAACAGCTGATGCCAAATAGTTCAAGTCTAATAAGGAACTTCAAAAAAGGATGCATTTATTAAATAAAGTACGTAGAACATCAGTAAATTTCTACGAGGGGTATAGGGAAGTGATTTTTGTGGCCAAACATTTTGTTCTGGTTCAAGTAAGAAGACAATAGCAATGCGAAAATTCCGATTACTTAATTTTTAGAACTATTTTTGCGTGAAGTTAATAAAAAATGGCAATAACCTGGTGCTATTACAGATAGGATGTCACAACCAATGTAATAAATTGGCAAGAGTTCCTGAAAGGAGATGACAATCTAAATGACATTTTGTGTTTTAACTCTTCTGAATTAGAAATCAGAAATTAAATCGTTTTATTGCACTGCATTCATCTTTCAAGTCTTTTTGACTTGATGATTTCCAACTGCAATTTTTAAACAACCCTGGGATAATACTTATTTCGGATATCTATTTTACACAAAATAGCTAATTAAACCAAGCAGTCTAATAAAAGTGATTCACATCTTTGTGATACGTTTGCTTTCACAGAAGGTTGGCGACAGTGATCCCCAAATATTGGATATTTCTAAATAACTTGATTCAATCCACAATAGTTTAATATTCGATTTATGAAAGTTCTTCTTCAAGAGAGATATTTTTATGACTTGCGGAAGCTTTATTTCCAGTAAAAAGAGAAATTCGAAAATTCGTGAAAAATACTCCTATAAGAAAGACGAAGAATTTTTACCCAAGTACAGAGCACGCTTGTACTATGATTTTTTCCTTTGGAAACAAATATTAAGGATAAGAGTACTTATTTGTCACTTATTTCACAGCATTTTTCTCAAAATCAATTCGATTGGACAATAAATAAATCACTGTGAACTGTGCTGCAAAGATTGAAAAATTTTCAATATCAGGTAAGCTTGTAAAGTGTTCACTAAATGTCTAATTTAAAGAAATGGTTGAATCAAAAATTCTCCAGTCGTTTTGTTGTTGTTTTGTTCTAATTAGTACCAATAACTATTAAATATATTTTTTTAACTCAATTTTATCACTATCTACATCCAATCATCAGAATCACGGGTGTTTCTTGAGTCTTGGCTCCATTTTAATTTTATTAGTTATCAAATTGTTGATTTCAATTCAGATATTCTGTTTATTGCGAGTGTGGGAAGTATAAACAGAAAACACTCTTATAAGTCATGTCGGGGTGAAGTATCTTACCCGGTATCTGGTATTGCAGGGCACATAAATAACCCTTTTCCTACAGGTAAAATGGAAATTGATTACTGGAGGATATTAAGCGTAACCGTGAGAAAACCACAATATTTATGTTACTATAAAAATTTACCATAGAAATAACTTAACATATATACTTTTTAAAACCTAAAGAGAAAATGATAAGTCTACGTGAACATTTTCGACGAGAAAATTGAAACTAGACATATGAGCGCCAACGCAAACAAACATTCTATGGGTCGCTTCAACTATCTAACATTTTGGATTAAAAATAAGGTACGAAGAGGAATTGTGTCCATAACGGCCTTTTTAATCCACCATAGTGTTTATTTTCACAAATTGACTGTCAATCTCAAATAAAATAAAGGAAAATTGTGTCAACACTAATGGAAAACTATGTATTTTACACGAGTGGGCTAGAACCTGCTGCTTCTAGCCTGGGAATACCTGCAAGGTACTCATTGGAGAAGCAAAGCACGATTAAGCGGGGAAGAGATATTATGCATTCGCAATAACCGAAGAGAAATAGAAGTCGGTAGCACTAATCAAGGTTTTGATGGAGGTACACCTATGCGTATATCGTAATCTGGCTTGTTTCCATTGAAGCTGGTGCGCTTTTCAAGCTAAGCTCTCCATTAATACTCCATTATTTTCACCGTACTTACTACTCATCTTGGAATTCCTTTCTGATGGGGACACCGGATGAAGTACAGCAATAGAAATATTATTTTATCATCATCAACTAACTAACATAGAAGCTAAGTTAAGAGTCGGAAAAGACGGAGAAGAAATTATTAGGCGACCAACCCTTATAGAGTACACATTGAGGCACTATGACCTGTTGGAGACAGATAAATGGGGCTAATATATATTGTTATCCTATTAATAACTGAATACTAGTTTTTCATTGATTACAATTACCGGATGAAATGGCTATTGTGTAAAAATAAATTAATATTTATTTTTGCACCATAGAGGAAGGCCCTGTAACAGCATTGAATCACCATCTTTAATATATAACTGCATTCCTACATTTCTCCCACCCCACATTTGATGCCATCTCTAAATATTTCATAGCAAATGTATTTTTCTAACATTTTATGTAAACCTTCGACGCTTGTACTCTTTCTCGTGGGTTTAAAATCTTTTCCCATATCCTTATACAAGTTTTTTACGTTAAAGGTTGAGTAATATGCGTGGCCACTTGACAAGCAGGAGAAATAAATTGCAAAAAAATATCGCATTCGATTAAGAAAGTGATTTTACATCAGGACAACATTACACTTCGTTGGTCGAGTGGTGATTCACGCATTGGTTGGTCTCTCACCGTATTCATCCCAGGGCAAATGTTTCCTACTTCCTTACCTTATCCTTTCCCTTGGAGGGCAGATTTACGAGGAGGTTATGGCATACGTAAACCCCTATTTTGCGGAGAAAAAATTCAACTACTATATGTAAGGGCTAAAGGGGTTATGTAAAAAGTGTATCGACTTAAAAGGTGATCATGTTGTGAAAGAGAAATAAATTTGAAGCAAACAATATCTCTTTCATTTGTCAGTTTGGAACATTTTAAGACTACACTCCCACATCCGAACGACAAAGCCTTAATCCAAATACTGACGTTATTGACAAAATTTCTCTCCAAGCTTCTTTTTTGGACACGATTGGTATCCAAATTTCCGGGCTATTAAGCCAGTATCCCTCCAAACAAACTGCCCAATTACGTTCACTTTTCAACCTGCTATAATATTAGATTTCCTTCCTCTCCGATTAAACCTTATCCTAATTTTTTGCCTGGCACTTATTACGAATCTCATTACCCACTTGGTTACCTTTTCATTTATTTTCATGGATTTCATGGATGAACGGTTGGAATCGATCCACTTAAATACGCTTTGCAAAGTGTAACCATCATAGACTCCCTAAACTTTTCACACGCTTCTATGCCTTACGTCATTTTTCACCAATTGCCTTCACTACTTCATCCATTTATCTTTTTCTTCTCAAAGACAATGAGTCAGATTGATCATAACGAGAATAGGTGAGAGTAGTGAATAGAATAACAGCGAAAATGGATAAAGCGATCGCGTCAAAATGGACTCAAAGTTTTCACAATAGGAAGGAAAGCCAAAAGAGAGAGAGAGAGAGATGTGCGCCAGACGGAGACATGGGAATCGACACTGGGGGTTCTTGATTCGTGGGCTGTAATAATGTTATTGCGATGGCGGCTGCGTCGAATCGCCCGCGGCACAGGCTTGCCGGCGGGGGACATTAAAACAGACCGAGATCAAAGAACGCGGATTTGGAATCGTACCGCCGAGCCCGTGCGACGCAAGGAAGAATTTATAGTGGGGAAATGAGGACGGCGGCGGGAAATAGGGATGAGGGAGAGAAAGAGGGATCGAAGCGGGCGTAAGCGTGATGTACACGCGCGTGTGCACACGCGAATCACATTGTCAATATTGTAGCGAGGCCGTTTAATGGACGGTGACCCGCAGGATAATGTAATCCCCGCACACGACGGGTAGGGTGGGGTGAGAGTGAGGGGGAGAGAGAATAAGGTCGGACCTCGAGGGGAAGGAGAAGGTCAAAACAAGCGAGATGACCGCCATTAATTTGATTCGAGTGCGGCCCGCGAAAGACCGCCGGCTATGCCATTACGGCACTTTTGTTCGAATGCCATCATTCGGAGCTGGAGCGTATGCGATATTAACCGTAGTCAAAAATGCCAAATCGGTGTATTTGACTGCTCGTGGACGAGAGAGAGAGAGGATGTGGGAGGGAGACAGTTGACGAACAGGAGGCGACGGAATGGTACACCACTCTGCCGATGACGGCACCACTTGTTTTCACGCAACTTCCCGAATCTCGTAACATTCAATTCCTTCGACCCCCACGTCCGTGATACCTGGAGCGGACCCAACATTATCCCTACGTGTATCTACGACTTGTACTTCATCATAATCATTTTGTTACATTTTTGCAGCCTAATAATAATCAAAAACTTAAATCTGCATCCTCCTTTGGATAATTTTTTTAAAATTCCAAATACAAATGATCACCATCTGTCACACTAATTTTCCCAGAGTCACTGGCGTTAACCTGAAATCCCGTTCCTGACAGAAAACTGATCACTTTTTGAAAATTTAGTTTATCGCACATTTTTCAAGGGTTATGACTTCGGGTGGTATTTCATTTCCTTCAATTTTTTTTCGCTTGGTACAATATCTAAGCGCTTAACAATTTTGCCGGCGAACATTGGATAGGTTATAGGATGAACACTTTAGAAAATAATCATCAAGCTAATGATACAATCGGACAGGAGAAGAATATTTTAGGGTCATATTATCTCTGTTCTACGTATATGTTGACATCGCTGTCCGTTCTTTCTATCGCTCTTTGATTTGAATTAGTATAATATAAAATTTTATACTTGTGTTAGATATGAAGACACATATTCATTTTCGAGCAAATGTTATCGCGTAAAATTTTATTCATTGCTGCATCATTGCTACCGTTAATCGATCAACTATTTTAACTGAAGGCCATGAGATTAAAAAGTATCCCACGCTAATTTATTGTTCCACTCGCGCAGTTCCACAACTAAATTACCGTTACCCAGGACCCTAAAATATTAAAACTTGTTCGACGTATTTTTTGGAATATATACACATAAAACCAACATATTATTTTACGTAATACTCCATTTCAAAATTAATCTTAAGGAGAAGAAACGAATGGAGTATTATGCTACATTCGGCATACTTTTGGGGAGGGATTACATTATATTATATTCGTAAATGGATGGCAGGATTTTCTATGCCAACACATTATTATTTGGTTTCCTGAAGCTTTGAACAAGCCACTGAGATTGAATTTCTCAACTACAAACCGGTGACTGGTATTCGCACTGAAGCTTTTCTTTAATGTTCGCCATTAGTGAATTGTAGGAAAAAATGATTAATGATGAACTCAGACAATCGTAAAGTGGAGTTGAGTCAAAGAAACAGCAATATTTCTAGACGATTCATATCATAGAAACCAGAATTATTTTAAAGAGAAGAGTGTTTGGCATGGGTGAGTTTTTTTTAACAAGTTTCGCCAAATTCTCAATTCTCTCTTAGATTCGCAATCCCTATATTAACTTCAATCCTGAGTTAAACTAAAATGAATAAGTAATATATAACTAATTTTAATAATTTTGGCTTCATCCTATGCTTATAGATGTGATTCACATATCAATACTTGAATTCAAACTTTTACCGACTTTGTTTTACAATATCCAGCACCTGCCTCTGATTTTAAATCAAACATGATTTAAATCTACTGTAAAAATACCCAGAGTAACCACTTTTACAATATTAGTTCAATGACTGTTGCAATAGGTGTATGCTATAACGCTTGAGCTTAAATCCAAATAGTGCCTTAGTGGAACCTCGCCCAAAAATGACGATGATATAACTCACTGGAGATGAGAGCTTTCAGAGAACCCAGAGGGATTAAAAAAGTAAACTGGTATCTGTTGGCCAATGTATGAACTTCATTTACCCCAATACTTAGAATATATTAAGATCCATTTCATCCACATATTTCAAAGTAACTTTGAGGGTTGGTTAAAGAAATAGCACTTTCGCTATCTTCGCATTATCTTCATTCTTCTTTGGGTTCCGTCATGTCCATTGGCTTCGGTAGACAAAAACTTTGCTAGAATTTCGCTCAGCATTATTAAATCCGCATCTTACTACGCTCTTTCCTAGCTGGAACTAGCGCCTTTATCGATAAGTACTAATTGCTTTACAGTATTTTACTTATTCATAATTTGAATATTGTGACTGTATTTTTTAATTATCAAGTTCAAAATTATCATTTCAATACCCAAAATTAAATGGGGCCTATCTTACCGTTGCAATACTGTTGGTTGTTAAAGTATTTATTTTGGGTTCTATACGTTTTGTATTTACATCCCTCAGAGCAAGGAGTGAAGGGAGAAAACGATTGTCGTGGGTTTTAACCTACGGGAGTATACTAGTAGTCCATCCTCGTACAATGCCTGTATACGTGACGGGTTCTAGTCCCCCTAGGAAGAAAGATCTTTTCTGGTAGTTAGTTATTAGTTAAAAATTCATTTCTATTAAAACCCCTTCTTTCAATCCTAGAGTTCAACGCATTAATGAGCAATCTTTATTTGAAAAGTATACTCCGTTATTAACGAGAAAAACTCATGAGACCACGCCTTACTCGCATATTTACCACGCCCCGGCACATGTAATGTATCACTTCCCATTAAGTTGACTACATTCATGATGCACGGAAGGTGTACTTAGAAAATGAGAAAGTTTTACTAATGAAATGAGAATAAATTCGAAGTGCCATTATACTTGTCAATAAATTTTTTGAAAAAATATATTAGAAATTGGATTTGTACATGTAAATAGAAAAGAATGACCCATATTAGCTTTAACATAACTAATAAATTTTTTTACCAGTTATTATCAAAAAACTTTTTATTATTTCACATAGAATTTTAACTTTTCCTGCTACGGTTTGGATAATTTTGCGTTATGTTTGTAGGTATTTACCCTGAAATATTCATTGAATGGCCGAACGGGCAAGTAGAATCCATCCTGGTGAGAGAATTTTCCTCTTTACCGGTCATTGTACATAAGAAACGCATGGCATTGAAAGAAATAAACATGGCTGAAGTGGAAATGTGGTGCGAGATGGATTAACTCAGGTTATTCAACCTTAAAATTGCCCCTAAGTTGTCGAAACTGTGGTTGAGTAGATAATATTTCTGGTAGCGTATTAAATATCAGGATATAATTTTATTTAACTTAATTAGTTTTTCGAAAAGAGAACTTTTGGATCAACATGAATAAAACGAAGAGAGAAAGACTGAGTTTTCTCGGAAGAAGAAATGCAAATTAGTTTCCATCAGACGACAAGGTAATCATTGGAGTTCTACATTGTATAGACTTATTACAAATCCATGTAATATAACTAATAATACAGGTATACTCGTAAGAACGCAGAAAATTTGGTTATTAGCCAAATCTCATACATTTTTGATAAAAAACTATAGTTCATTAAAAGGGCTATTTTGGATCATATGCCTCGTGAAAACTTTATCTCATGATGAAACTCCCTACGGGTTTCTATCATCACAGAAATAAAGCGAAAGACAAAGTTTTCATCCACTTTCTCTGGTGGCAGATTTCAAGGCATAGCTTCAGTGTTGACACCTTAATAACTGCAGAAAAGGGGCAAGTTTAAAGTACTTGTTAATTATACAGAAGAATTAGTATAACTATAGTGATTATTTCCAGCTGCGCCAGCCTCCTTAGATCTCACAAACCTCTCGTACCCTTTCTAACCTCGGGCCAAGAGCACGCTTGGAACCTCGGTTTTAGCGCAGGACTCAACAGATAACAGCAGAATTTGAGAGGTTCTCATGAAATAATCTAGATAAAAGATTCACCCAAAGTACCGGTACACTCTCTACGATAAAAAAATGCCATTAACAGGGTGATTTCTCTTAGGCTTAAAACTGGGTTGAAGAATCGGAGGTGGGAACACTGTTTAATATTGGCAAATAATTCAGTAGGTAAATATAATTTATTTACTATTCAAAATTTTGAGTAATGGTTTGTCATAAATAAAACGGATTAAAGAATTTGTTTGAAAGTGTACATAATTTTTAAAGATAAAATATTCACTATAATCCTTGAAGACAGATAAATGTACCTTAGAAATCTCTCACTGGCAGCAGAACTAATTTTACAAAAAAATAACGCATTCAACAACAAAATTCCTCATAAACTTTACATAAAAAACCAAAAAAACTAGCTACTTGCCTGCTTGATTCAATAAGAAGGGCAAATTATATCAGTATACTGAGACACAGCTTTACGAATAACGAAAAATTCAGCCAAACCCTTCCTAAATGACTGATATCATACTGACGTTTTGCCTCGTAGACACACAACGCAAGCGACCAAAAGCGCGAAAAAGAAACAAAGCCGAAGTACGGGGGTAAAAGAGTTGAATTTAAAGGAGGATGAGGTGGAGATAGCCCCCAGTCTCCAATGAACCAAACCGCTCACCGGCTCAAACACGAGGAACAGGGTGCTTGCTATAAGCGTTTAATGAACAAGCTCCCTGATTCCTCCGGAGGTCGCCCTTGACCTCATCTAGAGCGTTTCTACGGTGAATCGCCTCAGAGGTCAAGTCATTGACAGGTCGGAAGCAGTGAACTAAGAACGCTGGGATGCCCGAGTACTGTGAAACCATCAAATGGTTTACTCGCATGAGAAGACGATGTCGGCACTATTTTCAGTGTTGGGAGGGTAAGCTGCAGGAAAGATTGTATCGAAAGGAGTGTGCATATTGTCGATACGTGCGAAGTAAAACGGTCATAAATGACGCTCTTTTTGCCGTGTCAGTGGCATTCATTTCGACTGAAATGCTAATCAAGCATTTGAAATGGAATGTAACCGTCGTCTGGTTCCTCAAAGGGTGAAGTGAGGATGATAAAATGCCACTGAAGTGATCAGCTTGATTTTAGAATTGGATCGAATGCGGGGATTAGGTTTTCATTTTATGAGAACTGAGAGATCGCACTTAGTATGGAGACTGATAGTAGGACAAGGGTTTGAATGATACAATGGGTAGAAGATTCCAATTGGATTTGGCAAATGTTCTGATTAAGGCTAAAGCTCGCCTAAGGAACGGCATTACTTGGAATACATAAATTGGTATTGCTAATAATCTGACTCGTGGACATATTACGAATAAAATATAGTCACTATGAATTGATATCACATATGATAAAAGTCTCGGAGAAACCATTGTTAAATATTATAGATAGTTTTTGATAAATAAACCCAACTCAATTATTACGAAACGAATATAATGAATGTGACTTATTCAAAATACTTCCCTTACATGTACATACTAGAGTGGTCGATGGCCTTTCACCACCCCTCACGTTAGATGAAAGCCCTTTTTTTTGGACTACGCTCTATTAAAAATTGACATATAAAAATTTTGCAATGCAAATAGTGATACGTTTACAAACATAGTCATGATGGACTTGGTCACTTGCATGAGTACATCTAATTGGCCCATTAATATTTTCTTATAAACTTTCTTATGTTCAATTATATTTGAGTACATATAGTCCATGAAGATTGGTACGTCAAGTTTCATACTATCATGATCATTATTTTATACGTGGGAACATGCCGTACATATATTTCAGCGAGAAAATCAAAAAAAGGAAAACAAACAATTGGCTGAAACACCATTGTCTTGAGTTCGACTGTAGTTTTAATTTGATCCCTTGCAAAAACGAAAGGCTTAGCAGTCGCAGGAGAAAAATTTATCTCGATCGTATCGCTGTATTTTTATCCTTGCGCAGATGGAAACATGGTTTCCTTGAGTCGACAAATCGCCCACCCCCCCTCCCTCTGCTTTGGCAACTATCGGAGGGCAGAACCCTGGAAGCGAATGCAATCGCATACAATTAATCAGTCTGTTATGTTTATTTGAGCGAGTAACACAATAGTTTTTCCACTCAAGCTATAAACTTCCAAGGAGAACAAAAAAGAGCAAAAAAAAAGACAACTGGGTGTATGGGGATGGAAGAGGGAGGGGAGGAGCAAGAAATGGGTTGGGAGGAGGGGGGTGGGGGAAGGAGGGAGGATGGGGTAGGAAGGAGGTCCATCTGACCCCATTCCAAATCAAAGGCCGCGCTTCGGCAAAGATTCATTGTGCGAGAGAGAGAAGGCGAGAGCAACCTATTGGGGCGTTCAGACCGCCATATATCATTAGTATCGGGGCAAAAACGACATTCTAATGGTGGATCCCGTTATGGGTCTCATGCCGAGATACCACAAGCAGTAATCCTTCACGTATCCTTCCGCGGTCATTGTTAGTTCTTGTTCACAACTTGTAGCGTTGCCAAGTCAACGAATCTCGAATGGAGATAACGAGTTTAGGAAAAAAGATCCAGAGCAAATTCATACCATTAAATCCTACCACGGAAACAGCAACCAAAGTAATGTTCGCCTTCACTTTAGGATATAAAATTGGAATGGCGATAAGTGAATGACTACTTTTGCTCATAGATTATTTTAATTTCTGTCAGTACGAAAGAAATTGCAAAGAATAATCATATATACAATACCCGAAATAATTTTGATTAGGAAAGTTGTCTACGGGTCATGTAATATCGTATATTAGAGGGGTTATATTAAGGATTAAATTATTGCGTGTGGGATAATTTATATGGATAAAAAAACCATAAACACATTAATCAACCCCAAGGTCTGTCTGATTGGTAGTGATAAATTCACCCAGTACTAAGCCCTACACGGCGTGTGAAGTTAACACATCAGGGTTTGGGGGCCAATTTCTTCCCTTGTGCCGTTATAAGGATAAATTAATAGAATAGATAAAGTAAAAAATAATGAAAATATATGCAGAATGTATGCCAGAATTAAATAAATATGAAAAGAGGGTCCTAAGGTTTTTTATTTTGAAATAATGGATAATGGATGATTGAAATCACCCTACAGATATTTTTAAAAAGAGTTAATGGTTAGAGGTAGGCCAAGAAATTCACTGGCAAAAGTGGCCATAGAGACCCACAAGGAAAGAAATGATAAAAGTCCTAAGGTGAGAATAATAAGCAGGACCCAAGAGCGGGTATTTAACAGAAGCGGCAGGAGAGGTATTTGTAAAATGGGTTGATTTCCAAATGGTACGAAATAATTTTATCAACATTTCAGAAGTTGATCTAAAGAATAGGAGGTCTTCCAAGGTATCGGAATAAAAAACTGCTACTAGTTTGGGACTATGTCAAAAATAAAAGCATACCTGGAACTTCGAAGAGTTTCCTTCAGAAGCGATGGCACGGACGCTCCCTCCCTTCACTTCACGTTCACTGCCACCCCCCGTCTGAATATAATAAGTCAAATTTATTTCCTTTCAATAAAAGGCATCTATCTATTTACAGTATCGCGATTTAGTAATATATACAAATCATTTGTACGGCACAATAGAGCACAAAAATAAAATAGACAACACGTAAATGGACACCCTTGTATCAGTATTAAGCTTTCGGCCTTCTCTTAGGCCTTCTTCAGGTCAGATTGGAAGTTTTCGGGTAGAGGGAATGCGAGGTCTGGGTAAGAGAGGCGCAGGGTATGCTGGGAAGGGAATTAGTGATGATGGTTAAGGGCGGGAATTTCAAAAGATCGGAAAGCTAATAAGTGCGCGGCCTTTCAACTTAGAATTTGGTGAGTACCATCCCCCTCGTTATGCTACATAATGTTAATTTTCATGAGAAAAACTCCCTATTTCGTAAATATGTAGACTTAAAAACAGTTTTGTTCGATTTTCCACTGTCACTTGGTCACATATAATGTGACCACGCACCTTATTTTGTCTCGGTCAAAAAGCATGAAATCTGAAGATGTGAATGTGTCTCGGACGCTCGACCGCGACGAAATGTATCCACAGATCCCTGATCTGTAATATTCTTACCCCGTTGAAAAGGATCTGCGCGGAAAACTCGGCGCTCTTATTCTTTTTGGAGAGAAATAACCTTACTATTACACGCACCCTCCATCACGTCAGTAACTTGAAGGCTCGTCAGTCGGCTGGTGCAATTTGCGAGACATTTCCCTCTCAAGACTAGAGAAAAACTACCAACTACATAGCTTTGCTTGCTTGAAAGTGACAGGGAAGAAGAGGAGGGGTTGTATGATGAAGAGATATTGGTATACAGTCATAACTCCGCGCACATTTCTTCAAAAGCACTGTTTTCAACTCGGCAACAGGACGACCTTGAATCATTTGATTCTATCGACAATCATTCCTTTCAGTCTTTGAATATGGCGTGCGTTGAATGACAAGCATGGTTTGAATTCATTTGGTTCAATGCAACGAGTCGTTCAGTTTGGAACGAATCATTGTTGGACGACACAGCTCACGGGTATTGTGGAACGTTTGGGGAATTGAAAGGGTTTATGTATTTGCTGCGCCCTCTCTCTTCTTGTTCCCCCTCGCCCTTCATCGTACCCTTTGCACACCTCGGCGCTCAAATGTCCGCGTAATTCCATCACCGCGAGTGAGTGAACCATGAGCTAATTCCAGTTGCCCACCATTAAAATTGGACCCTTAAAATATGTGCCGGCGAAAATTAAATGAGCTTCCGGCCCACCGGTAATTAAATATTATTTATAAAATGTACTCGAATGCATTCTGCGGCTCTCGAACCGCGTGAATTATTGCGGGGTGGTTTCCGCGGTATACTTCGACAAAATTGGCATCAGCATTGGCATATCTGCCAACCAGTAGTGTTAAGAGAATTCAAATGATATGTGTTTTAAGGCTTACTGCAAATTTTGTCGTTTATAATAAAGGAATTACGTGTACGCTAATGTTGAAATAAACCGTCGGGCATGACTTCTATTCTGTCATGTATTATATCTATTTTGTAATCAATTTAAATTAACCAATTAATAGTTAAAATACAACAATTTTGTGAGAAAAATAACAATAATTCGTACCAGAAGGGTTGAACAAGACGTATAGGGATATTTGCAGAAGAGGATAGCACCATATGGAGAACTCTATGGCAAAGAAGAAATAGATGGATTGGAAACACATAGGGCACAATGGATTGATTAGGAATAAAATAGATGGAAAAGTAGGAGGGAAGTTTCCACGCGGAAGACCAAGAGACATGCACATAGGACAAATTAAGAAGGGCATAAAACAGAAAAGGGATCAGGGATTGAGGGAATGGGCATTAAATAGAGCAGAATGTAGGGCTGCAGTAAACCAATCTTAGGATTGAAATACTGATGATGATGACACATTTGGATGGCACAATATAACAACACAAAGGCTCAAACTTTATAAGATAGTTCGAAGAAACTGTAACAAATACCGCCACGGTAACTCAAACTGAGTACCCATAATGTGTGAAAAAGTGCAAGAAATTTCTTAAAGCAAAAAATTACTCACTCAGTAGATAAATACAGGTATTTGAACCCAGTTTAAAGACTTTTGGCAAGTTCTTTAGCCAATTAAGAGACCGAAGCGTCCTCTTCAACTATGAGTTCTTAAAAGGCTAAAAGGATAAAAGCTGTTCCTACGATTTAACGCATAGGTAACAATGTAATATCAAGGTGTGTCGTAGGGGTGCGGATGGCGCCACAGTCCACGAGTTCAAAGCCAACGTTTACACACGGATAGTATTTTTAAAGCAAACATTTGAAAGGAACTCTTAGTAACGTTGCAAGAGTAATTTCAGTGGAGTCATCATTCACTCATTGCGCCAACGTTTAATAGTTTGTGCTGTTAAACTACAGCGCTAGCGTTTAAAGTCAACGTTTAAACACTAAGGTTGACTTGCACCTCGTGTACTGTGTCGATTACCTTACGTTCCCATTACTTCGCGATATTGTTTACCGCGTATTTCGCCTGTACATTTCATTTCCTGAAATATCCCAGAAACTTAGCTCCCCTATAAGGACACAGGTCGCTTAACTAGCAAAATCGCTGGAGTAAAATTTCGTATCTAGATCATGGAATATGGGGATCTTCTCTGATATAGCCTCCCTGACTTTTAAATCCTTTCTTGCGGTTTAATTACATTTTTACATGAATGCCTTTCTTTTTTCTCATTTCAGTTCCCGCATTCTACTTCTCCTCCGATCTTCAAAATCCCTCTATCATCTAAGTATTTTCCTACAACCACTGTTTCATTCCTCTTTAATTGGCACCAACAGTCATTTCTTTCTCCCCAACGTTAAACAATTATTTTTGACTACTCTTTGGTCCTTGCCATTTTAATCTGATATTTTATAATGTCATCAGTTGACGCTTTAAGCTTCAATGGTCGCGTTCAACATTAATCACCCCAATATTGAGAGTGGTCAAAACGTCGTGGACTTTGGTGACGTCAAAAATCACCTACACCCTATATTCTACTTTGCTCTGAGCGTTCTCGACACTTGTCCCGATTGACTGGACACCTTGAAATTGGGTGAGCTAGACGATCTCACGATGAATCGGGGGTTGAGTCGGGGGGAGAAACTGAAAGGGACAGCTGCTTCATTCTTTCTTATCAGGCACTGTCAACCTGGAGAAGGAGGGCATATCGCTACCTAGGATGAGGCAGCGGGTGTCGATTCTTCCCTCGCATCAAATCGGTGAGATCTTTGGTCGAATGGGATCGCTTGTTTTTACTCTACACCCACTCGAATTGGGTTTTTCGCGTCCCTGTCTCCTTTCTTCCTCGTCTTCGGATCCCCTTTCTTGCATCCTCCCTCCATAGAATATTGTCAATCACCATTAAGTTAGAAGGAGGAACCAGAGGGGGAGATCGCCCAAAAACGGCCAGAGCTTGGCGATTGTTAGATTTGAGATTTAAGGGTCAGCCTCTTTGAAATCCAGTAATATCTGGGATCATTTCGGTACGCCTGTCCCCTCACCCTATGGTTCTTTGGCAATATGCTGGTTTATCATTGACCTAGCTCAGCTCTTATTGTTTCAATATATTTGGACAGCCACGGCCTACATGGTGTTCCGAGTTCCTGTCCATCGCTAGTGATAGTAGTGGCCTAAGCCCTATTGCCTTAAGGTAGCAAGGGATATTTTTTTCTAATCATCCAAACAGTTCTGGCCACTTTTTTGTCATCTGCATTTTATCACCTTCCCATTGATTACCTCACGACTCATACAACTTCCTATATTGCTGAAGTTTTAGATAAACTCGATGCCTTCACCGGTAATTTTGACACTGAGTGCGCTACTCGTACTCCGTGATATCCGGTCCATGAATGCTGTTTGAAAAAGTTGTTTTTTAAGAAATTTCTCCAGAATATCATTAACAAATTTTATGCTAACAATTTAAAATAAATATATTTAGTTGATTCATGGGTACAAAGTTATTTCTTACATACAACACCAAAGTGTTCAATCGAATTTCCGCACTCCAAAACATACAAAGGAAATTGCCTAAGAACCTGCAGCAGCAAAAAGTGCGTCAAAATTACTCTTTTGGTGTTTCCCTATAGTTCCAAAAAATACTATATTTCCACATTTATGGGAAAAGTAATAGAAAAATGGGAATGAGTTAAAGATCAGAAACTAAATTGAAATAGATTTTAAGCATAATAATTATGAAGATTACCTTTCAGCGATAGGTCATGTGTCAGATCAATTAATGTCGGAGGAAATGGCGTAGTTCCCGCGAGAAATCGGATGGATATAAAAGTATCCTTGTAAGTCCAATTGGCAATACATTCAGCACCCAAATTTATAGCTATGAATAAAAAGAATCCAATGGAAATTAATATATTATGAAGGAAGAAAATGGGGCATGAGTAAGGTAATTTAAATTAAATGAAAAGTTTCCAATCCAACCAATAAGCGAGATATTTTTTTCTTAAAATTTATTCTTCAACCTTAGTCTATTTTTAAGTCATTTCACTTTTTCTGGTGAAGTGGTCAACGAATTCGAAGTGAATTTGGCGAATTTTAGCCATGGTGACGAACGATGTGTGAGTAGGTGCGTTGTCCTGATGGAAATAAGGTTTCTTCTTCTTCAAGCGAGGCCGTTTTCTTGCAATTTCTGCCTTCAGCTTGTCAAGCAATGATGCATGGTATCTTTTTGAAGAGAATCGATTAATTTTTGGACCATCCCAAAAAACAGCTGATCATATTTGATATTTAAGAGTCCCAGTACACAGCATTCAACTCGTCTTTGATTTGCGCAGGCATGTTGTATTTTTAAAAAATATTTAATGAATAGTTCTAACTCAATCTTTTCCATATTCACAAAAACCCTCGCAATAACTTGCCCAATTGATTGTTGAACAACCGAGTGCCAAAAATGGCTGAAATTATGGTATCCTTCAACGCATGCGCAAACATTCGCCAATATTTAATGAAGAGTACTGCCACCTCCGGGAACATTTTAGAAGCATTTCATGCATAAAATTTTATCCTCTTAACACACATAATATCGTACGTACTTGGGATTGCGAGAAAGTTTCACTATTTGTTCTTCTCTCTCAAGTTGAATCACACATTTCATCGTTTCTATCCTGAGTGACGTATCTAAGCAAAGAAATAGTGGTTCAACAAAAAGTTAGACACACGAGGTCTGTTCAAAAAGTAAGGGGACTTTATATTTTTATGAAAAATATTTTTTTCAAAGCCGGTAAATATGTCTAAGGCGTAATTTTGGTGTTGTTTTTGGCCAAAAAATCTCTCACAAACAATGATGTGTGATCAGGTGCATCATCGTGATGCAAAAGCCATGAATTGCATTTCCATGATTTCGGTCGTTTTTTTCCTATTTCCTCCCGCAAACAGTGCATAACTTCAAGTTAGTACTCCTTATTAACCATACAACCTAAAGATTAGAACTCTTGATTCACTACGCCACGGTCATCGAAACAAACAGTGATCAAAACCTTGACCATTGAGCAAACTTTGTGTGCTTTTTGCAGTCTTTGTTCTCCTAAGTTTTTCCATTGTAACGATTGGCTTTTGACGTCTGACGCTTCGACGTCATAACCATATGACGTCATGTTCATGATTCGTCACCAGTTATGACCTATGTGGGGAAATCAGGATCATCATTGACGTCATTCAACAGCTGCTGAGCGATGCTCATGCGCTGTTACACGCGCGCTCATGGCACGAGCCAACCAATGTGTCAACATCCTCAATACCTTCTCTAATAGTGATTTTACGAATTTTCAAAGCAATTTTCTTCACTACTTTAAAGTCTTTATCTGTTGTTTATGTGCTGTAGGATCCGTGTGGTTCGTCATTGGCATCTTTTCGGCCATTTTGGAAGAGCTTGTACCTCTAATTAACATTTTTTCACTCAGAGCAGGATCATCGCATGCCTCTGTTAGTATTTCAAGTGTTCTTGAGTACTTAATTCTATTTTTTCACTAAATTTGATTAAATTCTTTGATCCATTTTTTATAGCGAAAAATCGCCGAGTACACTTCTAACATTGTATTGTATTTGTCAATAACAAACTAATTATGCTATATTGCTGACATTGTAAACAAATGCTTGGGTCACATGTACCAGCAAAACACAAAGAAATCGAAAGTATGTTGCCGGTGGAAATTTGAAAAGTCACCTTATTCATAGAACCTACCTCGTAGGCATGAGTATTACTTGGGTATTATGAATTTTCCTCTGGGAAGAAATGATTCGTGAATCATGTTGACAATACAGATTTCATCGTTAAGTGGACATGAGGTACACCACTAGCGAGGACTGATAAATGTTAGGCAGTTTACTAAGGATCGGTGAATTCTGGCTGATATATATATTTACTTTAATACCTTCCTTTACTCACGGTGACATGTAGCAAAATTTCCAACTCCTAAGGCGTATAGTATGGAGTGGTTTTTTTTCTAACACTCAATTAAAACTTTTTCGGAAGAAAACCACAGTTTCGGAAAACGTTACATTTACTGAAAATAGCATCCGCATTCACAAAATGTTGAGCCTCAACTTTTGTTGAAGAGTGCTGCCATCTTTATGTTGAGGTTGTAAATAAATCAGGCAACCCCTCCCATACTCAACTCAATGATTTTTCTCCGAAAAAATTTCGAGTTTTAAAAAGAGTGACCGATCAAATTTAGTCATTTTAATATGAATTATCAGTGATGATGACTTTGTGCTTCTTTTTAAAAATTTTGTTTTAAAATAAATTATAGATAACCTTCTACAAAACAAGCCAATCACCACAAACAGTTGGTTTTATTCATTAAAATATTTTTCAATTAGAACGTTTATTAGACGCTTTTAAAGAAAGAAATTCAAATATTCATGTAATCACCAAAAGTATGATGAATACTTTACGCCAGGGGCATACGATAACGTAATATCCACGCCCTGCTATTGTGGATTTTGATTACAATATGTTTGCAAAAATATAATTATAGTGATTTTCGCAACACTTTTACTGCTACTAATCTGATAAGAAATCAATATGCTTGTTCGCCAAAGTACTCAGTATCATTGAATCTCTGCCAAATTTGTACAAATTTTCATCAACACTAATATAGTTTTTCTAATTCCAAAGAAAACTGCGGGAGATGCCGCAACAGTCACTTTTAACGGAGTCATCCGCTAATGTGCATTTCAATGCAACAATTTCAGAGTGTAAAAATCATTCGCCTTGACTGGGACTCGAACCCAGATCCCTCAATATCCGGTCGAGTGCTTTAGCCACTTAAGCTACCGAGGCGTCCTTTTAAACTCTGAAATTTTGGGGCTTTTAAAGGAACTAGATGTTGTGACGAAATACTGTACATACAATGTCACATGCATTCGTACTGTTGCGGCATCTCCCGCAGTTTTCTTTGGAATCTGTCAAAGTATTAACACCATAAGTGTTTAAAGTTGGCTTTAACCTCGTGGACTGTGGCGCCTCGCGCACGACTACGAATGCATGTGACATTGTATGTACGGTATTTCGTCATAACATCTAGTTCCTTTAAAAGCCCCAAAATTTCAGAGTTTAAGAGGACGCCTCGGTAGCTTAAGTGGCTAAAGCACTCGACCGGATATTGAGGGATCTGGGTTCGAGTCCCAGTCAAGGCGATTGATTTTTACACTCTGAAATTGTTGCATTGATAGTTTTTCTACAAAAAGCAGTCGGTTGTTCACCTATCACGCCTAAAAATACTGCGAATACGTACTTCAAAGCTCCTAAAACTATGCTTTTTAGTGCATCCACATGCTCTCTTCATCATGCTTTCTTTGTGTTTTCACCCTCTTTTGATGCCGAAAGCCCATTTCACTTCATCTATTCTTATTTTTGAGGTAAAATCATCATTTCCATCACAAAATTTTAGCAATGCACATCGCGCTATCTTTAGAGCCTTTCTTTCATTTATCTAGTATTTCTCCCCAACAATTTCTCCTTTCTATACTCAACACAATTTTGACTTTTTGCTCAACGTTTTACGCAACTTTTTCCTTCTGTATCTCACACACCCAATTTTAAGATTGTCTGTTTTTATCAAAGTCGAATGCACTCAAAATTTATTTAACATTTGAAAAATATTTAAATCCATCTTTGACGTTCGCGGAATCATAAATCAAAAGTGAAACTTTATGATATGATTGTATCACGTCTACGAAATAGCGTATTCCGATGAGAAAATGTTTCAGTCTAGGCCTTTGGCTTACATTCTACTGTAACACGGGGGTGGTTATTCATGTACAGTACAAACTGTAACATTGAAATTCATATTACGGTGGAAACAAAGCTGGACAAAAAGCAAAACACACCACAAAATAATAATATCATCCAAAAGTTAGAAAGTGACTTAATTGGTTATTTTGCAAGTTTGGTTAATTAAAACTGTTGGACAAATAAATACCTACCAGCGGATCAAGGCTTCACATTTGTACCCAAACGGGGAATAATATGCGTCCCGCTGGTACGAAAATCTCCCTGGGAACAATTTTGAAGCCCTGGACTTGAAAGAGAGGAGAAAGAGAGCGGGTGGAAAAAAAACAAGAGGAAATCGCGTGACGCGCAAATTTAATCCCTCCAAAATACCCGAGTGGAAGAATGAGAACGCATAAGCGTATGATAATTGGATACGGACGCCCGCTCACGCGAATTCACATCAAAATAATAAATAACAATAATAATATAACAAAACTAATCCCAAACACAATTCCCGGGCATCATTTTGCCATCGCGTCGGCGCCATATTGCACGAATGTGCGCACGGAAGGCAACGAGGTGAGACATGCACGTGCAGTAGCCGTGAGGGAGATGGCGGACACTTTTCGGACGCGGGGGCAGAGGAGAGAGAGAGAGAAGGGGAAGGGTGGATAGGGGATGATTGCAAAATGTGAAGCAACGAAATGACCAGATTGAATAATAACGTGTCTCCGAGCGGCGACCTCGGCCACATGAACACTAGAAAATTAGTTGGGAAATTCCCATCGGGAATAACCTGTGAAGTTTGTAAAAACGCACATTTTACTCTATAAGTTGCCATAGTTGAGGGTCAATTAATTTTAGTTTACCTATTTTTAATTTTATAAATATTATTGATTTAATTAATGCAAATCAAATGTCACATTGTTTCACATCCATTTCTATAATCTTATTTTAGGGTGATTCATTTCTTTCACGTTTTTCTCAAGAACTATGTGATATGAAAATGATTCCTAAAATTGGAACTTTGTCAATCAAACACCCTTGATCCCTCGTAATGGTCTCATACACCAATGCATAGTAGGTATATAAGTCTATCAATTCTGTCTGAATTAAACTGAAACGTTTTATATTTTATGTTTGATTGAGTTGAACATGTAATCTTCGAGTTTCTAGTGTCCAGGAATCTTTTTTTCCTGGCTCAAAGTCATATACGGTTGCTAGAATACCTAAGTTATTTCTTGTAAGTTAATAAATCACTGGAGAGGTAGCAATCATTTTTAAAATCAGTGGTAGAACCTCAGCTTTATTCCGGGGAGCGTTTTTTTCGTTTGGAGTAGCTTAAGGTGTTGAACGGAAGGCATTTGCCTTGATTAACGGTGGTCATAATAAGCAAAAATTGTAGCAGAGATGTTGACGTTGCAGAAATTAACAAACGTCGATCAACAACCACCACATCGATTCTCAGAATGTTACAGATTCCCAACTTATTCAACCACATTCTTACCAACAACCTTCAACATTCTTCCCTCACACAATAATCGGGCATCACGATTCTAACCATTAATCCTAAGCACTGCAATAAACCAGAATGTGTTATGCGTCCAATGTTTTCCCCGTGGCAAAGGTCAATAATCACTGAGCAAGGCCTCTAACGCAATGTAAGCCACCCGTTGAGGTAAAACATCGAAAACTTTATCCCTTTCAAGGTAACCTTTGTCTAAAATTCAACCCTAGCGAATGAACCACATCACTAAATACTCGCTGTAGTATCTACATGTATTTTTGTAAATATCTCCTAGATCTCCTCTCACTCCGTAAATTTTCTCACTCTAACGCGGGCGAAAAAATCTTTGAAGGTACTTTCAATCTCCATATTTCACTGCTTACCCATTAAAGATACCTCCCATCAACATCTAAGCCATAGAGTAAGTGGTCATTCTGGATCTCACGGTATTGTACTCTCCTGGCTTCAATTGCCAAATGTTAACTATGATTTTGTCATCACCCTCTCAGTCTTTTCCATTCTAGTTTCAAAGACGCTATAAATACGCCTCTCAAAGCCTTCACCTCGACTTATTTTTCTTCCAATTTAGCCTCTCTTTGACAATGCTTGAAAATAAAACTCCTTTGATCTCGAATTTTCCTGACCAACCTAAATTCCAATTACATTGTCACCGTCATAATGGCAGAATACGCCATAATGGCAGTGTTACCCTAAATGAAATCGTCAGTTTCAATTTCAATATAAGAAACATTGACTTCTTATCAAATATTTTATATAATATATTAATATTTAAGTATCAATGCGTGCATCTAATTGACAAAAAAGAATACATGCTTTAGAGCTGTGATAGATTGTTAAGTACTTCAGAATACGGAAAAGTAAATACAAATATGAAATAGCGCAAGATAATTAGAAGTCATAAATGTATTTCCGCTAAACTAGAAATAGTTATATTATCTCTTTAATTTCGTAATTTTTATCATTTATAATCCCTATTTGGAAGTATTTTGGCAGTCATCTACGGTGTAAGGGTAGGTTTTACATGGAGCCTGCATTTACCACTTCTCTACCAGTTAACCCTAACATTCATGACGCAAAATATACTTAAAGCCCACTCTATAAATTACATATTGCAAGAAACTGCGGGAGATGCTGCAACAGAGACTTAACGGAGTCATCCGCTAATATGCATTTCAATGCAAAAATTTCAGTGTAAAAAAATTCGCCTTGACCGAAAGTCGAACTCGGATCCCTCAATGTTCCGCCGAGTGCTTTAGTTAGTTAACCTATCGAGGCGTCCTCCTCAGTGCTGAAATTTCGGGGGCTTTAATGGAACAAGATGTTGTGACGAAATACCGTACATACAATGTCACAGGCAGTCGTAGTCTACTTCCAAACCTTTGTATTAATACGCTTACCAGTCATTATAACACACCTGCAGTATTGAATAAAATTCATATGATTCCTTTAAATTATCACTTTGCAAAATATAGAAATAGCAATGAACACGCATATTTTCCATGGTGAAAAACTGACAAGGTAGACCTTGAACTGGAAATTTAACGGCGGAAGAAATCACAAAAAGCGAAGTTTTCCTAAGTGTCTATTAATAGTATGTAATCAGGAGACACCAAATAGACTGTGGAAAGGAGTAATTTACACTAGTAAACTCGCAATTCAAAGAGCCCCAATTTCGCATTTAATGAAAGTGAAATACTGAGGATTTGGATTAAGATCATAGATCGTCTTCGTGCGAACTTTTACACCTGGATAAAGTATGGATTCCCAAATCACTCAATATTCAAGTATACACAAAATCTTGCCTGTTCTACTGGACTGGAAGACATTTAGAAATCATTCCATGGCAAAAAGTAACTTTTTCCACGTTGAGCGGAGATAGATCTCGCAACGAGAGCGCTTTTGGCGATATTTTTCTGCTATCAACAAAAATAGACATATATCACATGCATAAAAGTCGCCTATATGTTGGCAATAAACAAATACACATACTACCCTCCCGGAACATCATAAGTAAGAAAAAAACCATTACTTGGGACATTTATTATCACCATAAGCATCCCTAACCAGTTCATGGTCTCCAAACCTAATTTTTCAAGCTGAATGCATAATTTTATCACACATCATTACTCCATCAAAAGTGGCTAGCAGCAATTCAAACTTTAAAAGCCCACAGGTAACTGACGTGGGTTACGTTGCTTTTACAAGATCTCCTATTACCGTTTCCACAACCCGCTGCAGCAATTTACATTGGTGGCAAAAAATCATTATACGAGGGTCATCCGGAAAGTAGTACCCGTTCGTGCCGCATGAAGTGCTGCCGACGCGAGTAGCCGCTGGACGAGGTCAGATAGCTTCAGTGGCTTGTCTGCCTTCTCTGAGCCAAGTTGCGTGACGCTAGCATTGCCTGTGTTGTTTCTGTGATTGTTTACAATGTTTAAAAAAATTGAGAACGCCGCCAGTTGTGAAGTGATTAAATTCCTCAATGCAAGAAACGTTCGCCCATGTGATATTCATCGCCAATTAAAGGAGGTGTATGGAGACAATGTAATGGACGAGTCGTCTGTTCGGCGGTGGTGTCGCAACTTCAACATGGGGAGGGGGAACACACACGACGATGAGCGTTCGGGGAGACCGTCTGTCATTACAGACCAACTGGTGAGCTCAGTTGACGAATTCGTGAGGAACGATCGGCGCGTCACAATTGATGACATCTGTGAGCATTTTCCCAATGTTTCTCGAACAATTGTTCATGAAATTGTTAAACACCATCTGCATTATGCAAACATTTGTGCAAGATGGGTCCCTCGCGTATCTCAATGAGCTGGCGGCGAAGGACTATGCAGCAGGAATACAGAAACTTGTCACACGTTATGACAAATGCCTTAATTTGCTTGGAGATTATGTTGAGAAGTAGTTTAAAGTATCCTCTTTCAAATAAAATTTTTTATGTTTGTTAATATTTACTTTTGTGTCTTTATTTCACGAACGGGTACTACTTTCCGGATGTCCCTCGTACATTTTTTTGGGACAGACCCTGTTTTATGTAAAAACTTTGACAAATGAAAGGGGGAAGGGTAATGAAGGCTTTTACGTTGGGGCTAAATGTTCATATTTACTTGACATACGAAGGTTATTATTGGAACTCCGTATTACATATTAAAAATGAAAAGAGATTCCGGCTATGAAAGATATAAATGATGACTCGATCCTCAATTTCGCAATTTGTGACGGCAGCAAAAAAAAATTTATCCAAACCTAACTTTAATTACTCCATCAATACCAGCGACATTCCATATGTAATTTACCATTTCTATTTCACATAACTCCTAAAGAGACGAATTAGATACCGTACCTTGGCATAGTAAAAAACTAAAAAACCTAGGCATTACTTCTGATCGGGCTCATAGCAAGAAGTCCCTACTTGAACCAGTAAGGCATGAATTCTGGGCCTATTTGCAAGAAATACTTTGAGGGAAGGAAACACTATGCTCCAAAGTATGCACCATTCTTATGCAAGCAGTCGCCATGCCCCATTTTAAGTAATATTAATTTGCACTGCTGTTCTCACACCTAGATTACGATAATAATAACAAATGCCACTGTGATTGCAGCTGTAAGATTCATAAATGGCCTAAAACAATGGGGCCATGCAAGTAACTCTCAAGCTAGTATTAAGTGGGTCGATTATAAGGAGATTCGAACTCATTAACTAATAACCATGGCTTTTAATGATTAAACTGAATGTTTTTGGATAACAACGAAAGTAACAACAAATGAATCAGGAACAACGCCATTGACCTCAATATCCCCAACACCGTACCCCTCCCGCTTTAATAAACTGTAGCAACTTACTTTTAGTTAGAATCCCTCCGCTAATACGAATTAGAAACTTGAGAAAACTTCTATCAAAATAAAAATAATGCGTACAAGGTAATTGTGAATGTAAATTCACTCTAAATATATATGAAAAACATCCACCCGAGTTATTCTTCATGTATTCTGCATACTACTTATGTCTATTAATATTATTATTACTTGTGGCTGATAAAACAGTTCTGAGTAAGTAGTTGCAGTGTGTTATTCAATACTACATTCAAACTAATTCCATTCGTGTTAATCGCAAAACGGACAGAGTTATAATTGATGAAGAAAAAAGGTATTAGTGATTTCTAAAATGTTTTAAATGTTTTTATGGCTGACTATGATAGCTGCATGCTTATACCAATGCACGGAAGACATTTCATCTCTTCCGTGCATTGGTATAAGCATTCAGTTCTTTTGTACTGCCCTCTCTGATGAAATTACAAACCAAGCTGGCAGAATGCATTTCAGTCGAAGAGTGTTAATTTCTTTTTATTATTAATGTGAAAATGTATAGTGCATCATTTTTTGTAACGTTCTCTTTTTTAACTTTCTAAATCAGTCGATGAAGCTTCGTTTTGTTGCCTGTCATATGAGATAGTTGCTCACGCTAATGGACAACATAAACAGTAAAATTAATGCATACGTTTACCTATGCTCACTAAATAAAGACTGGTGACCCGCCCCTGTAATTACAGCTACCGCAATAGACGAATTATATTCACATACGATAGCATTAAGGGATGAGAGTTACTCATTGATGGACATTTACCGAAAATGGATGTATTTTCAATCATATTCGCTGATCCAATTAAATAAAATAGTTGTCGTAGTTTTATCAAACCAACAATTTCTGTGATTTACTCGCAAGCCTTTTCCATCTAAAGGACAGATTTCAAAAATATTTGTGTCTCTTGAGGGAGTGAAATTTTCGTATTTATAGGATTTGAAGCGTCAAACGTCATTTCCTTGATCACACTGACAACAGATGAGGGGAAAAAATCAAATCAACATATTCGAAAACCTTGAAAACACAAAATCTTGCCTGTTCTTATGGACTGAGGTTTCGTGGACCGGAAGACATTTAAAAATCACTTCACGGAAAAAAGTAACCTTTTCCACGTTCAGCGGAGATGTATCTCTAAGAAGCTTACAGCAAAAATGAGAAAAGGGACTTAAGGGAACGAATGGATAAGCAGAAGCGGATACGGAGGAAAGACGCAAAGGCGGATACGGAGGAAAGACTCGGGGGAGGTCAAATTGAGAACGCTTATGCTCGTTCACTGGTCAAGCGTAAGTTTGAGTAGGTGGACAGGGGTAGGAAGGAGGAAACGGAGGGTGGAGCAGTAGCGTCAAGGAAATGTAAGAGGAAATGAAGTAGAATGGAATGGTATGAAAAGGAGCCGGGTATAATATCCGGAGGTGAAATATTTATCACTTCCTGGGTCTGAGCTGGTGTTTTTGGTTGGGTGGAAAGGAAGGATAGAAAGAGATAAAGAAGTACGCAACTCGAGGGGGAATATTAAAAAAAGACTGAAAAAGATTGAGTGGTTGCATCCACTAACCGAACGGTGTCAGTATCTCATTGTTGTGGTTGTTCATATACGTCCATATATTGGCGCCGGTAGGTTCTCGGTACTGTCAAAATTTTTCTTTAAATGTTATCACCATCACTATTTTACTCTCTAGCAAAAACTGGGCTCGCGAATTTTATTACCAAACTCCATTGACGGGCAGCAGTACCAGAAATCGCGAAATGAGTAGCAATAGTGTAACAAAATATCCTTATCGTGCCCCTGGCATGAGTTTTGTAACATCCGTTATAACATTATACTATTATTGAGCTGCCTACTGTTTAAGGTAGGTTTTGGTTGGAAACAGACATACATTGAAACACTGATACATTCCTTAGACCCTCCTAACAAAACACTACCTCACAAACCGAAACTATGGTAAGCTCATCTTTAATTCTACATCATTCTTTCCTCTCTTCATTCCATTCAAGTTGCCTATTACTTCCTCTTCCTCTCTTGGTAAATGTTTTCCCCTCTATCATAGTTTTCAACATCCATCCTCCAGTCAAAATTCGCTGTATTCATTATTCCTCCTTCCTTTGGGTTTCAATCAACATTATTCCCTCCTTCCCCAATCTCTAGCTGATCTCTCCACTCTATCCTTATTCACCATGCCCTGTACATTTTGTTTGTTGTCTTAGCGTTTAATTTCAGCCTTTTTTTAAATTAGCTCCTGATGATTGAACCCATATTCAAAATATCTAATGGCGTTTCTGATTGCTTCCAGATGTAATTTCTGAATTACTGAGCTATTCATTGGCTGAAGTAATGTATTTAATACTTGCAGACACATTTTAAAACTATTTACCGATTTTGACTGACTTTTTACGACATGAAATATATATTACCAAAAAATGGGGAAAATAGGATTTCCATCTGTCCAATTATTTTCCCTACCAGCAATTTTGTTCATTTGAAAGTAAACTTTATGGTGGGTTAAGGTATAACCAAATATTGTATTGGTAGTATTCGATAACCCGCTCATTCTAATTACAAAAATTTTGAAGTACCTAGAAAACCACATCGATAAGAACATGCACCACCTGGATATCAGACTAATGCAAGCAATATACTGTTTACACATATTCAAATTTACATACCGAACTCTAGATCAAAAATATAGTATGATTCTTGGAGAAAATGTAACATCTATGCTTAGATCAAATACTTTTTATAGATCCTTGACAGGAGTTTGAAATTTGATGCAAACTGAGAAAAATACTCTCGACTGCACGTTTAAACTCTGTGATGAATAGATACTAAAATAATTTGCACAGGCTATCTTAAAACCCTAGTATTTCTATTAATTCAATGGTGAATTTTTTGTGCTTATTCATTTCAACTTCTCTCTTCCATTAATAACAGGCCAAAATGGTCTGTTTGTCAGAAATTTGAGGGTATCGTAGGGAAAATGACTTTACTTCCTCGGTGCTGAACACATTGTCTTGAGAATTTCAATGATTTGGTCTATGGGGTAAAGCTGCTTCAACCGGATTTTGCAATATAAAATAAATATGTATACTATAAACCAAAAAAATATCTACTTTCTTTTTGTGATCATTATCAAACCATGATACCCAATTATTTTTGGCGTGTTTGAAGTCTAGAAAATCAATTGATCTTCAATTTAATATGGGAACTTTGGAATAATGCGTGGAGGATTCAATAGACTTTAGACCACGGAGCGTCGACCGTCCGATTAAATATCACTTGAAAAATGTATTAATATATTGATATCTTCAACAAATTATACTACAATGATATGACAATTTGTATTTATACTTCTTAGAAAGAAAATATTGAAGCTTTAGGGATCGATAAAGCCAGTATTAAATACTTTTGGTTCAAGATCAAGGCTGAGGTAGTGGAAGCTTCAGAGGCAAAAGATCCTGTCTGAATCAAATAATAACATATACGAGTAGAAAGGCAAAAGGGTACTTACAAAAATTGGACAGGATGAAAACAAGTTGCAACAGAGTGACACAGTCATACGCTTTCAGTGTCCATTACAGTAGCCAAAACCTATTACACTTTTGTCCATCAAACAACGACAGGAAAAGTCATATATATGATATATGGATGAATATTTACTTATAACATATCAAAGGAAAAATAGGTACTCATTTTTTTTCTCTCCTAAGCTTCCCTCCAGCATTTATAAAAAAATATTTTTGAGGTGGATGAGTAAATATTGGAATCCTTCATAATTAACCTAAAAAGACCGGTGGGACGAAGAATGGGTATGAGCGGGCCGCACTTAGGGGAAGGAGTGGTTAAATGCGCCCCGTGGATGTAAGTCCGTTTGGAAGTTTACGGTGTGGAGGAGGAATTTGGAGGGGGAAAGGCGAAGAAGGGGGGACAGAAAGCGAGCAGAGGTGGTAAGTATGGAGTGGGACGAACTGTGGCAGAGGGGTGAGGGAGGTGAGGAATTGAGTGTGTGGAGAATGAGGGGAGTAGGTGCTGGGGATCTGGTGGAGTAGGGAGGAATGCGGGGAGGGTGGGTAGTTAGAGAGGATGGGATGAGAGGCAGAAAGGTTGTGGGGGAATGAGTGGCGGTGATGAAGATCAAGGAGGGTTGGAAGGGAGTAAAAATTATAATAGGGTTGGGGTAGTTTGTAGCAGAAAAGCATGGACTGAGGGAGTGGGAAGAGATGGAGTGGAGAGGTGGGTAGGACGGGGAAAATAGGTGGATTGGGGTGAGGCATTAAGGGGGGAACGAAAGGGAAATAGAGGATGAGCAAACATGAAGGAACTGTGGGGTAAAAGGGGTAGGACAGTTTGGGGTGGGTTAGTAGGGGAGATGAGGATGGGAGAGAGATGAGGCGCGAAGGGGAAAGAGTGTGGGTTGGGGGAACGTTGGGTGGCGGGGGAAGAAGGATGACGGACGGAGATAAAAGCAGCCGAGTGGGTGGGTAAGGGGGGGAGAGGATAATGGGCGGAGGGGAGGGTAGTGTAGCGCGGATGGGGAGGGAGGTAGAAACCCTCTGGGAGCTCGGGCGGGACTCCCCGCTCCCAACCCTTGCCAGCCCAGTAGCATATCC
This sequence comes from Hetaerina americana, assembly GCF_022747635.1. Taxonomy (NCBI): domain Eukaryota; kingdom Metazoa; phylum Arthropoda; class Insecta; order Odonata; family Calopterygidae; genus Hetaerina; species Hetaerina americana. The sequence goes on along the minus strand of NW_027287538.1, from coordinate 16,421,991 downwards.
CCTCAGACGTCCCCAATTTATTTGATTAACATACATTAATTTGTCATGTGCCGAGGGGGTTGGACGGGCGGCGGAGGAGAAGGGGGGGAAGGAGAGAGAGAGTTGGAGGTTTCGCAGTGGAGTGGAGGAGGAGGGCGACCTGGAGGAGGAGGGGGTTGAGGAGCAAATGAGTGAGTGGGATGGGAGGAGATAGGAATGCGAATGAAGCAGGAAATGGCCTTCTCCCCCAAAGGCGGAAGCGACGCTTTTTTAAACATACGTCAACCACCGAGCGCCGTGCCACCAATTTAATGATAGATTTCCTCTTTAGAGCACTACTGGTTGTGAAATGGGGAATTCCACCCTCCAAGACGGCGATTCGGAGAATTTAGATCGTTGTTGTGGCCAGGTTATGAAAAAAACGCAGTTTTTATTGCGAGGAGCGTGGTTCTCTCAAGCCTTCTTCGCAAGATAAAATGTTAGGTTTGGTATTAAACGAAAGAAAATACTACAGATTGACCGAATCATTGATTCAGTGTCTAGATTTGACCTCGAATATATGTATTGAATCGTGCTTTGAAAATCAAAATCCAAATTCCGAGAAAATCGCGGGAGATACCGCGGCAGGAACCTTTTTAACGGAGTCATCCGCTGTATGTTTATTACAATGAAACAATTTCAGCGTGTAAAACAAGGCGAGTGATGTTAAATCTCTGATATTTTTGTATCAAAATCCAATTACAAATTATGCATCGCATACAATATTCCCTCGGATCATTTTCATGGCTAGATTTGGTCTTGAAAATTTTGGTCTTTCAAAATATCCTTATCTCAATAATAAAATCTTGAAAACCATTGAAAAAATAAAGCAAATTAGCTGCCACTGCTTTACGAAATTATTTTATATATATGTTCATAAGATTAACCATAAACTTTCCAGATAAAAATTCGGTAACTGTGGGAATAATCTTGGCAATAAATTAAAATATAATCAAGAAATTTTTCTCACATAATTTTTCCTAGGTTCACCTAGTTTTTAACTTTATTAATCAAAATTCAATGAATATTTTCTAGCCAATTATGCCAAGGAATTTTTATTAATAAAACTGCATGATGATTGTTAAGAGTAAACCACTTTAAAATGCTCGTTTGATCATAGCCAGTTTACGCTTTTTTTAAATAAGGCATAAATAATGAATAAATCATTTCCCATTCAATGCATTATGACGCAGAGTAAATGTCTACATTTTAAATTACATCAGTTATAAAAAGGAAGAGATAAAAATATATAAACATGAGTTATGAGTTTTTGAAGCTTGTTTAAATTATAATGTCGCCTTGATAATTTGATCCTAACATTTTTGTTTGGGGTTTAACATTGAATCCTTAAATTGTCCTTTCAGGCTCATAGACGCGAGATAAAATGGCTCATGCGAGAATATGCTCAGCCACTTTCCTTGCGATACAATGATTCATTGTCTCCAGCTTTTCTTGTAATCTGATACAAGCCGCTTTATTCTTGTAGTCTCCGTTTCAATATCACTTACTATACAGAAATGGTGATAAAACATGAAAATCCGGTATCCCGAAAAATGACTCCTCTAATTCTTAATGCTGAATTCCTAGATAAATTAATTTTCACATTTCTTCTGTTACTTTCCCTTAGATGTCACGTTTATTCACATTCAAGTATCACAATCTAGAGAAACGCGTATGGGCCTAAATATTCTAAATTTCCATTTTTCTGCCACTTCCCTCTATGCCTCCTCCCCTTCCCAGTTTCTATCTCCAACCGCTTTAATTGTTAATCCTCGTTCCGCGTCTCCAATGAACTTCATTTAAAACTTCTTGTAGCCATCTCCAATGTCTCCACACTAACCCGTCCTACGTCCATTTGGTTACGCGAATTGAAGCTCACATATTAACAGGCTATGACATTTATGATAGGCCGGAATTTCTGCAAAACGCAAAATACTCTTCCTTCTATAAAAATAATGAAAACATCAAAATACATGCAAACTTTGATGTTCGCCGAGATTATTGCAAGAGTATAGCTTTCGACTGTCTAAGTATTTCAGCAATATTTCTTTCAATGTTTTAAAAAATTATTGCATTGATTTTTTGCCATCTTATTACGAATTCGTACTTTTTTCTTATTTACTAGGGTCTACTCGTTGATCTGCAAGCTTAAAAGGAGGTTAGCTTTTATGAATACATGCTAGTGAACACGTCAAGAGGGATCTCCGTCAAAGAGGAGATGGTTTGGCCAATCAATCCATGGAAGAGGAAAAATTTAATGCAACGGATATGCATTCCATTTTAAAACAGAAAATACCCATCGTAGGCACAAAATCATATTATCACTCCGTTTTGAATCACGTTCGATTCCCACTGTTTTTACTCGATTTGACAATGTCTGTCAAAGAACTCGAAAAACAAATTACCTCACAATGTACTTCATATACCTTTCAATCTGAGTAAGCAGAGATTTCAGCAATGATTACGTTTAAAATGCAGGAACTGGAGAATATGGTGTAAGATATACGAGGGTCATCCGGAAAGTAGTACCCGTTCGTGCCGCATGAAGTGCTGACGACGCGAGTAGCCGCTGGACGAGGTCAGATAGCTTCAGTGGCTTGTCTGCCTTCTCTGAGCCAAGTTGCGTGACGCTAGCATTGCCTGTGTTGTTTCTGTGATTGTTTACAATGTTTAAAAAAATTGAGAACGCCGCCAGTTGTGAAGTGAGGGCAGTGATTAAATTCCTCAATGCAAGAAACGTTCGCCCATGTGATATTCATCGCCAATTAAAGGAGGTGTATGGAGACAATGTAATGGACGAGTCGTCTGTTCGGCGGTGGTGTCGCAACTTCAACATGGGGAGGGGGAACACACACGACGATGAGCGTTCGGGGAGACCGTCTGTCATTACAGACCAACTGGTGAGCTCAGTTGACGAATTCGTGAGGAACGATCGGCGCGTCACAATTGATGACATCTGTGAGCATTTTCCCAATGTTTCTCGAACAATTGTTCATGAAATTGTTAAACACCATCTGCATTATGCAAAAATTTGTGCAAGATGGGTCCCTCGCGTATCTCAATGAGCTGGCGGCGAAGGACTATGCAGCAGGAATACAGAAACTTGTCACACGTTATGACAAATGCCTTAATTTGCTTGGAGATTATGTTGAGAAGTAGTTTAAAGTATCCTCTTTCAAATAAAATTTTTTATGTTTGTTAATATTTACTTTTGTGTCTTTATTTCACGAACGGGTACTACTTTCCGGATGACCCTCGTAGATTTTTACTCTCTTGTATTGAATCACCGTTGGCAGTCAACGAGGCGCCGTTCTCTATTATGTTATATCGAAAATATTATGAAAATTTCCACAAGTCAATACGAATAATATTAGGAACTGATATATCATTTGGACTGAGGATTATTATCAACATGCTGAAGCGGACAATATTTTCAATATCAGAGCAAATCAACTTTGTAGGTAACTTAGGAAAGACTGCATTTTCTGATACAAGAAAGAGCCATCACAAGCTCGAATGTGACGACAAAATATCCAATGGCGATACTTTCCATAGAGTATATTACGGTATTAGTAGTTTTAGAACAGGTGACCGACGGCTGAGGCCATTTGCGCCATGGATGAGAAAAGAAGGTTGGAGTGAAACCCGGCGTCGATATTAAGGTACTCTTATCGAAATGCGCCTTGGGGTCCGCAGTTTATTGTCTCATCCGACGGGCGTCGTACTCACTCAAAGATCCCTCCAGAAAGCACCTCCAATGGGGATCGGGATAACACTGAAAAATATCTGTAGCCTCCAGGAAGCCAAGCCTCCTTGGTGGGAAGCCAATACGTTAGCCACTGCACCATCCCGTATTGCTGATGTTCAATATGGGCGATATTGTTGAATTTTTTTTATTTGCTGGACATCCCATCGACATGGTGACACTTCCTCCAAGTATCGATATTTATTTTATACCAATGGCCGATACATGAGAATGGTACTCTGCAAACAATATTTCAAGAGAGGGAATTCATTTTAAAAAGAGCTAGCGGGAAAACTTCTTAAAGCGGTGGCATTGTAATGACATTAGGATAATGATGATTACAAACTGGAATTCTAGCGTAACATATATTTTTTCAGTAACTTTATCTGCAATCATACAAAACATCGAAAAATTGACATTTTAAACAAGTAGTTTCAAAATTTAATTTCTCTATTCTACTTCCCATACTCCCTTCATCAGTAAATGCAAGAGTAAGGCATTCATTGCTGGGTTTATGACGAAAGGTATCAGTAGATAGAAATGTCAATATACCCTTGATTTGTAACATAGTCCATACTTTAATCTTAACTCATTGGGTAATTAAATTGGATAGGCATCGTAAAATAACTACAGTAGACCTTAAGAAAAAGCTTACTTAATTAGTATTATCTTCAAATACGATGACGTACTTTTCTTGATACCTTACAACCTGAATATGCTGAAAGATTTCGTCAAAGTACCTATTCGCTCTCGTTAGTGGGACTCTGGATTTGTAAAACTGCATTAGGCCGTCCTTTACGCTCTCGAAAAGCCCGCAATTACCTTCTGTAAAAAATGTACACCTGATTATGGATGAGGTTGAACAGAAATAATCAACGCGGAATCAGATGCAAATGTCTCATGGATAAAAAATCAAATGGAAACAAACTCAACGGAAAAGGAGACACGTCTCTTTCAGCCTCGGTCCGTTTACGAAAGGCAACGTCCTTCCAACCAACGACTTGAGTGTCTTCGAGCGATCACTCTTGCGAGACCCGATCCACACAATTCAAGGGAATCGCAGATACACAGGATTCTGCACGGAGGTGAAGAATGGCGAGGCATAGAATCCAAAATCGAAGCCATTTAACCTTTCGCTCGAAATCTTTTTTTTCCCCCTCCCCCCCGCTCCCTCTCAAACAACGCCCTCCTCATCACTCACCCTCCAACCCCCTCCCTAGACCCATCAACCCTTTTTACTCTCCACCCTCCCATCCATCCATATGGCGAGTCAAACGCACATATGCCCTGCTCCCCACCCCTTCTTATAAATAACGTCACGCCCTCGCCACACTCCCTTAACCCCCCTCCGCCCCCTATACACCCTCTTCTCGTCGTTCATAACTCTCTTTAAAATAACGGCACCCGTCTCGTCTCCCAGTGAAGGTTGGCATGCTCTGACTGCATTAATTCAGGAAGAACACCGCATAAAACACGTGTCGGAGGCACCATAACCTCGTTAGCACACGTCGCAAGTGTGCGTATATGTATTTGCGAGTGGAGAGGAAAGACTGTCACGAACACCGGCGTGCACTTATTCGTTGATGGAAGGGAAGAGAATAAACATTTTCAATCATTTATTTGATAAGAGCGCTCTCGTGACCTTCGGCATAGAGTTCAAAATGCACGTCAAAAGTACACAAGGCTAATCCATCCGATTTCAATACAAGGGGAGCTCACTTCAAATGCACGAAGATGACTGACTGTACGTCATGAAATAATTGTATTTATGCATTGGGGATCCTTTAGGAAATTTTAATGATAATCGTGGAGTATATTTTCACCTATTTTAATCACAAAAGTTTTCATAACGATTGCACACGTGTGCTTATGGGAGAATGTTTTTTCTTGTTTTTCTCCAAGTTATCCCAGGAATGCTGGACTCCCTCTTCGTGAGATGCAGTGTCATGTGGTAATTCAGTCGCAGGCGAGGGGTTGATTTCCCCGTAGAATTTTATTCTATGCATAGATTCTCCTTTTGCCATCATAGTGGAATTTGTGATAGCGCACCCTAGTACCAGGATATGCAGAATTTCATGTAAGCTGTCTACATAGTTCATGTGATGCGGTATTGTAAACTTTGTTCACATTCCATCATTATTAGTATCTACCGTTTAATGTAGGTTATGGATGAACGCCAACTATACAAGGGTACAACGATTCATTTCTTTGCCTCTTCAAACAAAACGTAACCTACTATCCCACACTAATAAGCCCCGTTTTAATTACACATACTTACTTTATCCCTTCATTCTATCCAATATTCCTATTCTACTCCTACTTATTCCTCGCTTACCTAACGTTCTCCCCTCTGCCACAGTCTCCAACATCCCTTTTTTAGATTTCTCCCAAAAATCCTTTCTCCTTCCTCACCATTCCTAGCCTTCCTCCTTGTGTTTTCCCTTCAGTCCACTTTACTTTTCATATTTCTCCCCACCCTCATTTCAAAAGCCTCCGAATCTATGCTTATCCGGTTTCAATGATCATGTTGTCACACTGTGAAAAACACGCTCCATGTCAATACTTTGATGAGTCTTTTCTTAAAATCCTTACTCAACGCTCCTGTTATCAATTACCTGCTCAAAGGCAAATACGGATGTTCATATATTCCACTTTGATATTGTTGCATAAAAAATATCCTATGTTCAATTATTCTAATCATAATTTTCAATCCTTTATATATCGACTTTGAGTGACACAATTAAAGAGCTAGAAACTATCACTAACTAGAAATTTTCCAAACCCAACTCACTAGCCCTGAAGTTCTAATCTCCAAATCTGCACTCCGCTGACTTCTTTCGTATCCATGTCTACATTCATAAAGACCGTAAAAAAGTTCCCTCGTGGTCTATGTAATTCGCGCCATCCATTACTTGCCCTGCCCTAATCATCGCTTAATCCGAAGAAGATCCATTTTCCTCACGAAAACGCCAATTCCATAACATGTGGCACAAACTGAAATTCATCTCTCATACCTAACTAGTAATTTCAAAGAGAGGTTTCATATGCACGTCTCAATCATCTAGAAGTAATACTTTTTAATGCAGTCATAACACATGCATGATTAAAAATTCACCAACTAAAGACTACATTTTACAATAATGTATTTCTATTTAATTATGCTTTTCCATGGAAGTCACCATGTACAAGCTAAAAGAACAATTCAGGAGCGGAAACTCACAAACATCTCAATTCGATTCGTACACGAATAGTTCGTTCGGTTCTGTAAATAATAATGCACTTTTCACTGTTAATAAAATATATTTTGACCTAGATATACCTAGGGCAATAGCTTGGTACACCTACGTTGAAATAAATGGTATTAACTATAGAATAGTGGATTATTATTTGCAACGATTGTATAAAATGAAATATAATTGGAAAAATTAAATTAAATTAGTTCTAAAATCAGAAAAATATTATAATGAAAGGAGAAACTTTGTAATTCCACATAGATTTATTCGACGGACGACCTAGGTTTCGACGTGGCACGTCATCATCAGGTACATTTTGTAAAGAAAACAGAGAATATATAGTCACACAAATTGGGGGGGGTGGGTTGGGGGGGGGAAGGCCCCCCAATTTGTGTGACTATATATTCTCTGTTTTCTTTACAAAATGTACCTGATGATGACGTGCCACGTCGAAACCTAGGTCGTCCGTCGAATAAATCTATGTGGAATTACAAAGTTTCTCCTTTCATTATGTTAAGTCGATTCCATGAAGTCACGCCTGAGACAACGAATTATAGAAAAATATTAGTTAATAAAGTCTTAGTTGCATTTTTGATTGCATTTAAAAATGAATTACTATTCCAAATTCAATGGAACTGCGGGGAAATATCTCAACAATAGCTTTTAACGGAGGCAATCACTAATATTCAGTACGATTTCGGCCGGACATCTAGGAAACTGAGTTTGAATCCCGATCAGTAATTTTTACTCTTTGGAATTGTTGCCATTGTATTGTGATTCATTTTCCTTCTTGCACTAAATTATAAAAAAGATATTTTGGAAAAAACCTTAAATTAAAATTTCTATTCCTCGAATACTAAGTAATCAAGGAGATGGTTTTTTGCTCAGTGTTTGTCCACTAGTGGTTTACATCAAATAACCCTGAGTAATGCAGCAGGCAATACCCGTGCTGTTCCTCCCAAACCGTCTTTATGAAGTTTTCTAGCTTGCTAAGGAAAGCGAAACATGATGCATCAGGTACAATTGGCAACAACTCTTCCATGGACGTGAAATCTATACTCATTTACTCGGCAGTTACCTGAAGATTTCTCCTTGAAGTGTTCGCAGACAAGAAATAAAGTTTCCATCCTTGAGAATGAATAACATACGAGGGTCATCCGGAAAGTAGTACCCGTTCGTGAAATAAAGACACAAAAGTAAATATTAACAAACATAAAAAATTTTATTTGAAAGAGGATACTTTAAACTACTTCTCAACATAATCTCCAAGCAAATTAAGGCATTTGTCATAACGTGTGACAAGTTTCTGTATTCCTGCTGCATAGTCCTTCGCCGCCAGCTCATTGAGATACGCGAGGGACCCATCTTGCACAAATTTTTGCATAATGCAGATGGTGTTTAACAATTTCATGAACAATTGTTCGAGAAACATTGGGAAAATGCTCACAGATGTCATCAATTGTGACGCGCCGATCGTTCCTCACGAATTCGTCAACTGAGCTCACCAGTTGGTCTGTAATGACAGACGGTCTCCCCGAACGCTCATCGTCGTGTGTGTTCCCCCTCCCCATGTTGAAGTTGCGACACCACCGCCGAACAGACGACTCGTCCATTACATTGTCTCCATACACCTCCTTTAATTGGCGATGAATATCACATGGGCGAACGTTTCTTGCATTGAGGAATTTAATCACTGCCCTCACTTCACAACTGGCGGCGTTCTCAATTTTTTTAAACATTGTAAACAATCACAGAAACAACACAGGCAATGCTAGCGTCACGCAACTTGGCTCAGAGAAGGCAGACAAGCCACTGAAGCTATCTGACCTCGTCCAGCGGCTACTCGCGTCGTCAGCACTTCATGCGGCACGAACGGGTACTACTTTCCGGATGACCCTTGTATGTATATATATATATATATTTTTTTAAGGTAATCTACTGGTTAAGGTAGGTTTTTGGATGGACACAACTACAAAACAAATATTTTATTACTCCTAACAAAACACAAAATCCATCATCCTACTCTATATCAGGTCCCTCTTCATCTCTGAGTACTTTCTTCCTCCCTTCATCCCGTCCAACATCCCTATCCTGTTCCTTCCCTTTCCTCTTTTGCCCAACATTCTACCCTCTATCACAGTCTTCAACATCCCACTGCCGGTCAACACCCCCTTCATCCACTTTTCCTGCCTCCATAGGATTGCTCCCAACAAACCCCTCTCTTCGCCCACCATACCAAGTACTTCCTCATTTGTTTTCTTCTCTGTCCATTTCACCTTCTCCATTCTTCTCCACACCCACATTTCAAAAGCCTCCAATCTACGTCTATCCTCCTGTTTCAATGACCATGTTTCCGCGCCGTACATAGCTACGCTCCATATCAAAGTTTTTACGAGTCTTTTCTTAACATCCTTACTCAACGTCCCTCTCATCAACTCCCTCCTCCTTGTGAAAGCCTCTTTGCCTAGCGCAATTCTTCTCCTTACGTCCCTACTACTTTGACCGTGTTGCTCCAAAACACTACCGAGATACGTAAACTGTTCTACCTGCTCTAGTTTTTGCCCTCCTATTTTAATGTTAAGCTTGGCCTTTTTCTTTCTATAAAATCGCATAACCTTTGTTTTACTAATGTTGATTCTCATCCCATACCTGTCGCACTGAATTTCCAATTCACTCAGCAATGCTTGCAGCCCCTTGGCTGACTGACAGACTAAAGCTTGGTCATCCGCCAACCTAACTGCTTTTACGAATTCCCCGCCCTATTCATTCCGACCTCCAGTTCTTCCCATGCCTGTTAGGCATTTCCTCTGCATACAGGCTGAACAGCAACGGTAGTAATGGACAACCCTGCCTTACACCTCTTCCTAACACTGCCCATCCTGACTCCCCGTTTCCCACCCGCACCTGAGCAGTCTGAGACATGTACAGGTTGCGGATTAGCCTCCTTTCCCTCCAGTCTATTCCTATTTTCTGCAATATACTCATTAGTTTTTCCCAATTCACTCTATCAAACGCTTTTTCGAAATCTACGAAACAGGCAAATACCTCCCAGTTGTGTTCTAAATTCCTCTCGATTAATAATCTCATTACTGCAATGGCATCACGCGTCCCTCTCCCCTTCCTGAACCCAAACTGATCATCCCCTAAGTAATCATTTGCCCTACTCTCTATCCTTTTGTTTATGATCCTGAGAACAACTTTAGCTGCGTGGGATATCAAACTAATTATCCTGTAGTCCTCACATGACGTGGCCTTTACCTTTTTCGGAATAGGAACTAAAACTGATCACACAAAGTCTTCCGGCCAGATTCCCTCCTCATAAATACTACGGATCAGCCCATATAGCCTCTTCCTCCCACATTTTCCTAAGAATTTTAAAAGTTCCACGGGAATGTTATCTACCCCCACGGCCTTATTTAGTTTCATCTGCCTTACTGCCCTTTCTATCTCATTGTCTATTATGCCTGGACCTAAGCAGTCTTCCTCTACGTCATTTTCTTTTTCAATGTCTAACTTTGTTGGTCTAAGCTCCTTACTATACAGTTCTTTTATATACTCCTTCCATCTCTCTTGGATCTTTCCTGCGTCAACTATTACCTTAACCGCCTTATCTCTAACTGTTAGCATAGCTCTTCCTTTCTTACTTCCCGATAACGATTTAACTTTGCTGTACAGCGCACCGATTTCACCCTTCCTCTGGAGACTCTCCATATCCTCGCACTGCGTCTTCCACCAGGCTTCTTTGCTTTATTTGTTGCCCGCCTCAATTTATTGTTTAATTCTTTGTACTTCATTTTGCCTAAATATGTATTTACATTCTTCCATTTTCGCCGCTCATCCATCTTTGTAATCATCTCATCCGTGATCCATGGTTTCCTAGTCCTTTTAGCGTTAACGGTTCCAATAGTGTCTTTAGCGGCTTTAGACAACCCTTTCTTGAAACCTTCCCATTTTTCTTCGATAGTACTTAGCTCTTTACCATCCTCCATGATTTTCTCTACCGCCTGTTTGTATTCCTTCCTTTTCAACTCATTTAATGCTTCTACATTCCATTTTCTAACTCGCCGCCCCTGCCTTATCTTTTTGAAATGTACGCTACATTTCATAACAACTAAATTGTTGTCTGAGTCCGCATCCGCTCCCGGGAATCTGTGGGAATTTTTCACACTGTTCCTAAACCTGTGTCTAACCAGGATATAATCTAGCTGATATCTTCCTAAGTCACCTGGCATTTTCCATGTATACCTGCGTCTTTTCTGGTGTCTAAACCAAGTGTTGGTGATGACTAACCCCTGTCTCCTGCAGAACTCAACTGCTTTCTCCCCACGGTCATTCCTCGTGCCTAAACCGTAGTCCCCCACCTCATCACGATCTCTTCCTTCGCCTACCGTCGCATTCCAATCCCCCATCACTATCAAATGTTTCCCTGCAGGAACACTCGCGATCATGTCCTCTAACTGATCGTATATCCTATCGACCTCTTCTTCCTTATGGTTGCTCGGTGGCATGTATACCTGAATAATAACTAAGTTCGTCGGTTCTGCTTTTATCTCCACTAGTAGTATTCTATCCGTTACCTGCTCTATGTTGACTACGTTTCTCCCTGCCTCTTCATTTAATACAATGGCAACCCCTCGTTGGCTCTCGTCCCCACCGCTGTATATTATTCTATACTTATCACTCCAGTAATCCCCGCTATCTTTCCATCTCACCTCGCATAGACCTAAAATATCTATATTTCCCCTTTCCATCTCTCGCTTAACATTCTCCAATTTATTGAAAACTTGAGGACATTTATTTCCTGATTTTTGCATTTATTGAAAACTTGAGGACAATTACATTCAACATCATACACAAATCTCGCGACCCGTAAAACGGTTTATCCTGACTCCGCCCACAAGCATTAGGATTGTCATTAGCTAATGCATTCAGATTTTCACTAGCACTCGCAAGAGAAAGCTCTACAAAGCAGTAGCTGCCATTCCCGAGAACTATTCGGTCGGCCTGGAGTTATCTTAAGAAGGTTGATACAATGCTACTTCATGGATTGAGTGAAAGTTACATCGCCAGAGCTTTTCTCTAAAGCTGGATAATATTTCTCATCATGGCTATGCTGCGGAACGTATTTAAACATTTGAAAAGTGACCAAAAATATTTAAGTCATATTCGCTAGAGTTGAAGTCAATTAAGCTAGATTTAATTTAATTTTCCTTCCGTAAGAAATTTTTCATGAATATCATTATATAATATATTTTAATCGGTGGAGTCATCCATGAATTTGCCTCCAAATAACGTACAATATTTAGGCAGATCATTGAAATCCGGTAAAATATGCATGATATAAATATTCAAAATATTTGTACTCTGGAGGTGACATATCCCAAAATTTCATTCTCTCAATCCATGCAGTCTGAAGCTGTTTTTTTATATGAAGCTCAAGGGAGAGAAACTATAATTTCAGAAAAATTACTCTTGAAGAAAATACCAGCCTTATTAACAAAATCCTTACTTGGTTTCCTATGAAAGCCAAATCACAGATAACGAAGAGGAATTGATCCAAAGTACGGCATGAAACGAGCTCGTCAAAGTGTATATTTGATGCATTCGTGGAAAAACATCTTGAGAATTGAAAGCATAAAATATGTGAGTTTCGAAGATTGGTGACGGTAGCCAGAGAGAAGAGCAAGATTGGATATTCCATTAAATAGAAATACCCGCCGTTCAACAATTAATCTATTTACATTTTCATCGACTACTACATTATCACGAGTACCTGAAACAATTATGATCGTTTAAGTACAAAGAAAACTTCTATGAAAAGGTACAGTATTAACATTAAACTAAAAAAACCCAAAAAGGAAGTATACGAGTATTTTCTATATTTAAAGGCACGGAAGATATCATAGATAATCAGAAACGTATGCCCAAGAAATTACTTTGGTCTATGAATTTGTCACGTTTTTGAATGTTGTTAATATTTCATTGAAATGTAATTATCCAACATAATGGCTGACAATTTATTTTTGATTTATTCTTTTTTGTGTCAGAGAAAAAAATTGAATCAATTGAATAGACATTTAATTAATGATGTGAATTTGATATTTTTAGTATCCCATAATACGTTTTAGTAGAATAGAGAGCTTTTGAGAAATAACACCGAATGATTAGCAAGTATAAATGTCAAATACCATATTTATCCAGGAATTGGCAGTTTGGGCTAGAATCGAAGATATATTGCTTTCAGATGAGAGAAATAAAATCATTTTTTTTAAAGCAAGTGTAATTAACTGAGCGAATGAAAAGATGGAATCCCATATTGCAAGGACCAATAGATTGGAAGGTTTAAACAATATGAACTACTAGCAATAACACGGATGTTAAGAGTAAGGACAATATAATATTTTGCCCAATAGCCGAATTAATATCAGGATTGGGATACGTTTTATGCTCCGTGCCACATGCTATTTTAGAGCAAGATGAGGTTGACAAAAATCTAAACTCTTTTATCCGAACTCTCTACTCACTTGGCTTTCAAATTTCAAAAGAAAGGAAAAATCCATAATCTAGATGGATGGCTCGAAAGATACTACTGACGGAATGTGCTACTGCCAAAGGCAAAAGTTAACGTGTGCTCATCAGATAGTTAAGGCAATAATAAATGCCATCCGTTGGGAAGGCCATATAGAATAACTATGTTATGTAATACCAAATAAAGCTATAACTATAGTCTACGATTCTAGTTATTAAAAGAAAAAAATGAGAAAGAAGTTGACTGATGTGAAAAAAACATGTTCAAGGAATTTCCAATCGAGCTACATTGACACTAAGTATATTTTTAAACGACTATCTCTCAGAAAAATCTTTGCGTGGTGCGGTAGTGTTCGTAAGCCAGTTTCTTCTTGCTCCTTGCACTCAATGAAAGGGAAAGCGCCTTCACCTCTGACCGCTTGCGCATACGCTCATTGGGAAAAACAATACTCAGTCACATGACTTAAAACTATTTCAATAAACTCACGTCTCAATAAGTATTATTCGATTGGATTTTCATTCGACTCAAATAAGCAGAATTCTTTCCAAGGAAGGATCTTAGCAACAAAACCTCCCCAAAGTCTGAATTTTACTTAAAAAGTCTTATCAGTTTAAGAGACTGACTACTATATTTATATAAAAATTTCAGTTTTGGATCAGACAGTTTTATCTTCTCGTATCGCAAAGACCCTCAGTTTATCCTCTTATATTTCTTTCATTAGTTCCTAGCAACTTCCACCTAAAATCATGCTACTTTAAAAGCCAATGCTTTTCGTAACTCTTCTTTTTATGTACTTTATTATCCCTTTAATCTCGCCTTTTTTCTCGCTTGTATCTCGTTTCGGAAACCAATGTTCTGCGGGAGCTTTATGCAACCAAGTGCCCCGATTCTTTGGGTAAGAGATGACGTTAGGGAGCTGTTTCACTTACCAAACGAGAAATAGACGACATACAAGAGGAAAGGCCAGTAGGTAACCAATCACACAACATCATAAAGGATAGGAACAGCACGTTTCGTGGCACGCAAAATTTACTCTAAAACGACTGGAATAAAAGAAGAAGTAATTAGCAAACAGGCATACATTTAGAAAACTGATACGTAGCACAGTTAAATCACAACCAAGCAAAACAGAAGAGCAAAGAGATTTTGGAATGAAGAATGAGGTTGCATAGTCGAGAGAAAGAAAGAAGATAAACCAAATATCTTGAATTCATGCGGTTCATAATAGGCCAAGTTCAAATTAAATAGAAAAAATAAGAAATTCTTCTGGGGCATCTTCTGGGACATGACGTTAGCATAGTACATTCAGTTCAACTCTCAACATTGTCTTGAAACTAAACCCACGCGGCCGCACACCACCGAGGCAGACAGATAATGTCCTCGCACCGATTGAGACATTTGACTGGGGTCGTTTGAGACAATCACCGTCTTCCCTCTCCGATCTATCCGCCGGTCCTCCTCTATCACCCCCTACTTTCGCGGAGGGGAGTGAGGAAGAAGGCTCGCACCCGCCGCCACCGCTTCCTCCCACTGCGAGTACCTTCCCCCGAGATGGGGGTGGCTTCCTACCTCCCAGACCCCCGCCCACGGATGATGGCGTAATGGGAGGCACTTGGAGTCGACGGAGACTCGGAATGGAACTCGATCGAAACGAAATCGAAACGTCCGACGTAACGCCTATCCTTCCCGGCCGCTTTGTTTATGACTCGACATCCATCTCCCCGGGAAAACGGCTCCATTCCTCCCCCCGCCCTCCCCTTCAAACCGACTGGGGAGTCAGTCAAGTCATCCCCTCACTCTCCCAAGCACACACCCATCCCCCGGCTTCCACCCCCTTCCCTCCCCCGCGACCCTTCCTCCTTGACTCCCGCAGCCGTAAGTATCCCCGTAATCCTCGTAAAGCACCAGCGATACTCTTCACAAGGCCGAGTTCACGCACAAACGCGGCCCCCCCGCACCACGCACGCACGCTTTCACGCCTTCCCAAAACTCCATCGGGGCCCTTCCTCCCTCCTTCCAGGCGGTCCGTGAGGGTAGGAGGGGGTGGGGAAAGGAGTGAGACCTAGAGGCCATTCATCACCTTCACGTACGGAGAACCCTCACTCCCTTCACCCGTTTGATGCGTCCCTCCCTCCCTTTTAGCGAAACCTCCCTTCGGCCTTCTCCCCTCTACCCTCGGCGCGCCCGCCAAAATCCCTCGAAAAGACGCCGGCCGAGCCAGCCTTCCTCCGTGTGTGGAGGGTATCGCACATAACTCAACAGCATGGAACATCCGCCCGAATTGACACGGCAATAATGACGTGGACAAGAAACCCTCCCTTCCAAACCCCCCCTCTCACAAAACACCCTTCCCAACCCTGGTGAGCCTCGAGAGGGGTGGGTTTTTGGAGGGGTCTACCCCTGACACTCCTCCCAAATACCCCCGGACCCCTAGTTTTCGAACCCTGGTCACGCCGTCCGGGGTCGGCCGACTCCCTGGGAAACGGGGTCTCGTTTCTCTTCCCGCCTCGCAGACGGCAGCGCCACAGGCGTCAGTGGGTGTGAGAGGGCGGGAGGCGTCAGCCCTCTCCACCCTCCGAAGTAAAGCCCTCTCAATTTCCTCCCTCCCACGCTCCGGCCCTCTCTCTCCCCGACCGCATCAATCTTCGCATCTTTCCCCGGGACCTCTCGAGAGCCTCAAAACCAACATCCTCCCCACTCTGCCACACCCCGCCCCGCTCGCACTAACTTCTCACCCTTATTTTAACTCGACCGGTGCCTTAACCCCCTCCCCCGTCCATACACACCTCCCTCCCTCTCTCCACGAGAGCCGACGGGGAGACTCTGGGTCTTCGGGTCCTTCCCTCTCGCCGACGCCCCGGACGCAAATCCCGCGGAAGGAGGGCTTTCATTCCCTCGAACTAATTCCTCCCCGCGACTACTGCGCTCGCTAACTTACCCTTCCCCCATACGACCCTCTCGCAGACCCCTGTCCCCTCAACTCCCCGTCGCCCTCCCAGTGGGTCTCGCCGCAAGAGGAAGCCACAGCAATCCGTGGCCTCGGAGATGCCGGAGAGCCAACAACAGGAAGAGGCATCGGCGAGCGGCACGCCCCTCCTTTGCAAAACCCTCTTTTAATTAGGTACTCTTGGCACGTAAATTGGGTCCCGGTACCGAAAAACTTACACTCCTCAGAGACAAGGAACGAACAGTGCCTAAATCACATCAGCTTTGACGGAAATGTAGGCCATAGATGATGAAACTGGAAATAGATAAGAAATATTAAACCGGAAGCATCGAATTTTTGATTGGGACTAAGTCACGATTTGCACTAAATTACGGGTAGCATGTCCAAGTGCGAGCAAAACTTGTTTGGTTTAAATGAAACAAAGCCTCCTACCAGAACCAAAACACTGTCCAAAGTTTATCGACAGCGGTTTCAAAACCAGCGCGTCATCATGAAGACTGGGTAAGATGTTACCGACACTTTCCATCAGTACCTTGTCAGAAGAGAACTAAATTATTACTTTTCATGAAATTTGACGTACATAGCGGCAGTCCGCTTTAGTAATTCAGGGAAGGGTTACACTTCCTTTCTCTGTGACGACTGTGGTTTCTCAGGAACATGAGAAATCTGAAAAAATCACGGCAAAGGATAAATTTGAGGGTGTCCACTGATTTTGTAAACTGTCAGTAGTATCGAGCGATTTTCTAACATTAATAGCTGCCAAATTTCCTTTCAGTTAGTCTTATTTCTATGGCTCGGTGAGATTTTGGTTCACAATTTGAAAAGGTAGAGATTAAATAACTTTACTCAAATGTCCTGATTAGTTCATAGGAACGCAGTTCTTTCCCTTTTCCACCCTAGTTTTAGGAAATTTACAGCTCAGAGGAATAACCCATATAAAAACCTGGGACTATAAGGTGCTAAATTTAATTACAAAACGACGCAAGTATACAATAAACTATTGTCACATATGCTGCTCATTAGTGAGTCAATTCTAATATAAATCTCCCAGATGTCTCACATAGAGTAAGATTACACTAGGTTATGAGATATACATAAACGGAAAATAATGTATTTTTCCTGATTTATTTCTGATATAAAAGGTGAAAAAATAATGAGAATCTTACCAAGTATACGGGGTGAAATATTAATTGAACAGATCAACACAAATTAAAATTAACGAGGCTATTGAACGGCAGGAAAGAAAAAGAAGAGAACTGAAGAATGAAATGATTTATGGAAAACAGAGTACCGTCTGATAGAAGTGACCAAATTTCATGATGAGACGTAATTTTCTGTATAGAAACATTCACAGCATATCTCAAATAGATTAGACAATCTATTATGATCTTCATTGGTATTCATTCATTTGATAGTATAAAAGACTACAGAAAATAATAGATACTTCTATGAAATTGCAACCCTTCGATGACAATTTATGTTTTCCGATTAATCCATCGTTCGAAAATTTAGGCATAAGGGTCACTTAATTTTGGGTAAGATTTCAGTTCATATCCTCAAACAGCAGAGATTATATGACTTAACTTAAAGGCTCTACGTATTCAGATCATAGGCCCTTCTGACCCCGGACCTGGTCAGGCCTGGACCTTCGGGCCCCGGACGTCCGTCGGATGGGACGTGAAACTGTGGACCCCTTGGGGCCTTTCGACAAGAGTAGGCTAATGCTGACGCCGGGTTTCATTCCATCCCTTATTTCCCAACCATCCCTAACGGTGCAAACGACCTTAGCTGTCAGTCGCCTCCCAGAAAAATACTACCACTATACTATATATGTGGTAGAAAAAATTATTTGAGTGTAAGACCCAATTGTTTTCATAGCTCTTAAACATGTGGCGTTTAGGGCGAATTTTAACTCGACTTGACTACTGGCTAAAATAACAGTGCCAATTCAAGGCCCGTATTTTTCGTTATTAAGCAGATGAGACGCAAATTATGTGCATTACTATTGTTTTGCTCAAAAATCTGTCTGCCTTTGCCAGAGTTTATATACAGGTATTGACCGCGCGAAAAATTTACGAGTAAAAAATTGCCTAATGAAGCATGGCAACGAGGTAACATTGTTGATATTCCTATGACCAAATTTAATAAAATTTTGTTAATCATAACTTAAAATTTTCATCCATTCATTACGTTTGCATAGAAGATAAAAAATATTTTACAATCCAGAGTTCTATCGCGATTCCCTTCACTTGGTTTTCACTGAACCTTCTGATTGATTTATCAATTTTTGACGGTAATTATACAACAGAAGGAGGATAGCTTGTCAATTTTGATACATACATTTATTTTTAATTTTTTTTCGCTCGGGGTTATTGCGCTCACGTTTGTGGCCAATCGTTATGGTTCTTCTTGTAAGTTAATCGCTTCGGAAGTTTTATAAATGATTAATTTTGATAATCACATTTATTATGATTGGAAGATCATACGTTTTCACATGTATATAAAACTTCACAATGGGTACGATGCACTATATTACAAATGAGATACTCTATACGATGATACTCTACACGATACAGCAAACGAATGGTACAACAAAAAGACTAAAATTTATACTCTATTTGCAGTTCAATACTTTATATGTACAATTAGTGTTGACCATGGTCAACTGTGTATTTTACTTGAATTTTGCTTCCACCCACTAAACGTAAGGTACTTGATAACGGAAAATTTCCTTTACGGGTGATAGCGTTAAATTCAGCCTCTTGTGAATCTTTTCGAAAATTCTGTTTGATTTTTTTCTGACTCTCATGCCAGCCAGCACCTTTGACCTCGTTCCTAAAAATAATGATATCAACTGGAACTTTATATTTTTTTAAATACAGTCGAATTACTCAATTCCAGAATTAAAATTCACCTTGAAATTAAACACTGAAAGAATAACACAAGGAAATCTCTTCTGTTCTCGAAACTTGGATGAGTGAATATCAAATAAAGTAAGGGATTCAGTATGTCACTAAATTTCCCTTTGAAATCTCATTTTAGCACAAAAGAGAGATGTTAAATAATTATTGATTATTGACCAGTGTAAAGCAGCCACTGGGAGATAAACTTCATTTATACTATTATACTTATTGCTTGTATGTGATGTGGAAGTTTGTTTATATGTGATGTGGAAGTGTCATTTAATGTAAGAATATTCGGTCTCATATCTGTTTTTCTTGTACGTGTATGTATGCATGTTCATTGTAAGAGTAATCATTGATCAGACTTGATCGTTGCCATCAGAACAATTATTTAATTGTAACGATAAATTCTTAAATAAATAAACTAATAATTCTAACTGAAAATCTTCCTAAACTGAAAAATCTGAGAAAATAAGTCTAAACGATTTCCACTGATTTTAAAAATGTGGGTTTCGGAAATATTTTGTAATCTCAAAAAAATATCAACGATCATCGGTGCACAGCGATACAACTTTGTGGTAATTGTGTCATCTTGATTGTTTGGTTATTTCAGCAGAAAACATTTACCAACCAAGTCAAAATATATTCCCTAGATATCATGTACACTTTCGAGCGTCATGTTTTTTTAAATCAAAAACCTCGAGGGAGGGAGAGAGACAGATAGAGAGAGTGAGAGAGAGGTAACTCTTCCCCGCACAGCTGGGAATTTCGGCTATTATGCAAATATTACGTTGCGCGGCCGAAAGGGCAGCAACTTGGTGCACGAGGCTTCCATGAGGTGAGGTGAGGGTGTTTCATTTCCGTAATTAAGAAAAAATCGGATTTCGATGGAGAAAGGAAGTTGTTTTTATGAGTGGAAGGGAAAATAAATTTGGCTTTACGACTATGCATATCTTACCGCAGCTCGAAACTCTCTCGAACGCTGTAACAGCACCTAGAAACTATGAATGTATTGTTCCTCTTGGAATTTTGTATATTTTTGTTCTCACCATCAATCAATATCAAGATCTAGAGCCACGTCTTGTGGGAAAGGAGAGAGGATTGCTGACTGAAGTGCAAAAGAGGTAGAAAAGATTAATGCAGAGCATTTTAGTTTGAGAAAAGAATGCTGTTATGCTGTTGATGGTTAGACAAGCGAGGTAGAAGTTGCAATAGGGTATCTATTTTGGCTAGAGTGAAGGAAGGCATGCGGAATTGAACATTTCATTGAATTGTGGGGTGCTAGGATATGTCTTATTGGACAAGGCTAAAAATGTATCAGTGTTCAGTCTGTGCCCGTCAAAATTCTACCTTAAACTGTATTCGGCCAAGTATTCGTATTATTATCGAATGTATATACGAGGGGGGACCTAAAATTAACAGGAATTTTTTTATAGATTCTTTAGTTCTCAATATATTTACATTAAATTTTGTTCACCAACAGAGTATTCCCCATTGACCACAATGCACTTCTTCAAACGATGCTTCCATTGTTCGAAATGTTTCTGAAATTTATTTATCGGGATGTCCTTTAGGCCTTCTAGTGATTTTTGTTTTACCTCCTCCACAGAGTCAACATGCTTTCCTTTCACGTACATTTTGAGTCTCCTGAACAAAAAGAAGTTAAAGGGAGCTAAATCCGGTGAGTAGGGGGGACAGTCGATGTCATGCCGTTTTTTGTCAAAAACCGCATCACGGAGAGGGAGGTATCAGCCGGCGAGTGAGATTGCACGGGACAAATTTGGATGAAACCCTTTTCATATGAAGATCTTCAAATAGAATCCTCTGATTTGAACTCCATAACCCTCCAGACATCTCACTGGTTCTGCACTGGTCTTCACGAATGTGGGCATTGATTTTTGTCGAAGTTTTCGTCAGTTCTTGATGTTGAAGGGCGGCCTGAACGGGTTTGGTCTTCAATTAACATTTCACCATTTTCAAAACGTGTAAACCACTCGTATGGTCTGGTTTTGCTTAGGGCAGTTTCCCCATAAGCAGTCGAGCATTATAATAGTTTCCGCGGCCGATTTTCCCAACAGGAAACAAAATTTCGCTCAACGCGTTGCTCTTGATAAACCGCCATCACGTTTTTCGCCGAAATGAAAAAAGTTGTTCCACTGAAACAGCTCTCAAGGACGGACCGATCCAGTCACAGCGACGGCGCTGCGCATACTGACGCAGGAGGCGTGAGCCTGACGTACGGCCGACCGAACAAAGGCTTCCCCCGCTCACCCTCGTACGTTACAGCTATATAAGTGATAAACCTCTATCTGCAAAATCTGTTTGAAATAAATGTAAGTTTTTCTTGGGTATCGATGAACCATTAGAGATTTAGTAACGGAAATCAAAGAAGAAGGTAAATTGAATTTTGAATGACGAGAACTTAGAAGTTTTTATACCGTGGAAGAAGAAATGAAAGTTTCAATTCAACTCGAACATGGAAAAAATAGTGTTTGAAGTTATGGAAAAGTATTGGGATATTAAAGGTTTATGGAGAAGTGATAATGTTGGGTTTGGTGGGTAGAGCACTTAACAGAAATGCCTTTGTATTCACGATAGGCGCTTGTGGAAAGTATGAAGAATTGAAGAATGAATAATTCTGGGTTGGCTGAATATTTATACACCCAAATGACTATTTGGGCGGTTAAATACTTCTGAGCGACAAAATTATTAGCATATAGGGAAATACTAATTTTCTGATTGGATTAGGGCATCAGTAAGCAATCGGCATCATGGATGATTGTGTCAGAGTACGCCGCGAAGAATTGGATTAGGTTAAGTGGCATCCTGTCTAAATTGCATTGTTTACTAGAAGAGTTTACATATTTAATATTGAAAGCCATCATTATTATGGTTTATAAGACCGGAAATTGATGAATTCATTGACCTCGGTGACGATTAAATAATTTCTTGTGAACCTTGTATGCAGTGTTTTGATAGTAATGTGTTCTTGCGAATGATTTTTTATGCTCAGATTTTTATCCTCACAGCCCGAAACATTTATAAATTAACTTTGCCAGAAATTTATTGAGGAGGAGAGAAAATACTCGACGGTGAGTGAGAATTTTTCTTACGTAATGGGAGTTGGATACAATTGCAAGAATTATTTTTTCGGATTTTTAATTTATATTAATTCCAAATATGTTGGTCATTAAAATGTAAATATTTAAATAAATAATATAGCATTTAATTAAATAAACAATTCAATACTAAATTAAAAACAAAATGAATGTTAAAATATATCTAAATGAACACATGACACCACACTGTGACATTGAAAGTTTGCTCTGTATGAGCAAGGTTACCGCATTCCCGCGATGATACATCCGTTTTAATTGAAATTTAGTCCACTCTGAACCTCGTCCACAATCACATTTCACAGGGTAAACCTCAATGTATGCCTTAAAGTTTCAATTTTTAACCACTTATTATTTGGAAACTTCGATCTCCTATAGCTTATTGGCTATTTACGGTATCCGCTCAATCATTTACAATTCATTGAACTCCGGATTGATGAATTGTAAGGGTTTGAAAAATTGAAGAGTAAGGGTAAGGTAGATTTAAAAAAATATCCTAGGTTAGTGATATGGTTGAATACCCCTTGGATAACGCTGTGTTGTCCAATCACGATTTGTTTCTATAATTGATCCGGTCAGTATGGTTTAAACTGCAACAACTGGCATTTTACACAACTTTCGGCATTATACTCTACAATAAATTTTGATGATATTAAATTGCATCAATGAAACACTGATGCTCGAAATGCCGCAAGCGTCAGTGTAGACCGTCTTCATTAATCTAAATCGCCCAAGGGCTCGTTTTCCCTGAAACTTATGCTGATGACTGCAGAGATGAGAGTGACAACAAAATCTGAGGATACGATCAATCACCCTTCGCGGGTAACTTGCGTGTTTTATATTCTCTTCCACCGTCATCATCACGCGAGAGAATCATTTTGACGTGATTAACGGGACAACTTGTGAAGAATTTTCCCACTGTGGCAATTTAATTATGATTAGACGTCCCGGGAAACGGAAAAAAATACCGCGAGGCCAATTTAATAATGAAAAGCACGAAATTAAGTCCAAGATTTATTAAGGTACAGGAAATTAGCTTTCATTAATACAGCGGAAATTGAGGCAACGCCCTATTCCCCCTTTCCCCTCCCTTTCACGGTGATATTAAATTTCGCATTCAGCTCAGAGGGGAATAATTACTGCATCTTCTATGGAATAGTACCGCACTAAGTGCAGCATATATTTTTATCATGATTTTTGGAGGAACGTTAAACATTTTTTTACTTTAACTTTTTTTTAAAAATTGCTGTTTCAAATACTTTTAGTAGACGGAGTATATCATTTGAACGCGACCCTCACAAAAGATCCCTTTACTTGAATCGCCTTGAATATTAATTTCTCACACAATCGTTTTAAGTTAAATCTTTACTCATGTTCTTGATCCCCATTTCATAAAATGAAAAATGTAACACCCAAATGAAAATTCTCGACGGACTTCCTCCCTAGGATGTTTTTTTTCTCCCAAAAGAACGGTTATGACATTTAGTCCATGATTTAATCAAAGGAAATCTGCTATTAAATGTAGAAACTATGATGAAATACCACCTAAATCTTTTCATCTCAAATCACTTAATGGCCACCAAATCCGGATAATAAAAATGAATAATAATAAATGAAACTGCTTAAAAACTATTATTAAATTACTGCTCCGTCAAAAGGTATTGAAGGGAAAATTTAATTTACTTTTTGACCATTCTGATTCAGAAAGAGCGCGAGACCGTAAGCATTCGAACACAAAATGCTTATTTCTTTGATGAATGATCTACCATTTTTTAAGCAGTAAATAAAAATTCATGAATTTAACAGGGAATAATGCCAATTTCATGAACATAAGGTATATTTTTTGGTAATAATTTATATATTTATATCCTGTGTAATTGTCTCATCGTAATTATCCCACGGTGGGAACATTTTAAAAAGAGCAGTTTTATTTTCGCGTGAATTCGTTGATAAAACGTATAAAGAGTCTGCCCAAAAACATAAGCAGAATAAATTCAAATATAAATGTATTACAGCACGTACGAATCACTAAATGTCTATAAAATACAACCCTTTGTGCAAAATTCCACCCATAAAAAAGTGAAATAAAAATGAAAGAAAATTGAGGTCCAGGTACGCCTCTGTAAGGCGTGGACGGGTATCTCACTCATTTACCGAGTCAAGGCCTCTAAGATATTATTCAGCGTCGCAAAGTGGTTGCCTTTCGAGCTTTTTTAATCTTAGGAACAAAAATAATTTCGACGGTGCCATTTTGGGGCTGTGCGGCGGCTGGGCTAGCATTGACCCTCGGTGCTTTGCTAGGCACTCGGTTCTATAGTTCTGATCTTCCGACAGCGCCTTGGGGACCATCCTGGCACACACCTTTCTCATGGCTAAATG